>NC_134463.1:26214902-26586152 GCF_047948215.1 Lycorma delicatula | reverse complement strand
GTTTGTGTCTGTCTCTCTCCCTTCCTCACCATCTCACTGTGTGTGTCTGTCTCTCTGTTTCGCTCTTAAACTCTCTCTCTCTTTCTCCGTATTTCTGTGTGTGTGTGTGTGTGAGTGTGTTTAAGTGTTTGTGTGTGTATGTATGTGTGTGTGTGTGTGCCTGTCTGTCTATTTCTAATTCTCTCTCCCACTCTCTCTCTTTCTCTCTCTATGTGTATCTGTGAGTGTGTGTGCGTATGTGTCTGTCTGTTTCTCTCTTTCTCTCTCTGTGTGTGTGTTTGTGTGTGTCTTTCTGTCTGTTTTTGTTTCTCTCTCTCTCTGTGTGTGTGTGTGTGTATATCTGTTTTTTCTCTCACTTTCTTTCTCTCTGGGTGCGTGTGTCTGTCGGTTTCTGTTTCACACTCTCAATCACTCACTTTCTCTATGTGTGTGTGTGTGTCTGTTTCTCTCTCTCTCTCTCTCTCTCTCACTCTCTCTATGTGTGTGTGTGTCTGTTTCTCTCTCTCACTCTGTCTAACTCTGTGTGTGTGTGTGTGTCTGTCTGTTTCTCTCAGTCTCTCTCTCTATGAGTGTGATTGTGTGTCTGTTTCTCTCACACACTCTCTCTCTTCTCTCTCTCTGTGTGTGTGTCTGTATAGTTCTCTCCCTCTCTCCATGTGTGTGTGTGTGTGTGTTTGTGTGCGTCTGTCTGTCTGTCTGTTTCTAATTCTATCTCTCACTCTCTCACTTTCTCTCCTCTGTGTGTGTGTCTGTCTTTCTGTCTGTTTCTGTCTCATTCACTCTCTCTGTTTCTGAGTGTGTCTGTGGATGTGTGTGTGTGTCAGTCTGTTTCTCTCTCATTCTCTCTCTGTGTGTGTGTTTGTTTCTCTTTCTTTCTCACACACTCTCTCTCTCTGTGTTTGTGTGTGTCTTCCTGTCTGTTTCTGCTCCTCTCTCATTCACTCTCTCTCTTTTCATGTGTGTGTGTGTGTGTCTCTCTTTTTGTTTCTCTCTCACTCTCTCCCTCTCGCTCTCTGTGTGTGTGTGTGTGTGTGTGTGTGTTTGTGTGTCTGTCTTTCTCCCTCTCTCTCTGTGTGTGAGTGTGTGTGTGTGTGTCTGTCTTTCTGTTTCTCTCTTTCACTCTCTCTCTGTTTGTGTGTGTGTCTGTGTGTTTCTCTCTCATTCTCTGTCAGTCTCTCTTTCCGTGGGTATATGTGTGTGTGTGTGTGTGTCTGTGTCTGTCGGCCCGTTTCTGTTTCTCTCTCTCTCTCTCTGTGTGTGTGTGTGTGTGTGTCTGTCTGTCTGTTTCTCTCTTATTCTCTCTCTCTCTGCATATGTGTGTGTGTGTCTTTATTTTTCTCTCTTTGTGTGTGTGTGTGTTTGTTTCTCTTTCTTTCTCACACACTCTCTCTCTCTCTCTCTGTGTGTGTGTATCTGTCTGTTTATCTCTCTTTCATTCTCTCTCTCTCAGTGTGTGTGTGTGTGTGTGTGTGTGTGTGTTTGTTTCTCTTTCTTTCTCACAAATTCTCTCTCTCTCTGTGTGTGTGTGTGTGAGTGTGTATGTGTGTGTGTCTGTCTTTTTCTATCTCTCTATGTGTGTTTTTGTGGGTGTGTGTGTGTCTGTTTCTAATTCTATCTCTCACTCTCTCTCATTCTCTCCACTGTGTGTGTGTGTGTCTGTCTTTCTGTCTGTTTCTGTCTCATTCACTCTCTCTGTTTCTGAGTGTGTCTGTTTGTGTGTGTGTGTGTCTGTTTCTCTCGCATTCTCTCTCACACTGTGTGTGTATGTGTTTCTCTCTGTGTGTGTGTTTGTTTCTATTTCTTTCTCACACACTCACTCTCTCTCTGTGTTTGTGTGTGTCTTTCTGTCTGTTTCTGTTCCTCTCTCATTCTCTTTCTCTCTTTCCGTGTGTGTGTCTGTCTTTCTTTTTTATCTCTCTCTCTCTCTCTGTTTGTGTGTGTCTGTCTTTCTTTTTTATCTCTCTCTCTGTGTTTGTGTGTGTGTGTGTGTGTGTGTGTGTGTGTGTGTGTGTGTGTCTGTCTGCCCGTTTCTGTTTTTCTCTCTTTCTCTCTCTCTGTGTGTGTGTGTGTGTGTGTGTGTGTGTGTCTATCTGTCTGTTTCTCTGTTATTCTCTCTCTGTGTGTGTGTCTGTCTATTTCTCTCTCTCTGTGTGTGTGTGTTTGTATGTGTCTATCTTTTTCTCTGTGTGTGTGTGTGTGTGTTTTTCTCTTTCTTTCTCACACTCTCTCTGTCTCTTTCTGTGTGTGTTTGTCTGTCTGTCTGTTTCTCCCTCTCTATCGCTCTGTGTGGGTGTATCTGTCTCTTTCTCTCTCTTTCATTCTCTCTCTCTCTCTCAGTGTGTGTGTGTGTTTCTCTGTGTGTGTGTGTGTTTGTTTCTATTGCTTTCTGACACACTTTCTCTCTTTCTTTCTCTCTCTCTCTGTGTGTGTAGTTAAGTAAACTTTTAAAACTGTATCTTCTTTTTTATTTGTCTTTTAGTGATTGTTTAGGTACTAAGAGTGCTAATTTACATAATAATACACTAAGGTGTATTCAATTTCAAAATGTACCGTAGGTTTAACCTTTTGAAGATTGTTGAACTGAACTCATGTTTATTAATTTAAAGTTTAATATAAAGTTAAAATGAGAGGAGTACAAATTTTTCTTAATGTTTTTGATGTGCTAGTTATAGTTTTTACTAAAAAATGTTACGGAAATTCATTCATAAATATTTTTTCCAATTTACTTTTTCTATTAATGAAATTGCTACCCATTGTTTTTCTTTAAAAAATCCTTTAATGTTTGATCTTAGCTGGAATAATATAATTTATCATTCGCCATTTCCATTCATTCATAATATTTTGATTTCATAAATAATTGCAAGGGCAGAAAATACACAAGCTCTCAAATATACATTGATGAAGACTGTTCTCAGTCTTATCCAAAAACAAGCTTTGATTTCTAAAACCTTGGCAGATTAATTGTGCTTTTCACTTATTCTTAAAATTGCCAGTTGTATGGAAACAACTGCTTGAATATTTCATCAATCTATATTGACTACACTGCACCATCATGTTTGAAAGAAGACATTGTATGTTCAAATTCGTCATTCATTTAGTTTAGCAATCCATGTACATTGCAACACATATCTTACTCCATATACTGTATTTAAGTATTGTTCTGTTTAATTTTTGTTTAAATGTATTATACTGTATTATAATGTCCAGTCATAATAAAAGAACTGATTTAAGTTTAGCAGATAAGGTTGAAATTTTTAAGTGATTTGACAAATTAAATTTAAAAATGTAAACCCAAAGAGAAGCAGCAGTTAAATTAGGAATCCCACAATTAACATTAAGTGTCAACTAAAAAATTGAAGTAAGTTGAGAACATTGTTACTGACTGGAAACGAAGCGTACGAGTAAAAGTCAAACAGCCAATGAAGCTTTACTGATTCATAGAGTATGAAGGTGTATCATACTGTTGCAGAAAGCAACATTTCTTTAGCTGCGAATACATCATGTATATGTAATTCACAAAATAAGTTTAGAAATTTAATGAATAAATCCATCTTATGTACGAGTAATTTATAAAATGTTTCAGTTAACTGCATCTAAAGCAGTTATCTACAAATAAACAATATACTTTTTGACTACTCCTTTGCAGTTTTAGTTTTATGATGTTATACAAATTAAAAATGTCATTGACTGTTGACCAGCCTCCCTAAATCCAGCATGGAATTCATTATGTTATTTATACTCACCCGCTCCTGTAACGTACCTAATAACACCAGAAAATTTGTTTTTCCAATAATTTAATGCTTTTAACAGTAGTATTAGTAAAAGAGATGCCCTGATAATTTTGTATATTAAATATATTGCCCCTTTTATCTATCGGGTAAATTATAGTTTCTAAAAAATCAAATGGCACCTGTTGCGTCTCAAAAACATTATTATAAAAATTTAACAAAAGTCTGAAAAATTCTCTGGGCACTGTTTTATAAAATTCCACATGTACGCTTCATTACACTTAGCTTTATTCGCTATCTTTGACAGCTCTATATTACTGATGAATTCAGAAATTCATCTACTTGAAATGGTATACATAAGATATATGGATAGCACAGCGATCAGCTGACAGCAAGCTGCATAAAAATTGGACCCATGTTTCTACCTTAATATCCACTGCATATATAAAATACTTTTTGGAGGTATTTACTGAATTCCGGAAATTTTCCTTTTGTTATGAAATTACACCCTTAAACCGATAAAGACTATTTTTTTTTTTTTTTATATAAACTAACATAATGTTGTTTTTTTTCCAAATATCGAAGTCTCATCTATTTAGTACTTTCCTATATAAATTTAAGTAAGCAAAATTCCTTTTCCTTGTTGTACTGCATTCTCACTCACACTGGTTTTGCATGCCCAGCCAAAAAAAATTTCTTAAATGAAGTACCAGAACCCTGCAGATGGAAAAAGTGTATTTGATATTCCTCTTCATTTTCATGTATTTTGACTTCAATGACTTCACATAATCACTACTTGCCTTCTTATATGTAGCAGATAACCAATAAAGGAATCAGAAACACTAATGTCCTTGTACCGATACTAATGTAAATGTTTCTGATTCAGAGGTCGCCCAGACTTACAGAATACATTTCTGACTTGTGGAATATAACTTTGAAAGGTTCTTGTTTCTGGGACTGTTGTGATTAAGCAAGTTATAAATATTTTAGAAGCAGAAGAACGATGTAGTATTGTGCTTCAAGAACTTCTATTCACACAATAGCTTTGGCTTAGTAATTTTCCTTCTTTTTTAAAATATTTGAGAAATGTGTACTGTAGCATAAGTTTTTGACCGGTGGTATGCACTTCATCCTGTATCACAAGAGGAAAATTTTGAGAGAAGTCTTCCATTACAATATATTCTCACCCTCTTTTTCCTTTTTAATGTTGAGGAAATGAGCTTGTTTCTTTGCAACAAAATGATGCCTTTTTAGATTATTTTAATTTTCAGTAAATTTATATATGTACTCTTGAAATGAAGAATTTAAGTAGTTAGTTAACAGCAGTCAACAGAAACCCACTGTTTGAAGATAATTTCTGTATTAAAATCATTCCAGCTCTCTTGCAGTAATCTGAGCAGTTCATTAGTGCCTGGACATTTTTCACATTGTGACAGCATGCATGTTTGATTTTCTCTATGACATACCATGGTTGAGAGGAGAATTTTATAATCAAATTTCAATTTTAGAACAGATAACATGAGTTTTACATTTTGGTGGCTGATACACACACACAGAGTGAGTATCTGACCCACCAGCCAGAACACAAAATTTAGGTCTTAAATCAGCAAATTTTGAAAAACCAATTTTTAAATTATGTTTTTCTTTGAAGGCTGTGTACAATTCTTTTAAAATACATAAGTTAAACCTTTTTTGAATATTAATTTTCTTCCCGTCGGCTTGGGTTATCTGAATGGGAAAGTAAAACCAGATCATTAAATGCTGTTCAATTAATTTGCAAACTTCAAGAGGACTCGCCATATTCTGAATATGACCTTCAGAGGTCATATTCAGAACCCTGGTAGAAGGCCTTGTTCTTCCCTCAGTCAGAATGCCACCGATGCGAATACCACATCGGTGTATGACTAGGAAATGAAATCTTTAAAACAAAACACGTCTATTGAAGCAATTTTAACGCTCAGATTAATAATAGAAAGAAGCTTAAAGAAAAAAAACAACTTATTTGGCATTTATAGACCTGAAAAAGGCACTGGATAACATAGGCTGAAATAAAATGTTCAGCATTTAAAAAAAATTAGGGTTGAAGTACAGGGATTGAAAAACAATTGTTAACATTTACTGGAACCAAACAGCAACAATATTAATTGAAGAATATAAGAAAGAAGGTGTAATGAAAAAGGCAGTCGTACAAGGATGTTCCCTATTCCCGTTACTTTTTAATCTTTACATAGATTAAGCAGTTAATAATGTTAAAAGAGCAATCTTGATCCTGATATTATATTTTATTTGAGTACCTACTCAAATAGAAGAAAAGGTGAAGATAAATAAATTCACTTAATACTTGTATTGTTTTATGATATGCACATTATTATTATTAAATATTTACAAACAAATCTTTGTTATAAGAAAATAAATATTGGTTGATTATTCTGATAGTATATTTATTATAACTATAGTATGTTCTTACAAAAAAATTTAACCACCAACCATGGAAGCAAAATGAACTGTTCTGGCATTTGCCTTGCAACCAAGGGAAACCATGGAAAAACCTTGGTCAGAACATCGACAATATTTTAAACCATATAGCATTACAAAAAAATAAACGTTACGATCAGAAATAATTGTAAGTTCGAATAATTATATTACATTCTGAAATAAAATAAATTGAGAAAGAAAAATCTCATATTTTTTTGAACATATTCTTGTCAGGAAGGAGCCCTACATTAGTTAACATCAAACATTTACAATTGTCTTTACTCATTTATGATTATAAATATAAATAAGAACAAACCCTTGTTTTGATATACAAAACATAAAGTTTTGATACCTTAATGTATACTTACTGGGCAACATGAAAGTTTTATTCATAATATTTGTAATTAACACTAAATATTTTTAGTTTTTCTTTTGCAAAAGAAATAACCATTTTCACAATTACATAAATAAATAGTATAAATATAATTAAATTAATAAAAAGTTTTTCAGTAATAAAATAATTGTTAATATAAATTTAACACAACAAAATCAGAAAGAAATTAAACAAAAATATTAAAAAAAATATTGTACTTGAAATAATAATTAACAATATTACTTTCAATGTAAAAAAAAATTAATTTTACATAATATAAAACTAAGAATTATACAAAATTTCTGCATAATATTTCCAAATAAGGATTTATAACATTACAATACATTTAATAATAAAACAACATGAATTAAAAACATAAATTAGGATTTTGTTTTGATTTTCCTTGAAAATCTGATTTTCTGTATTAATTTTAATAATTAATTGCTACAAAGTACACGAAAATGATTCGATTATGAAATCAGTTTAAAAGTATATCCTTCTGCAACCTCAAAATGTTAAACTTTCTTCACAGTTTATAATCATCATCTCAGTAAGACAGATAATAGTATTCAAAAGTATTCAAAAGAAAGTAATAGTATTCAACAGTATTCAAAAGAATCAATATTTTAAATATAAATAATATTACTGTAATACTTAAATTAATGCATCTTCTTAAGTTAGTTAATTGTGAAAATGATTTTTATATTAAGTACCTTGTAAAGAGCTTTTAAGGTAATTTTTAAGACCATTGATATTTACAAACTGATGAAGGTAACAAAAATAATTATAATTTGATGAAATTTGCGACTGTCATATGAAACAACTAAGATGTTATTCGACGATTTGGTTCCTTAATTTCTGAATCCGGTGATCATATGATGAAATCTTAACTATAAGTGCTGTACTCCCTCTGTCATGATGATCCTACATTTGATGAAATCTGCAAAGATATATAAATAGTCTTTTAAATACTTGTGTTAGAAAAAAATTGTTAAAATAAATAAACATAATGGATAATGTATCAGTCATTTCCCTGAGAAATAGAGCGGTCATGGAGGTTCAGATTCCTAGCCATCAAGATCACCTGATCTAACACCTTTTAGATTTTTGCGTCTGGGGATGCATGAAAAATATTGTATATAAAACAAAAATACATTCTAATGAGGAATTAATTGTTCGCATTATAACTTAAGGATAGCCCTGAAGAACTATGAAGAGCTACAAAACCAGTACAGAAGCGAGTCAAGAAATGTTTTGAAACTGGCAGGCTTGTTTTTGAATGTTTATTATAAACCAATAGGTACGATCTTCTGTATTGTTTGTAAATAAAATTCTAATTTTTCTAAACTTTCTTTTTGTTATTTGAATTATCTTGCACCATATTGTTCAGAATTAAGTTCTCTACAAGTTTTATTTAAAGGTTTTAGATGTTTATTACACATTTCACAAAGTTATTGTACATCAAACATAAAAATAGGTTTTTTACCCAATTTATTGATTTTCATCCCAGATTCCTTAAAAACTACTACAGATATAGTTGTGGTAGGTATTTTATTTAATTTTAAAGATAAAAAACCATTGAAATCACTAATTCTACCCCCTAATCAATGTCCAAAAATTTCAGTATGACCTGTTTCACCAGGGTTGCTGAAGTCTGAATGAAATCTGTAATTAGCCGTTACAAATGAAGCATTTAAGGGCGTATGTTTATATGAAATTTTCCATAAATTTAAGGTGTAGAATATGTTATAAATCCCGGGAGAACTTTTTTATACACTCTCAATCCAATTTAGCCTCCGGGAATCAGTCGGATATTACTTCTGAGAATGATATGTGAGTGTAGATGAAGTGTAGTCTAGTTCAGCTTTAGGTCAACCTTTTCTGAGATGTGTGGTTAATTGAAATCCAACCACCAAAGAACACTGATATACGCGATCTAGTATTCATATCTGTATTAAACTATCTGTCTTTACTGGGATTTGAATGTTCGAACTCGCGGCTTCAAAATCAGCTGATTAGTGAAGTTCGCCACTACACCAACCCAGTGGGTATAATGTCAATTTAAAAAAAAAAGGCAAATTGGCTATAGTTTCACCTCCCTCTTGAATATATTACGACAACCGTTATTTTTCTATTGGAGTTAAAGAACATATTAATAATATAAAGAAAGGCTGTTTCGATAAATCCAATTATGATTATCACATTTTATAAAATAAACATAATTACAACTAATTATTATAAAAATAATTACAAATAATTTTATTAAAATGTTAGTTTTTTCCACCGATTATTATAAAACAAGCAATCTCGAAACATTATTGTAATAACAATAAATTAATAAAGGAACATATCAAATTTGAAGATTATTTTCTATTTAAATTAATAATTATCAAGTTGCCTAATTTATTTCCGTATACAAGACGTATACGTATACTTAAGACTTATTCGTAGGTTATTAGTGATGTATAATTTTTTATTTACGTTTTTAGTTTTAATGTTTTAAATTACAAAAAAAATATCTCTTCTGAGGATTGTCGAATGACCTAAAGCCCTAAGGATATAATATGAATTTTTGGTAAGGATGATTTTTTTATTATAACAAATTATTTAACATAACTTTCTACTTTATAAATAATTGTTTTTTTCTGATCTGAACAAATATAAATTTGAAAAAAATTATAGTTGTATTTCAAGTTCATATTAACTATTTAATCAAACACATGAAATAATATTAATGTAAATACATCAATAATATGTTACTACAAAATAATTAACGGTTAAGAAATCATTACAGAAAATTATTTCGAGCATATACTTATCTGTACATGTTGAAGTGGTCGCAGATAAATCATATGTTTGTCCTTCTTTTAATTCATCAACAGAACAATATTGTTTTTGTAAAAGTAAATCTTTTAATTGTGAAATAAACTGATTGTACAGTTACCTTTCTAATAAAGTATGCGTCGCTAATGATCTAAAAGCCCATTTTTTTTTCTCTTAAAAGCTCATGTTTTTAGGAAGACCAAAACCCGGACATTACACATTATACGAGAAAATATTTAGGTATAATATTTATTCATAATGATTACAAGCTTAGTGTTTTGTAAAGGTTCTTCAGAGTAAAGCGGTTCACTCCATTTTGTTAACAAACAAAATCAATTTTATCATCCCACAAGAATCTATCAAATAAAAAACCCAGAAGTTTTGCTTTACGGACAACAAAAATAGTATCACAATCATTAATGGGAATTCTGGCCATGCTATCTGCAGTGTTATGTTAGATGGTTACAATACATCTAGTGAATAATTTTTTAAAGCTGCAATTATGCAATTTTCAATTTATTTTTAATAATTATCTTTAGAAATAGGTAGTTGTGTTACCTGTGAGAACAATCACATCATTAATAAACAATAAATAAATTAATAAAACTTTTATCTGAGGTGATCCACATTCTACAACTTAAAAGTGTGAACCTAAATTTACATGTGCATTTTTGTCAAAAGATAAAATTTCTACTACCTGTTCACAATTTGTGAGGTACAATTTGAAATGAAAGTTTCTCCTGCTCCGAAAAATATATCAGAAAATTTAAAATGACATTTTTGTTCATCTTAAAGAATTTAAAATACTTTCTAAAAACTGGGAAATTGCTACGTCTTGTTGACGATTGCTAATGGAAACTTAAAAATGTATTTTCTTTACAAAGAAATTTGTAACGATAAACAAATAAAACCAGTCTGTCAGTTTGTGTACCGCACATACTTCTGAAAAAAATATAATTTTTTTTCAAAACCAAAGGTACAAATGTACACTATATAAAAAATATAAAGAAATAAAAGTGAACTGAAACCAGAGTATTATAGTCACAAGCAGAGAAAAGCAGACTGTAATAAAGCAAAAAAAAATGATAAAGATAGAGCAAATACAGATACTGAAGTTATAGTTTCTTGAAGTAAGTTTCTTTCTTGAAGTTATAAGTTTCTTGAATCCAGCCACAATTACAGGGAACATAACTCCATGCACACAGCTGTTGAGTCAGAGAAGTCGGTCAGTATTTTAATTTACCGACTGTAGCACAGAATTACGGCAATAATATTCTACCAGAACTACATTTGTTAGAAGAAAGAGAAGTAGAAAGTAATTAGAACTTAAAAACTTAATCTTTTTTTAAAAAAGCGAAGATTTTTATCTTTTGTTTTATTAAATTAACAGTAATTCTTAGTTTTATTAGATTAATTATTGTTATACAATATTATTAGCTCTGTTTATTTCTGTATTAAATTTCCAGTTGTTTTAATTAAATAACATTACTGTTATGGTTATTAGCAGTAGTTTGTCGATGCATCAATTGGTTAAATTACATTAAACAAATTTTAAAAAGAAAATACGAGCACTAGTTCCAATATGAGCGAGTTTTTGTTGTATATTTTTCTACTCTGATATTCTAATCTGTATTTTAATTTTTATAATTACGAAATAAAGTTGAGAAATCATTAATATTAAAAAAGACCTAAGCGCAAAAAAATTTTTTTTTAATATTTTAAAACCCGTAACTACTATAATTCAATGTAGTATATAAAATTAGTTATGTTTTTGTTTTAAAAAGTACTAACATTCGTTTTAATAAGAATTTATTTTTTTAAATTCATTTGGGTCTTAACTTCACGTACCTTGCTTAGTGAAAAAGGGCTGTTAGTAACTTTTGGCAGGACAGGAACAATATGTTCCTTTAAAAAAATATTACGTGAAACTTAACGCTGACGATCATAGCATTTAGCCAAATATTAAAGTTGTCTTCTGAACACTTCAAGGTGGATATTTATTTGAACTCCATGAATAGTTCCTGAAAGTACAAGTTTTACTAATTTGAAAAAATTAAATTTTTTTTATTGTTTTAGGAAGGTTTTAAAGTTTTTGTTTTACCGATCAGCAAACATTTTGGCTTGAAAAAGGTATGAGAAGTTAGAGGTGAGAAGGTAGTAAGTAGTTAGTTTAAGTATCAGTATATTTATGGAGGTAGTAGTTAATATCTATAAGACACGTTTCATTCTACATTAATATAATTATACAATTTTTTTTTTTTTATTTACTGAAATCATGCGGTAATAAAGATGTACTTATCTACAGAAGCGTACCCAAGTCATCAACTTGTATATCAATGGCAGTCTGGAGCAAGTGTAAGTTTTGAACAAGCAATGACACTATCAGAGTTTGAATTGATGGAAAGTCCACGACGCAATCTTACATTTCAAAGAAGAGAAAGCAAGTGTCAGTAATCCTAAATAAACTATGTGTATTATTACTATTTCTTATTATTAGAAAATATACCGGTCTCTATGGTAAACAGAATAAAGGTGTGATTTGTAGGATTGATTATCACTTTCTTGGTAGGCTTGATAATATGCACAGCACATTCTGTTCAGTTAAGAAATCGGCCTTCTAAATTAATCCTGGGAGTTGATACGTGTTCTGTATTAAAAGTGGATTTTTGTTTTCAGCAATCATTTGAAACTCATGTTAAGTTACTATTACTATTTTATGGCTATGACAGGTCATAAAATAATTATAATTTATTCATAATGTCTAACATATTGGTAGAAAAACATTAAAAATTGATATCTGAAAAATAAAACTGGATACATTGAAACTTTGATCATTATCTTATATTATGAATTACAATATTTCGTTGTATTTTAGCTTGGAATTGTCTCGCTAGCTAAATTTCATGTCGTTAACGGATGCAGTGCAAGGATATTTTTGATATTATTTGCAATGGCTTTTCTAAATCCTCCAATAAGATCAAATACCCATTTGATATCAAAATATTTTCAAGTGTGCCTAAAAAAAACCCCCCAGTTACTTTCAACCCTGTTATATTCTTTTATTTTATTTGTTAAAGGTTCAACAAATAATTCTTGCACAAGAACATGTATAACAGGATTTACTATATAAGCAGGTGGCTAATAGGGGTAATAAACTGCAAATATACTGGACAGATTTCTTATTTAGGCAAATTGTGGTAAACCTGGCCAACTTCTTAAGAAGTAAATTGCTTGTACGAAGTGATTCCATAAGTAAATTTCTTAATGGTGGGTTGGCTACTAAAGTCATCGCTTGAAAAATTAGATTCCTTAAGTAAATTGCTTGATAGGGGTGGTAATTAAAGTCATCGCTTTAGAAGATTGACTTCTTGCAGAGTAGAACTCATAAAGATGTCAAAACACTTTATTCACGCCTAGACGAGTTCTTATTTAAGTCGCTATTAAGAGTAATAAACCACAAATATATTGGATGAATTTCTTATATAAGCAAGTCACTGTAAATCTGGCAAAACTTGCTTATTAAGAAATAAGCAAATCGATGAGAAACCAAAACATATAATGCATAATGAACACAATTATGTCACGCTTATCTTGTAGATTTGAGTATCTACAATGGATAAGTGAACTCTGATAAGAATTGCATGTTAAATAGAAGAACAAAAACTGTTCTTGTTACCGCAGAAGAACAACAAAATATTTATTCAATTCTTCAAAATCAATACGGTTTCAATTTCTTTATTGGCCTATGAATTACTCCATTTGTGGCTTTTACATCTACTATATGAACTAGGTTGTCTGATCCCATAAATGTTTGTTATCAAGCCGTATTTCCATTGTAAGGAAGTAGTTAAATAATATTAAGACTAAACCATCACATAAGTTTCTTAATAGTTTGCCATTTGTTACATTGTAACTTTTAATATCAGGTTTAGGGATTGTCAGAGAAGATCCTATAAGTAGGTATCCAGCAGCCAGTGGCTGTGGATCCCTCGAATCAAAAATACAGTATATAATGAGCATTGAGTTTACCTACAATTTCTCCGAGTATGGTAAATAGTTTCTCAAAATTAAGAAGAGTTTGAAATGATGATGATGATATTTAACACTATCCTGCTTTCCCATAATCCGCTGAAAGAAGGATAAATGCCAAATTTATTCCCTGTGAAATAGCGAAGGTCTGAATATTGTTAGAGTTCTTTTGAATTAAATTTTGAAAATAATTCTTGTAAAATATTTTCCGTCTTAAAGTTTGTTTCGTTAACAGAAAACAGTTTGGAATGTCCTACATGAAGTTGTCTTCAGTGTGCAGATGAAACCCTCCAGTTACGTCTGAAACTAATTCTAATGTGTAGAAGCCTTTGTAATGGTTTTTGATTTCTGCCCGCTATGACAAATTACCAAAGGGCCATCATTGCTGACAGCTTGACACCATTACATGTTTTAGAAGATGAGATGAAATAGTCATTTTTTAGACTGAAATCATCTTCTATGCGCCTAAGAAAGTCTACAGAGTTAAATCCAAAACTAATTCTAAATGTAAAGAAGCCTTTGAAGTGGTTTTTGATCTCTGCTTGCCACAATGAATTACCAGTGGCCACCATTGTCGACAAGAGGAAGGTTTTTTTTTAGCCTCTGGAACCAACATTAGATAGTTTCAGAAGGCAAGATGAAATGGCAGTTTTGTAGAGTATATACAATATTTACTTCTACAACATTAGTAAACCTAAACGTGACTTTAACTTTAAAAAAATAAGAAACGAATAATAATACACCCGCCTCGTTGTGTGCAACAAGCGCATTTTTGTTTCTTTAAACAAAAAGAGTATATCGTTTGGAATAAATTCTTTTCTATTAATATTTTGAATTGATTTTCTTTATCTGTACGGATATAATTTCAAAAAATGGAATTGCAAATATTTTTCTGGGAATTTTAAACCGATACCGAAACTTCTTTCATATACTACTTTGAAAATAAATGTAAAAAAGATTTCAAACAAGATAAATTTAGAAAATTAATTTGTTACAAATAGTTGTTTAACTTAAAATAACGGTTTACCTTATTTCATCTTTTCAGATAAATAAAAAAAAAAAGTCTTATCTGAAGAAAAAAAGGATCTTACACTTCGAACGGTGTTCTCCAATTTAAACAAAATATTGGTTTAGCAATTAACTCGTTGTTGTTTTTTTAAATTATGCAACAATAAATAAATAACAACTGAACAATTGCGGGTTAAAAGTAGGAAAGCGTTTTCATGTGGGTATTTAAACTCCATAAAATACTACCCGGTTCGCGAATGACTTTTTTGTTTATTTTACAAATCTTATAATTTTTTGTGCTGTCGTAATAAAAGTTACATTTAAAAAATCATTCGGTCTTACTATAACCGATTTAAACTTTAACATTTGCTGAAAATATTAGAAAAGTTGATCGAATGACAAAAATTCTATTTTGAAAGGTTAATTTTGTATCCGAGTTTTACTAAAGCTTTTAGCGTTATCATATTTCTGCACCACCGATCGATGGAATTTTGATTTAACCCTAAAAGAAAGCTTTATACTGTTCGGTCTTCTATTTTTTTTTATAACTATAACGCGTGTAAATCATTTGATCTAAATAAAAAAATGACAGCGACTTTCTTAAACGGTAACGATGTGCATTATACAAGATTACTTGCGGCCAATTACGTATCGTAACTCTCGGTGTATTGGGGTTTGATTCTGTATTCGGCAAACGAGTAGGGAACTAGAAAACACGTGTTACTCTTCTGGAAACCGCGGTATTAAATATTATTTTAGAGAATACTTTAGTTTTTTTCAAGTAAAATTTTTTAAATCGTGTCACCTTCTACCGTTTGATTATAAAACATAACAGACTAAACTTTCTTGGATTTTAAGATACCCTGGCAAAAATGCCCAAAATATTATTGAAACTTTTCAAGCGAGTCTTTTAAAAAGTAACATTTTATTAATAAATAAAGATTTGACGGCACAAAAACACTGAACGGTTGTTCTCGAGAAAAAATAAAAACCAGAAAGCGATCACGGTAAAATTAGCCTAATTTGATAATCGACGGTACACAAGGAACTATTTTCATTAGCAACATGCCCGATTTCCTTAAACTATTACCATCCATGTACCCCCGTTATGAGTCGGTCGGATAGGTATCGATTGATTTACAAATGTTAACCTCTCGCAGCAGGTAGAATTTGAACTGGCAACTCTCATATTACAAAACTAATTATAAATAAACCTTCATTCCGATCGGGGCACAATAATTCATTATATATATCGTCTAAAAAATGTAAATTACAAAAACAAATTACAAGATAAATATTAAAAATTAAAAAACACGACTGCGAAAAATAAACTGCTGATAAATATTGTTCTGTTTATTCTGCTCCGGTTCCATCGTGGTTCTCTTTACTAGTAAACCCCTCGTTTGAATTTTGAAAATCGGAATTTCGGTTGCACTAGCCTTACACCGAGTCCCCCGTGGGAAGCCCATTATTATTAAATAAGAATTATTAATCTATTTAATATTAGTCTATTTTATTTAACGTAAATGTAATTTAGTTCATTCGGTTCAAACCCAGCTCACACAGCGGTAGAGGTATACAATTCGCAGTTTATAAAATAATAGCCTACGACAGTGGTTCTCAAACTTTTTCGAGTCGCGGCGTCATTTATCGATTAAAATTTTTCAAGGCGCCCTACCAAGTACGGTTACTCGTATGCAAGAGAAGAAAAAAACTCTTGTACCTTCATTATTTAACTTTTTTTTTATTTTACTTTACTAACATTAAAATAATAATTATAAATGTCTTGGTTCAATTAACTGTGAAGGTTTTAAAATATTTCGCGACTCCCCGTGGCGCTGCGGCGCATATCATCGGCTTATGAAACTCCCGGTAACGAAAGGATTCCAACGCGGGGTCATACATCTAAATCGGTTCGGTCGTTGAGCCGCAACAGTGGAACATACATTCATACAAACATACACCCTAAATACATTACACTCTTTCTTGTGTATTATAATAATCGAGAACGAGATAAACCTGAAATTTAAAAAGCGTATAATGCAGTTTGTTAAATATAACAAAATCTTGATGCGTTAAATTTAGAAGGGGAAGGGGATAAAGAAATGAGAATTGTATCTTTCCGATAATAATCAGCAATAATGTAGTTGAACTAACGAAATCCACGAATTGTTTCTGGGATAGTAGATGTTTACAGAAAATGTACTTATTTCGCCAAACTGTTTTGTAAAAGTACACAGAAGGTAAACTTTTACTTGGAAGACGAGAATTTAGAAGGTTTGTATGACAATACGATGTAATATTTAAGGGTTTTACTACGAGCGAAATAAACTAAAAACGCATAAACATCTTTAAAGTAAATAAAAATTAATGCAAAAATAAATAACTTCAATAAATAAAACGGTTAATAATTGCATTTATCGACACAAAAAGAAGCAAAAGGTAAATTCATTTAAGATAGAACATTTTTCAATTATTTGTTTGTAAACTCGTAAATAATGTTACACAAGGTCTTCACGTGACTGCTGATAACACCGCACTAATATTTTACAGTTATCACAATTACAAACCGATACCGATTGAAACGTTGTCTCCTCTCTGTTAGTACTTTCAATTTTCAAATCGACATTCAAGCCGCTAATAATTTACATGATGTATGATGTCCATATAATATGTCGACTATGCAACTTCAAACTTTATCACGATTACAACCTCTGCATTTAAACGTCTGCTTGTTCATTGTGAATTAAATCCGTTTGGAAGTAAAGTAATCGCATCTTAACTTTGAAAGCCACAAAAAAATTTGGAAAAATATCAATACTGTTTATTAAACTAGTTTAAATTTTATTACGCTGTCATTTTAAATTACTCCTCACAACTGCAAATCGCTAAGAATTTTTACATTATTCGCGTTCATATTTATCTATTATCGATTGAAAATTACATAAACAATTTTATTCAACATATTTATCCTTGACGCAGGTAGCGAAAGAAACCTTGAGCGCTATCCGCGAGTTCATATCATTATAATAGGATGATGAATAAAAGAATTCATTAACCTTTTCCCACCAAAACGATCCGCGGTTGATTAGCGCTCCGCGAAAATATGTTGGTATCCGATTGCCTCCCTTCATAGTCTTATGCTACCCTCTTGTGAAAAAATTTCAAAAAATTACAGTATATTTTTTATGCCTGTAACAACAAAAAATTGAAACGGTACAAAAATTACGATAATTTAATTGCAGATTTTTTTCCGCATTTCTACCGCGTTTTTTATTAGCGAAATTTTTTTTTGCTTCTTGTTTCTGAAACATAGTTTGCCGATTTTAAAAATAATACTTCAAGCAAATCCGTTGGAAATTGGGAAAAATATGATGAAAAACTCGTGTCATAAATCATAGATTAGTAATATATCTAAGTATAAATGAAAGAAGATTCAGAAAACTACGTTTTATAAATATTCCCGCCACTCAAAAGGCTATTCATATTGACAAAAAAAACATGCGTTACATGTTTACCGATATCGTTTGTCGGAAAATATATTTATAGACATCAAGTAAAAGTGACGTATTTATGATCACAAATTCCTTTTTTTTGTGTGTGCAGGATATGTTTTTCGGTATGTTGCTAGTAAGAGCTATTTAATAAATCCCTAACCCTCATAGTAATTATAATGCACAAGTCACACACACACACACACAAGCAATTTCTGAGAGAAAAATGGTAATATTCTTTCTAGTCTAAATAAAACATTTTACATCGTTCACATTGTGTGTAATAAAACTGATTCCTTTGTGAATATAAAACAGAATAACCGACAAAGATATATAAAATGATTTTGTAACAGCGTTTTAAAACTGACACCGTACATATCCAGTTTAATGGCTACATGATCAGAAAAGGTTAAAAACAATAATTAACTAAATAAAAATACAAGATTTTTGTATCATGATATATAATCTAAAAAACATAAAAATTAAAATTCGGAAATTAAGTTGAGAAATATACATTAAACTAAAATGTAAAATTACTTAAGTTTACATTGAAATCGTATAAAATAAAATACATTTTGCAGAAATTAAAAGAAATACATTGTAAGATAACGTACGATAAGACAACTGAATTCACTAGATATTCAGTTTTATATATGTAGGTTTTTTAAATGTATTTTGTTGTATATTATTCGTTATAATAATATGTTAAATTAATTGTTATTAGTGTGGGTTATTTTTGCGTTTCGGTTTTGTATTTTAAAATTTATATTGTGTTTCACCCGTTCGTCTATTTGTTTGATTATATTACTATTTATTATTAGGACGTTAAAACGGTCGGGGACTTTGTTAGAAAATACACTGGCGTAATACAAAAATTGACGTTTGAAACGGTTAATTTTGAAAAGAATGCGGTATAAGTATTTTTCCCTGCCGAACTAGTATTGTACGGTGTATTTTTAAATTCAAATTAATTTTTATATTTGTTAAGTGTAGTATTACTTTCTTGACATATATTTGTCTCAAAGTAGGTACATTAAATTCTTAAAATAAGCGTGTACCGGGATATAACATCGGTCTACCAATAGCTGCTCTAATTAAATATTTCTGGAGTATAAATATTTTATAAAGATTGGTATCGTGTGTTCCTCTCCGTATCTCGATTCCGCATTGAAAAAGCGAATGAGCATATGCGAAATATATAATTCTTATTATTTCCAGATCTTTAATTTTGTTTATTTTTAAAAAATACGAATAAGATATTTTATTCTCGATGTTAGATCTATACTGTACGTGAATATTCCACATATTCCTGCATGATACGTGAATATTCCTGCATATATATATAACACGCTTAATTTTACCTTTTCATGTCGGTATTCTATGGGCTATCGATACTTCATCGTTGCTGAACAGTATCTTTATCGCCTTGGCCACGTTCTCTAAAACTCTATAGACCTCTTAGTTTTGTGTTTCCGGAACCCCATTCGTTTCTAGGTTGTCGATTCGTGAGTAATGTTGTATATCACTTAAATAAGGGTGATATTTCATGTTTTCAATTCTTAGAGAAGAGTATTCCTTTATAAATGTTTCATTGTCAGTTTTTAAGTTGATCCAGGTAAGCCCCCTGGATCAACTAATGAAAAAATACCTCGTCCGAGTAGAACAGTTGAGAATATCAAGACTTTTCAAATTCTCAACTGTTCTAATAACCCGAGTTATTTTTACATTAATTTCATTAAATCTGCTGTTAATAAGTTTCATTATAGTTTCTTTTACCGAGTATACAATATATTCTAGATTTTTTCTTCGTCTCAAACTTTCGACTCGGAACCTTTCGCTCATGTATTACATTTCGAGGTCTTACGCGATCTCGGCTTACGAAAGTTTTCAAGAGATCCGAGTTTTGTGTGCGTAGGATGGAAGTACGATCGGCAAACGCAGCGTTTTATGATTTCTTTAATGTTAAATATTTTATTACACACATTACACGAGTTTTCCATAGCGATTAAAGTAAGACGGTATAATCTAATATAATTAGTAAACTTTTCTCGTAATATGCGCTGAAATTCTAAACAGGATTAAATAGCCACGACAGGAGACCGCACAGTTACATAGAAAACGTTATCATCCGCCCGTTTTAACGTCTCGAACGCCGCTGGAACTGTGAAGCGCACGATTCCGTACAAAGAATTTTGTATCTTTTTCATAAACCGGCGATGGCTACTGACATTAGCCGTTTGATTAAGTATAATGAAAGAATTAATCAAAAAAGATTAATTATATTAATTGTTATCGAAAATATCAGGGGGAAATGTGGCGTGCTGCAGTTCCAGTGCCTATACGCGCACGGTTTAAACGTTTTTCTTTACATTTGACCCGTTAAAATAACTCGGCTGTTAGCAGTAATTAGTGAATTAACAAAAATGTAGGATAATGTTAATTAGATGAGGTTAGGGAGCGAAGCCAGCGTAGGTAATGTACGGATAGATTATGTTGATCCGGTGTACTAACGAACCGTACGTACTTTAAAACCTAACTGAACATTACGTACGATTAAACCAGAGGTTCCCAAACTTATTTTTCTCATAGACCATTTTCAAGATTTTGCTGGTTCCGGTGGACCCCCTGCAGCTACATTTCTACCGTATTTCCGGTCGACGAAAAATGTGAAGATTAGATTTAACTATAAAAATTTGCGTTACGGCTGAGTTCCACGAAACAGCTTCCGAAAAAAAAGTGAGAATCGATCGGTTAATTCTTGATCGACTGTGCTGCCAGTGGATGTCAAAAAAGTAAAGTTGGCCGATGACAAAAAAATATTTATATTAGTGAAGAATCAAACAAGTTCATGCAAGATTGCTAACACACACACACCACAAGTCGTATTTCGTCCTTTTGCGCGTCTGAACAAGCGATGCGGACGGCGGCGGCGCTTTGCAAGTCTCGACACGTTCGTTGTACTCGATATGGAATATGCCAGTTTTTACAAGTAACAGTCGCTGAGCTTCTCAAAACATTATCTGCCTAGATCGATAAGCAAAGTCAAGCCGACATTTTAGTTCTTCACTATCGAAACCAGATGAATTTTCGTGGACCCCCGCTTACGAATTGCGAACCCCCATTTTTTTGTCACGCCAACGTAGACCCCGTAGAGTCTCCCGTGGACCCCTGGGGGTCCACCTGGACCACTTTGGGAATCAACAGTCTATATAAATAAACACACTACGGTTCAAATTGAAAGTATTTCACGTATCGATCGTATTTTCCTTAAAAGTAAGAACATAAATACTATTCTGAAAATGGGAATAACAGATCGCTTTTCCACTTCAATACGTACATATTGATGTCGAAGAACTAAACAAGCTTAAAAGTAATTCAATCGATAACGTAACCAAACTTAATTATGAAAATTTACAACAATCTAATTCAGAACAAAACGGATCGAACAACATTTACTCTAACAAATCTAATAATATAGCAGACTCGGTGAAAAATTTCACTACCGCACTGACGCAATACATAAGAGAATACACTTATACATTTAAGATATCCAATAAATAAAAAAACCGGTTAAAAATGACAACCCCAGGCATAGTCAATTTCATTAGGAAGAAAGACATAAGGTTTACCAAACTAAACAACTATTTAATATCAAAATGAAAAAGAACTACAAAAAATACAAATATTTCGAATATATTTTTAAAAAATCAAAAATTGGCTGTATAATAAATAATATAATAATAAATCCGAACATATAGGTATCGCAAAGAAACCTTGGAAATATAGTACCCCAATGATAAACTCAATAAAACATGAACGTCAACCGAAAATCGACTCGGAATCTTAAATAATCACTTTGTGAGGCAACAAATTATTGAACGATAATATAAATATAATATTAAAATTCCAATATCAACTACATCATGTCCTGCAGGTAGCTTCGCTATCGAACCGACTATACTAATGAAACCTATAACATTATTCGTAATTTAAAAAGTAATTTCTTTATCGCCAGGGATAGAGAATTTAACTGAAATCTACCTAAAAAAAATTCATATTTATTGTAAATATGTTGGAATGCTAGACAGTTTTTTTTTTATGTAGAGTAGTAAATCTGCATTTTCAATTTAATAAATTGATCAGAATAAAAAATCGATTACACGTCCTTAGTTTTTTTTTTTAAGGTGTTCCTCAGTCAGATCTTGCGATAACGTCCATAGAGAAGTGATTTTCGTTGGAATGTTAAAACCCTGTTTTAATAATGAACCGATAACGGAAATAAAATATTATCGCTAACTTCAGTAATTATTTCATAATCATAACAAAATAATAAATTCGGTATTGTGTCGCGTACAAACTACTGACAGTCGTTATTTGTTTATGTACTCTGCGCTTGACAAGACGACACCATCAACAAGTCTATACGATAATAAAATATATCAAACAAATTATTTTTCGTTCAAGATTTATTATAAATATTACAATAATTAAAAATTATCGCGATTCAAATAAAGTGTCGACTACTGAAATAAATCAAACGGTTAAATCGACACGACTACGTATAACAATTTAATCTACGCGTAAAAATGTCTCGAGGAAAATTATTTTATATATTGATAATTTTGATTTTAATACTTTTAAATTGAAGCAGAATTTTTCCTGATGATGGTCGAACGACAGAAAGTACATGAAAAAGCACAGACGAATTGTCGGTAAGGTTGAATTTTGACAAATTTTATTAATAGATAAATAATCCTATATACCGACGTTGTCACGATTGTAACATCAAACATTATTTGCATCTCTATCCCTCTTGACAAACCGTTTTCTTTGTTACTTATTTAGAAATGACCGTGGAATTAAACCCGTTAAAATATTAAGCGACCTTGAAAAAAAACTATTTTTCCTTCTTTTTTTTAAATTCCTTTAAACACATTTTCACACACACCCACTGACAGAGAGAGATAGCGCAAAATTGAAAGGTTTCTTGGGTTTACGTACTAAAAACACAAAAGGTACTTTTGGCCGCATGAACTAGAATACAAGTGAAAAATATGTTTATATTACTTTTATTGCAGTATTAAAACCTTCTCAGAAACTACATATTTAAAGATGAAGAAGAAATACATAAAAGGATATATGAAATAAATGTCAGAACTTGCCGGGAATCGAACAACAGTTGTAAGGTAACTGTGCCGGTTTTAACGATGGAACTATTGTACTCTTTATTTTCACACAAAAGGTTTTTACAATAATTTTCTTAAAAATCACTAAAAATATTCCTACCTGTTCTATTCAATTTTTAGGTAAAAATCCGTATGAAACATACCGATTTTGTACGGCTTCAACTCGATTGTTTGTCAACGGAGTTTTAAAAGCGATGTGTCATTTTATTCAAAATAATACGCTTTAATAAATTTTTTAATAAGTAAAAATTATATCAAACCATTATAAAGATATGGAAGAATAAAAAATGAAATTTTCCAAATTTAATTAATCTAGGTTTACCGGTGTACGTGTAAATTATTAATGCTTAAGAGTATTATAATTAGGGTATTTACATTTTAAGTTAAATCTTTTACCGTTTCGTTTACACTAGCGATACTATTCCAAAGACAAAATATATAACATAAAACAGCTGTTGAACTCGACTAGAAGAACAAATTTATATGATTTACATAAGAAGAAAAGAATTAGTTAATTTATCGTTAATAAGGAGGGCGTGAAACTGAACATTACTATCTAAAATATCATCATGTGGTGACCAAGCCATATCAAGAACATCACCTTGATGGCCTCGCAAAGTACATACACAACACCAAGTTTCAACATTAACTTTGCCTTTGCTGCCAAATACTGCATTTCCACCTGCTCAATAAATATTTATATTAATGAACAAACAAATAATCTAAAAAAAAACAAATGCAGTATATTGCAAAAATCAGTTGCAGTTTTAATAGTAAAAGAATTTCACAGCAGTAAACTAATATTAAAAAAAAAAGTTAACTTTTTAAATATTAAGATTATAGATTATGATGTTTTCTTGGATCTTAAATAGTCATTAAAGCAACATATTGTTTTATTTAAGACATCTAACAATTAAATAACGAGGAAAATCATAAAATCTAAGAGAAATAAAACATGAATATTTTTTGTATTTCATTCCATGCACATCCTGCATTAATGCAAATTACAAAAATGTCAGAACAACTCTGCAAGTCTCCTTTTGATGTGGCTTTAAGACGTAATGAAATATTCTTCTGATGTCTTTAACATTATAAAAAAAAATCTTTTTTGGGTCATCCATTAATAATACGATGCTGTTTTTTTTTTTTTTTCATTTTTACTCTCTCCCACCACCGTGACAGATCATGACATTTCTAATAATACTGTAACAAATTTAACCACTCCTCCCATGTATAGCAGAAAAATATTATCTTAGTTTTCAAAAAGTATTAAATATAAAAGTAAGATCATTTTGTTAGATATAATTAATAATAACAAATTGGATATAAGATGTGAACAAAATAATTGTCACATAATTTATAAATATATTATTTTATTTAATAATTCAATCTTATAACTCAATACAACTGAGAATCCCCTTTACATACCTATTAACATTACATTTTGAACACTGTGTGTGTTCACACACACACAATTTTTGTATAGTTCCAGAATCAATTCCTGGTATGTCTGTTCAAATCACGATATTTGGATAGAAGTTTATATACTTATTATGGATACCACAAATCCACTACAAATGCTTTGGTGTCATGTGGTGGTGGTTTGGTGTTTGTGTTGGTGGTGATAATAATGAAGGTTTTAATGGTTAAATGAATAAATACAATATATGTAAATATTCAAAATATATTCTTAAGAATTTTTCTAATCATTTGATAGAAATCCAGATTCCTTACATCTAATGAGTAAATCTTAATTCTTCCCAGTCAGAGGATCACATAATTTAGGATGGCTCTCTTTCAAGCAAACTTAAATTTTATAAACAGGAAAAACTCCAGAAGGATGAAACTGAAAAATAGGATGGATAATTTAGCATCACTTATTTCCAGACCAAAAATTCCTGGACATTTACTGCCTAAATTGAGCTGGTGCATTGTTGTGAAGAAAAAATCATCAGACTTGTGCTGAGTATTTAGGCCAGACACAATGAACCCTCCACTACATGAACTCCAAAAACATGTAAATAAAGATTTCCAGCAACAGTTTACACTCATGGACAAATTTACAATTTCTTTGCTGTCGCAGCAACTTATAAGCATATCTTTGAGTTATGAAGACAAATTTTCTTCAATTTGGTAATTATGTTGACTTTTATGCAACTTGATTTTTAGTTGTAGGATCGTATCAAGAATATAGTTTCATCCTCCACTATAATGAATAATCCTCAACTTTAATAATTTTTTATCTCTACCAGCAATTTAAAGCACATCTCTTTATTCTGCACACATCACGTCTTTAATAATCTGTCATGAAATGTGGCAGAAATTGTGAAGTGATCTTCTCCTCCTTGTCCAAACATTTACTGAGATTTGGTAAAATGTTTCTCAGTTAATACCAAAATCAAATCGCATATTTTGTTGCATCTATTTTCTTACTTTGACCATGAATTTTTCGTTATGAACCGAACATCACCCTCCAGGCCTATCAAAATGCTTTCGTATTCATTATCATAATAAATGACATTAAAACAAAAAAAAAAACTTGCAATTAGTATCACAGCTAACATACCAAAAACTTACTTAAAACTAATATCACAGTTGGAATTTTAAAAATCAGATATAAAAATTATTACAACATAATATTACAAATTACAAGGCTTGACTGATAAATTTTGCACACTAGCATGCTACATGGAGACAAAAGGTACTATCGAGTTGGGGATGGCAGCACATGATAGCTAAAATCTCTCTCTAAAACCTGCTTTCAGTAGCAGTTAAACTGGAGTCAAGTACGGCCAATATGTCAACACGGTTAAAACAGCACACAGTGATCAGATCTTCAACAGCGGAAAATGTGAATCGTATGAATATTTTTATGGTAGTGAAATTGTTGACAGGAGTACTGTGAATAGGTGGGCATTGAAATTTCATAAATGTGAAGCAGGTAACGTGACAATTGAGGACGCAACTCAAAGCAGACGACCAATTTCTGTGACTGATGAGAAACATCAAAAGGAGGTGAATGATTTCCTTCAAAGTGACTGGTAAATCACCCAGCATCCCATCGCTATTCAATTAGGCATATATAAAGAAAGAATAGGCCACATTATCAAGTAATTGGGTTACCGTAAAATCTGTGCACGATGGGTACCATGCAAACTCTCTGATGGCTCTCTGCAATCTGAAGTTTGAGCCTGTTCACCAGATTTGGCTCCATACGACTTTCACTTCTTCCCTCATTCCAAGAGGGATTTCAAAGGTTATCATTACACAATCATTAATTTTTTACTTTATTCCAATACCTCTTTCCATTCCCATGCTATATATATATATATATATATATATATATATATATATATGTGTGTGTAAAATTTATCAACCAAGCCTCGTATTAATAAATATTAAAGATAATTAATTATTATATATTATTATTAATTTATTATTACATAATATTTTTTTATTTTTTATAACAAAAAAAATAAATAAACATAAATAAAATTTAATGAAGTCTGAGAGAAATATAAAGGGCCCCCTCTCAGAAAACAAAAAGGATAAAGGACTAAGATTAAAACTAACATAAAAGAATGGGTAGCACTACAATAAAATATAGAACATAAACATAAGAATTGAATTAAAAATTGATAGTTTGTGTCGTACACCAAATAATATTAAATCTTATGAAAAGCATATTGATACTTCATATGAATAACACTACCCGGTCTGAAACCTTTTTATTATTGCCTAGAATACAGAAAATATTTCTCTGCAATTTAAATTTATGACACAAGGCTGCACAAAATATGTAATCCACGAGGATATGGTGCACAGTCAAGCAGCAGTCACATCATATACATAGTGGTGTATTTTTTGATGACATCAGATATCCGTTGAGTAGCTCTGGTATGTCCTAACCGCAATCGGCAGAGGACCACCTCTCGATGAATTTTTCTACTTGAAGAGTCCGATGACAACACAATATTCTTGATATGTCGGAGTTTATTATCCACTGTAGCAGTCCAGTCACCTTGCCGCTTTGCTCGAAGGATGTGTTTTATGGAATTAATAAAATCGGTAGTAGCAACACGACTAGCAAAAAACAGTTGATTGTTAACTAAAAACGTCTTTAACAGCGGAATCCACATGTTCATTACCCCGAATTCCCACGTGGCTAGGGATCCAGCAGAAACTCAGTTGTGTAGTGATAATTCAACTCGGCAACTGCATTATAGATTTTGGTGACAACAGGATAGGTATTTTGGTAAATACACTTCTAAATTGGAGTACACTACATATAAGGATATGATGGTATTTTGGGTTAATGATATTCAAATCCTTATTGAAGGCAAACAGTTCAGCTGTGAAGACACTTGTGATACTAGGAAAACTGAACATATAAATTCTGTTATTGGGAAATGCACATCCAACAGTATTATTCTGTTTTGAACCATCTTTGTATACTAGTGTGTCTGGGTTTGTCTTAGAAAGAAATTAATAAAAAATTTACTGAAAGATGATTTTTTATTGTATATGGTAAGGTAAAAATTAAAATTTACGGCATTCAAGTCTCAATGAAAGATATCAACAGAATTAGGATGGGAAAACAGGTGTCAAAATTTAAAAGGTAGAATAAATACCAGTATAAACACCCATTGGTGCCGTACAATGTGGATGATCTTCATACTGCTGTAAACAAGGGTCTGCAAGGACTGCTTTATAACCAGGTGATTCAGTTATCCTTTAAAATGGGAAGAGTAAGATGCTAGCAGCTGGTTCCATCTACCCTAAAGTGATGGCTCACCAAAGTCAACGAGTATATTTGTGGACAGGACTTGATCTAAAGGCATCTGTAGCAAGACGAAGGAAAGCGTGATCTACAGCATCTAGCATTTTAAGCATGGTATGATGTGCTGAGTAGTATACAACGCAACCATAATCTAAACAGGACCAAACTATAGAACAATAAATATGTTAAGTAACATACATGATCGATGTTGCTAAGGATTAATAGCATATCTAGAATCTTTAAACATCTCACTTTTAACTGTTTTATGTGTTTGATCCATCCAATATGATTATCAATAAGCAAACCTAAGAATTTAATGTCAGAAGTGAGAGCAACTGCTCTCTGTTGAGAAAGACTTGTGGAATAAACTCCTTTCTTCAAAGTGACACTACTCAATACAGAATCTTCAACATGAACACATAAAGATCGGTCACTTAAGAAACCCCCCTCCTAATAAAGGTAAGCATACTGCCCATGATGCTTCACTCTTTTGAGGGTGTTTATAATACCATAGCCAGGTCAAGTCATACACCTTTCCGATGTCAAAAAAGATAGCAATGAGGCACTGGTAGAGCAGAAAAATGTTTTGGACAGCTACTTCCAGTGACACTAGATGGTGTATGGAAGATTGTCCTTGGTGGAAAGAACATTGTTCTTGATATGTACGGGCATGTAACTGCCTGTGGTTCACTAATCTCTCCATCAGTTGTACAAAAACAGTTGCCAAAACACAAGCCTGAGGGGCATACTTTGTCTTTGCCAGGTTTAAGTATTGATATGACAATGACTTCTGATCAGATGTGTGAAGACTTGTGCAGAGAACAAAGCATTATAAATACACAATCGATGTTGTAGTGCCAAATTTGGAAGGTGTAAGAGTAAGAGCAAACTGAAATGAATATTGTCAAATCCAGGAGAGGTGTCATGTGAGTTTTTTAGTGCATGCAACAACTCATTGTATATACAGAGAGCATTTAACTAACTGACCAAATCACCTACATTCTGTCTGCATCTTACATCTCTGAAATTTGTTAGTATATGATGTAGTGAGGGACACCAAATGAAAACAATTTACGAAGTTAGCTGCAACTGCAGAAGATTACATAAGAAGTTTTCCATCATGATAAAGTCCAAGAAAAGATTGTTTCTGTGATTTGTAAAATACGTGAAGCTTCTTCCACATAGTAGACATGAAAGCAGTGTGTGAGATGGTGTCTACATAATTCGTTCATGAATTTCTCCTAGGGTTTAAGAATACCCAGTGATATACTGCTCTGACTTTAGGGTACAAATTCAGGTCTGCGGTTAAATTTACACTGCCTGCTGTTGTTTCCTAATCACGTTTTGGCAATATCATTCCCACCAAGGAACAGAGCGACACCTAGGGTTTCCAGATGTTTGTGAGATTTATCTACTAGCATTATCAAGTACCATAGAGGTAAAAGAGGTAAGCTGATTCAGAACATAAGCACTATTATCGTATCGTGATGGGAAGACTTTATGGTATCCATTCCAATTTGATCTTTCAAAAATCCATCTCTTTGGCCTTTTTTCCACACCGTCGATACCAAAAGCAATAATATTTTGCCTACGGTCACTGCAATAAAAGTTGTTACAAGACTATTTAAAACAAGGGAGTAAACCCGAAGAGAATAAGTAAAGATCAATGTTAGACAATGCACCAGACAATGATGACATAAACGTGCAAGATCCATTATTTAGCAGAGAGGTCCAAGTCTTGTCTCACTTTGTTTTTATCGTATTTCCTCAAAAGAAACAGACTGATGGGCTCCATGCAATAAGATGGGGCTTAAAGTCTCCTACTATTAAGACAGAGATGGAATTTGTGTGAGATTTGATACATCTAGAGCACCAAACTCAGAGTTTGGTGAGCGATATAAATTGCAAATATCTAATTTGAAGGGTCAAATATCTCAAATATTCCACTGGACAATGTTCATAAATAAAGGGACTACAGATATATTTTCCATAATACATCTTGTATGAAAGCTGTCAAGCATTATAACTATGAAAATAAAATTAGTTGTAGGTAATCCAGGTCTTCTTAAAAATTTTCATTTTAATAAAATCAGAAGCCCTGAGGTAAGGGGGTTCTACAACCATTTCCCCCAGTATATGAGGTGTTGAAGGAGGAGATTTTGAAAAATGGGAAGTCGCAGATGACAACCCGAAAGAGGTATTTGTATGGGCTCCATTAACAGGGAACTTATTAAATGGCTTACCACCAGCTGCATCACATCTGTCTGTAAAGGCAAAACCTTGGGGAGAGGAACTTTGTGAGAGGCCCCACTAACTGTGGTTTCAATAGCTGCAACTACTGACTTCTTGTTCATCCTAGTTACCTTTGAAATAGTGGCTGAAAGTGAAGCAACTTGATCAGATAACATTTGAAAAAGTTTTCCAACTCGCTATTTTTTACTTAACTATAAGTTCAGCAGGAATAACCATATTACAATAAAAAAATTAATGTAATTAATAAAAGTAACATTTAAAAACTATTCACTTTATATATGAAATGAGAAGTAGTAATATTATAATAAGACACTAATAAACACTCAGTAATTGTGTTCTTATTATATACTAAAAGAAACAGAACTAAAAAGACCATATGTATCATTCAAAAATCACTCTTTATAATAACTTAAGTAACGGGAAAATTATAATGAATAATCAAACATAAACACACAATTACTTGATTAAAAATATATATTTTTTTTAACCTTCCATTATGCCTGCACAATATTTGATATTTTCATTTCGGACAGGTACTAGACTATTTTTTGAGGGCATCTGATCTATGGAAATCATATATAATCTGTATTACTGTGCAAGTAACCAATTACCTTGACAGACCAACCCTCAATGGATAATTATTTAAAGAAAATGTTTTAATTATAATAAGAAATTAAAATTATAATTTTAAATAAAGACCAGGGAATATCAGCTAGCCTTGCTAACAAACCACTGGATAATCCATAATAACATAATTAAAACAAAATCACAAAAATAATAGTATATATAATAACAATATAACACAAGACAAAAAAGAAAACTAGCCCTCCACTGGGCATACTGAAATATTTGACAAATACATAATAAATAGGTATTCTTATCTATATCTTGAAAATCCAGTTTAAAAAAAAAAATACACTTATATAGTCATTAAAAAAAACATTTTAATTCTATATAATAACAAGTTGCAAAAGAATAATTATAAGATGATAGAATGAAATAATGTAAAGCAATTTCCAGGAAAAATATAATAAATAATATTCTTGAAGTATGTTAGTGCAATAGAGGATGGGTAATAAATATAATAAAGCAATTGATAATTTACCAACCAGAAGGGTATTTTGCAATATTCCAAATCATTATAAGCTTATCGTCTCCACCTGATGCTAAATATTTTCCAGAATAGCTCCATCGTACACTGTTGACACAAGCTAAACACACAAATTATGTTAATTATTAAAAATTGATTCTTTATTTGTAAATATTTTTAAAATAACACATATAAAAATGAAAACCATCTTGCAGAAGTGGTATCATGAAATTTTTTGCAATTTTCTTTATTTAAAAAATAGACATAAATGTTTCCAAGATTATTGCAAAGAAAAAAACATCTCTGGTGTAATATAAAGCAAGTCAACTAATAACAAATTGATTTTTAAAAATTTCAATTTGTTCACAAGTTTTTATAAAACTTGGAGAAAAAATTTTATATTTATTCATGAGCCACACTTTTTAGAGATAGTTTAATTTTTAAGGAATGATAGTGTACACAAGCACAAATTATAACACGTATCATTAGCAATTCTTTAAAACGATTCTTTAGCATCAAGGAATCTAAATGGATTCAGAAGCCAACTCATCTAGCAGAAAATTCCTTACAATCTGAGAAAGGCCAACCTAACAAAATTAAAGAAATCAAACCCTACAATGAGTACATAGGCAAGCCTTACATCTAGGTAAAAACTCTGGAACACATACTAATTGATTCAGATAACAAATAAATAAAATTTTGCATTCACAACAGTCACAGTGGAATAATAATAAAAATATTATTTACCTTGATGGTCATCAAGTTGGCATAACATTTTTGGGCAGTTTTCATCCATTTCTTTCTCTTCACTAACAACAGGAGCCATATTCCAAACAACTCTCCCAGAATCTTCACCTTAAAAAATTTCAAATATTAAATTTCAATTATTTATAGTAACAGTTTTAGTAAACTTAAAACAAATCACAAAAAAAAAACAGTATTAAACAAAAGAAAATAATTTTCTTCATGATGTTTAGAAATTACATTTCATTTGGTGATTTAGGAGAATTCAATGTTAATTAATTTAATAAACCTATCATATTCTATAAAGTAGCTCAAAACACTCATGTAATTGTTCTATTTTCAGGGTTTTTTTTATATGAATTTTGACCTTCATGCAAACATAGAATTTAAGTAAAAGAACTCAATAAATATGGATAACTAGCTGAATTATCTTGGTAAGCAACAAAGCTGCACAATATTCTACTTATAAAATGAATTATGGAATTAAAATAAAGTTCCAAAGAAAACATTCAAGAACAATAAAAACAAAGTAAAAATCTGTAACCAGATGTAAATTATTTAAAGCCAAAACAAAGAATTCAAAATAGATAGAAATAATCTTAAAAGCTAACAATTTAAACCATCAAAATTAGAACTTAAAGCTACCCCTAACCTTAAATCAATTTAATATAAAAAAACAAGGGTTCAAAATATAAGAAAATAAACTTAAAAGCTAACAATTTAAAGCATCAAAACCAGACCGTAAAGCTACCCCTTATGCTAATTCAATACAAAAAAAAAATCAAGAATCCAAAATAGATGAAAATAAACCCGGAAAACTTAATAAAATATTCTCAATTTAAATCCAAAAGATTAACTCTTATAATAATAAATTTGTTTTTAAGAAACCAAATATAAATATTTAAATAAGCGCATGTAATTATCTTATTAAACTGAAACTTAAAATTAAAGTTAAACCATGAGGGTTTTTTTTTATAAAAAAAAATTGGTAAGAATTGACTCAACGCCTGGAGTCAAACCAAAACCGTCATGTTAGTAGGTTGTTTGATCCAGCAAATTGATTTTTTTGTGCCTCGTAATAAATTTTAAAACAGAAAAATTAAATTAAAAAAATTAACGATAAATATTTTTTAAATGTTACGAAGAAAATTTAAACACGGTGAATAATTATTTATTTTTTTAAATTAATGAGTGTAAATTCGGGCTATTAACATTTTTAATTTAATAAATTATTTGAATACATATATAGAAAGAGAAAACATCTGCAGATTATTGTTTCAAAAATTGTAAAAAAAAATTAAAAAAGTAATTACTCACCTTAATCAGTAATATCTCGACAAAAAGTAAACTGGATGACGTTCCCTCGAGTCAGTAACAGTCTTATAAATTGAGTCTACGAACACACGTACTACACTTTCCCGTACACTAATACAGGACAAAGTATGCGGGACACACATATTTCTCTGTCATCCCCCACTATGGCAACGAATGTCACGACATCTTTACCGTTACTTTTAAACAACAAAATTATTCCATCTAAAATTTTTTTTCGCTTATACGTTGTCCATCCATCAAACCATCAAACGTCCTCTAATACCAAATAAGTTATTTTCAATCTTGCGGAACTTATAATTACATTAAATATTAACGAAAATAAATTTCCATTTTAACGATGCACGAAAGAGTTATAACAAAATTTACGCTTATTTAATTAACCTATTACGTAACTAACTTATTACGTAATCAAGCTCAACATACAATACATGTAAATGCAGACCCGCACGCGCGCGCACATAAAATCTTGTTATTAAGTATTATTATATTTGTTTCAATATCAAATCAGGGATTAAAAAGAAATAAAATTAATTTTTTTTTTAGATGCAACATGCCTCCACGCTATTAGAGAAGCAGCTGTTTACCTGCTACAATAAAACTGTGCCGCTAAAACTGAAATTACACGCTTATAAAACCCAGATACTGCAGGAAATGAAACCCGATGATTGTGTAAAACGTTACAATTTTGCTGTTGAAATGTCGGACAGAATAAGTGAAAACGAATCGTTTTTAGACGATATAATTTTTACAGACGAAGCTACATTCCACGCGAATGGATGCGTTAACAGACACGATTCACGAATACGGGGCTCTGAAAACCCACACGCAATTATCGAGAAAAAAAGCGATTCGCCTAAAGTTAATGTTTGGTGTGGTGCGATGAAAAATCGTGTAACAGGGCCTTTCTTCTTTGCTGAAAAAACAATTAATGGAGTCGCGTATCTTTACGTGTTAACCGATTATCGCTTTCCTCAGCCGGATGAACTCGAAAACATTCATAGACTTCATTTCCAACAAGATGGTGCTCCCCGCACTTCAATGCGTCGGTCACGGACGCTTTGAACGAAAAATTTGGAGATCGATGGATAGGCCGGCGAGGACCCGTACTTTGGCCTCCAAGGAGTCCAGACCTGACACCTTGCGATTTTTTTCTTGTGGACATCAAAAGCGTTGTTTATTTACAAAAAAATCGCGACTTAAACCGCTTAAAAAACAGGATTAATGAAGCGATGACAATCGTTAACGAAGAAATGTTAACTAATGTTTGGAGATAAGTCGAGTATCGTTTGGACATTTGTCGAGCGACTAAGGGCGCACATATTGAAATTTATTAATTACCTAAAAAAATGTTTGAGACGACAAATTTGAAAAATAAAAAACATAAAACTGTAAATAATTCTGTTTTAATTTCAACCGTGTTAAAAACCGCACCGTTCTTTTATGATAACCCTGTATTTGTAAAATTATTACTGGAATAAATTTGAATTTGAAATCGAGTATACGAATTATATATGTTATTCTCCAACGTTGGAGACGATTAATCAGATTCACCACATTCAGGTATTCTGATGGTGAAAGTTGAATAAAAATATTTTTATAGAAAATTGAATAGCAAACCATCGATCATTTGTTTGTTATTGTTCATCCATTCAGATAACAAAATCTGTATGTCTTGATTGACCCTTTTGATTTATAAAATGCTGAAAATTTGATTAATTTTTTTAATAAATGCGGTCAATTTGATTAATCTCCTCCGATGTTAGAGAATAATATACTTAATCTGAAAAGTTAACGTTAATCGGACGAGATTAGCAAACGTAGGTTATGTCTGGCTAAAATTGAACTTCCATTTTTGCCAGGATTTCTCGTAATCTATTTACCGTCGATTGGTACGGGTTGATTTTTTTTTATTTTCTAGTTATCGTTTCGATCCCTCCCAGAGCTTATCTGTGTTGTCACATGCATCGGGAAAGGTCTAAATATGCAAATATTTCGGTCTTTCACCGACGTATTTGGTACGTGTCGATCTTCATCGAAGAAAATCCATATTTGTCAGATATTGATCTTCCACCGTAAGGGTACATTAATCGCCAACTAAAATTTTGTTTCGTATAAATTTAGTTGAGAATAAGTTTATTTGTTTAAAGTAGAGTTAAGCAGAAATCCTGAAGTGTGAATCAATCAAATAAATTGCGGTACATTTCAATCGACTTACTAATAAACCTAACTAAATTCAAATTTCATTTAAACCGAGCTTTTTACTCCGCAAATAATGAATATTGTACATTTACCAAAACCCGCATCTTAATCTAAACCTAAATTAATTTAACCTTAAGTGAATCTAATTTCATTATAAACTTAATTTCATCTAAACTAATCGATTTAGTCCCAAAATAAAGTATATTACACTTGCACAACTTCGAAATTTTGGTGAGGGTGCCGAGTAACTTGCAAGAGACAAACGTCGATGAAAGGCGTTTTCGATGAATAATTTTATTAGTAACGAATAACTTTGGTTCTACATAAAGTATATTCCAAATTTCATCAAAATCAGAGGCGAGTCCATAACTTGTATAATTACAAAGTTGTTATTAAATGTAGGCGTGAAATATACAGGAACCAGAGATAGATTTAAATTTTGCATCTATTTCATAAATAGTGAAATTTTCCTATAACTAAATCTGTAAGCGCACCTTTTAAATTAGAATATTTAATTAATAATACGTCTCACAAAATTTAACAGTACAAACGCAAAGGAGAGCTACTACATTACCTTCAACTTTCCCGCCTAGGTAGCGCTATAGCTCTAGAAGGGAAAGTAATGTAATCGGTCCGGTTTCGGCATATGCGGTTTTTACCGGATCTTCATGTTTTGACCCCTAAGGAACCCAAAAAACTTTTTCCGGATGTTAATGCTCATATAAACATGCGTTCAGTGTAGGCATATAAATCACTTTATACCTCCAGACCTACTGGACCGATTTTTTACCAAATTTGGTCTGATTACTTTTACATCTGAGACATTAAATTTTCAACTTAAAAGGTCAAGGGGATGAGGCTGTATAGCAAGGTCACCCTCAGTATCTCCAGATTTCACCTAATTAAGGTCATATTTTTCTTTGGCACCTTTGTTAACGATTAAGAAAACAATATTTGCAGAAAATGTTTTTTAAAATCGCATCCCCACCACAAAAAAGTTCTTAACTACTGCTATGTTGAGACGTCGCAGGTGAGTGGTAGAATTAAATAACTGAATAATATTTAAAGTGTAAAAAGTAATTCGGTCTGGCGGGGTACCTAAATCGATCGCCAGATCGACTCGGTACCTGGTACGTTAAGCCTTGTGGATACACCAATCTGCCGACCGTACAGGAGAAATTTGTTCAATGTAAGTTATGAAATTACCATTAGTTATATAATATCTAATTTTAATATTATATTTAAATAAGATGATAAATATATTAAATTAAGTTTGTTTGTTTGTTTGTTTGTGTGTGTGTGTGTGAGTGTGTGTGGGCGTGTGTGTGTGTGTGTGTGTGTGTGTGTGTGTGTGTGTGTGCGCGCGCATCAGAAACTGCTCAGTTGCAAGACTTTTCCGGAACGCGGCTTTAGCCGCGTGACAGGAAAGTCCTACAAAAGTTGATCATGCTGACATGTGTACACACACATGAATACATTTATATATCTATACAAACAAATATATTATTTATTCGCTGCTTTATATTTATTTAGAAATAATATTCAACTTTTTTACAGTTTTGAAATTGTATTTTTTGATAATTTTGTGTCGACGCTGTTAAAACATTTTTTTTTAATAATGCTGAAACGTTTTCACATTATTAATGCAATTGCTCAAATCCTAATAGATGACTAGATATCGACTAGAAAATCTGACTAACATGAACTAGATCGGTATTAATTTCATTTTTCCTGCAGTGAAAAAAAAAGTTCATCGATAAAGATCGAGTGCTTTATTTGACGAGAATTTTGAAGTTCTTTTTTCATAAAAATAAGAAGAATCTTATTATTAATAGACGACTAGTACTAGACTATCACTAGACATTATTATATCGTCTCAAATTTCACAGAATTTAACGAATAAACTGAACACCAAAAAAAAACAGACGATATCAAAACTCCCAAAACAATAAAATTGTTAAGGTTTCGGCGAAAGTTTGCCGTCAGTTGAAAACATCGAAAATTAAAATTCAACAAATTAAATATTTACAGTTCTTCAAAAAGAAATTATCCTAATCAAAAAAGTACAAAAATGTAAGAAAGGCGACATAATATTCCTTATGTATTTTTCCTACTTCATTTTCTCAAACCCAAAAATATACACCGTTAAATTTTTTTTTTCTTCGCGCTCTACTAATATTGTAACTAAATTACAGAACTTTTTTAGTATAAAACAAATACACGATATCATCGAGAAATAATTTGAGATAAACAATTTTTTATATGCTTGTATATATACTTAAAAACACAAATCACGTAATAAATAATTCCTCAAATTTTCTCGAACATTTTGATTGAAAATTCAAAAACCTTGCCGGCCCGATTTCATACCTTTAATAACGAATTCGATCGAAAGTTCAATATTTTACGCTTAACATTATTATTTACCGTTCTATGTAAATGCATTATATAAGATTTTAAAATAATTCTTTAAGAGTGGAAATAGAAACGACGAAAATATAAATGTACATAGGTAAAATTTAAGAATAACCGATTACTTCTGTTATCGAAACTGACTGATGCTACAACTTTCTTATGATATACTAATTCTAGCTGAGAGAAAAAAGTATATAGAAGAAACAATGAACGGCATGATGAAGTCCTACGCAAGAAATACCGCATGAAAATAAACAAGAACAAAACGAATGTAATGAAATGCAGTAGAAATAATGAAGACGGACCACTGAATGTGAAAACAGGAAGAGAAAAGCTTATGGAGGAAGAAAAATTTTATTATTTGGGAAGTAGAATTACTAAAGATGGACGAAGCAGGAACGATATAAAATGCCGTATATCACAGTCGAAACGAGCCTTCATTCAGAAATATAATTTTTTTACATCAAAAATTAATTTAAACGTCAGGAAATAATTTTTGAAAGTATATGTTTTAGCGTAGCTTTACATGAAAGTGAAACTTGGGACGATCGCAGTGCCGAGAAGAAATAACTAGAAGCTTTTGAAATGCGGTACTATAAGAGAATGTCAAAAATCAGACGGGTGGATAAAGTGATAAATGAGAAGGTGTTGCGGAAAATTGATGAAAGGAGCATTTGAAAAAATATTGTTAAAAGAACAGACAGGCTTATGTAGGCCATATATTAAGGCATCCTTGAATAATCGCTTTAATATTTGAGGCACCGGTAGAAGGAAAAAATTGTGCAGACAGGCTACGTTTGGAATGTAAAAAAATTTGTTGGGGATGTAGGATGTAGAAAGTATACCGAAATGAAACGGCTAGCTGTAGATAGGTCATCTTGGAGAGCTGCATCAAACCGGTCAAATGACTGAAGACAAAAAAAAACTTTGGATATTAAAAAAAAACATTATTAAAAACATTGCTCATATATTGTTTAAAATTTCCAAATTTTTTACGTTTAACAGCGACCAAATTTAGAAAAGGTGTTTATTGAAAACAAAATGATTTTAATTAACAGTTGTCTCCGTGGCGGAGTGGTAGCGTTTCGGCTTTTCACCCGGAGGCGTTCCAGTTTTGAATACCGGTCAGGCATGACATTTTACATACTCCACATAATTTCTGTTTCATATACCTAACGCATAAGCTTCGAGCTCATGTGATTGATCACACAAAAAAATACTAAAACCTACAGTTAGATGCATGTTCCTATTACAAAATAATCATTTTAAAGTTGTTATTAATCAACTCTTGACATTTTTAAACATAAATAATTATTTTAAAAAAAATATGGAATCGATTCAAAATGCGCTGAAATGTAAGAAATAATTTCGTCTGCATACTTAAAAAATTCCTTAAGACACTTTTCTGAATCTGTACCTGCTTCTATAACTAATTTCTACATATAATATAAATTTATTCTATATTCTATATATTTATTCTATATAGAATATATATATATTCTATATTAATATACACGTATATTTCATAAAAACCAACACTGACATTACATCAGTCGAATGCATATTTATATGCTTTGATTCCTTTTTGTGATGATAATCGCGCGCGCGCGTGAATTCTAGATTGTTTGTATATGCGATTATAACTTTTGTTTCTTTTTGTCTTTCCTACAGCATTTTTTAATGTGCAGTAATTATTATAATCTTTGCCCTGTTATTAAATTAAAATTCACATCTTAAAAAAAGTAATCCAGGAAAAGGTAAAAGGAATTTATAGTATCTAAATCGGAAGAAATGCTGATTAACCCGATTTTAGACAGATATCGATATATGTCCGGAAATTCTTCATCCGCTATGAATACTTTCAAGATAGCGGTATCATCTGGAATTGAATTTACGTTTTTGTTTACGCCTCTTTCCCTCACTAGTCGTTTGAATTCGTACAAGATAATGAAAAGAATGGGGTTCGTACTTATTTGCCGGTTTGCAACCGGCATCCATAATCTGCATTTAAAAAATATAGTACAACAATAATTGTTTAGTTATAATATTAGGAGAGCGGATATTTATTTCAAGGACTATAAAAAACAAATACCATACAATTTTTAATATTTAATTTCTGTTATTAATCTGTCGTACAAGTATTAAAAAACTTTTTTGATAAGGCATATATCTGTGCAAATGTTCTTGACGAGGAAAGAACTAATATACTTAATTAATTTTAATATAAAACATATTTTTACAGCGATTGTAAATAGTCCGGTAATTAATGCTCGCATTGACAAATAGCTAAATCAATATATAAGTTGAATAAATATATATATTTTAGAGGAAAAAAATAAAGAAATGATTACGTAGTTTTTTTTTAATAATTCAAATGGGAGTGAAGATATCTTCGAAGGAAAATTTTAGATAGAAATGGTATAAATAATATTTGTTACAAAGAATACGACCTGTTTAAGTACATTAGCAAAGATATATAGCAGCTGCAAACTAGTGTAATAAAAAAAAAAAGTGAAACGGAACTGATCTAAGACAAAGTATTCGACATAAATGCAATAATAAATCATCTCTTATTTGTAGACAAAATGACAGCTGTCCAATAAATTATTTAAAAAAAAAAAAAAGACGGATTGAAATTCCGTATCTCTTGTATATGTGTAATACGTTTTAATATGTATGTATGTATGTATGTATGTATGTATATATATATATATATATATATAGATGTGTAGAGAGAAAGGGAGAGTGATTGAGCGAGTAGAAACGATTTATTATGAGTTACTAACAAATCTGTTAGTTCACTTCTTTAACCCTCTTGGTTTTTTGTATACGTGATCTAATTGTGCGCCATTATGTCTCAATACATACACACGCACGCGCAGCCACAAACGAAAAAATGTTATACTGCAGAACTAAAGGAAAGACCTATTTTAACACTAGATTATCTATACGAATATTGTGTTATAAATGTGCTCGATTAAATGTTTAACATTTTTTTTGTATTTACTAACGTACAACGTCGAAGGGACACGATGGTTTTTAAAATATTAAAAGCGGGTAATTTTTATTAATTTACTATTATTATTTGTAATTAATAATTTTTATTACATTTGATTGAGGAAATAGAAATTCAGATATATATTTGAGTCAAGCCAATATTTTCCTTTAATATATATCTCAGTTCGGTTAAAAATATTGCCAATTTTAAAGTTATTTTTGCTGTTGATTAGCAGAAACGGAATTCAGTAACTTTTCTAGGTAATTAAATTACGAGTTTACTTTGTTTTTCTTTATAGAAAAGATCCTAAAATTAAAAGAAGAATTTTACTATTCTATTTAAAAATTAATAAGATGACATGGGAAATTTGTTACAAGGAAAAACCTAGCTTATAATTGCCAAACTCTATTTTCTTATCAAAATGAAATTTTATAATAGTCATTTACTCTTAATCTCTAAGGAAAAACAGTTTTACAAATGCAATATTATGAAAAAATTAAATTCATACGCGGGAAAGCATACATAAAATTTTTAAAACGCAAAAAATCAGATTATAAAACATAGGTTAAATATATCGCCAGCCTCCTTGGTGCGAGTGGTAGCGTCTCGGCCTTCCACCCGGAGGTCCTGGGTTCAAATCCCGGTCAGGCATAGCATATTTCACACACGCTACAAAGCATTCATCTCATCCTCTGCGAATAAAAAATGGTTAACTGAGGTCCCGAAGGTTAAAAAAAAAAGAAATTATAGTTTACTAGATGAAAATTCTAATTTTTTCCTAGATTGTCTGCTGAGTTTTCCTAAAATGCAGAAAATAAAAGGTATGTTTTCTTTCAGAATAATTTTAAATCCATTTTTTATGGTTTATTTCAAAAGTTGTCTCAAATTAAACAAATGAAAAATTTACCCCGCAGATCAGTGGATTTATAAGTCTTCTACTTAATTTATAGATCGTAGTTTTTTATCTTTAACTTTTCAAACTGTTATAACAGATAGTGAACCGCCAACAGAAACAAAATGATCTCGTCTCTTGTATCGTTATACTTTTTTATGTTTTGTGTTTATTTATAATATTACATAATTCTATGTGTATTGGTGTCTGTATGACAGCAAGTCTTAAGATTTTGTTTAGTAGTTTACGATTGTTTTTGTTATATTTTTTATGCGGTGAGAAAATATTGAAGGGGCGTAAATAAATTTTCTTTTACATAGACCAAAATATTGTAATTTTAACTACATCTTATGTTACCTTAAGTCACGGTTGAAACTACTCAATTTTGAACATTTTTACTACCGATTCTTACAAATTCACATTATTTGTGCACTATTTTGCTTATACATAATATTTTATTGAAAGAACTTACCTAATTTACATGTAGAATTCTTCTCTAAATGGTTGTTTAGATTCGTGTAAAAGACTACTATATATATTGGAAAAAAATAACGTATAAGTAAACAAAATTTGATACGGTTTTAAAAACGCCATTAGATCGTAAAGAGATAAATATCGTTTATTGTACATGACAACGTTAATCGTTCGTTAATACCACTTATATTAGATTAATAAGTTATCAGAAAGAAAATATTAGATAATATTACAATCTAAGTTTTCTTTATTTTCACTACACCGCTCTGTATATAATGGAAGCAGCTAATAATATTATAAACAAATATAATTTTTCATGAACGTAATAAATATTTTGACACAGCAGTTGTTTTGACGAATTGTAGCCGAACAAAGTGGAAGAACGAGACAGTCAGATACACTCACAGCAATAACGCTACAATTATATGTGTACACTCCCTTTCACAATCACCAGCATGTACAAAGTTACGGCTGTTAAGTAAAATTTTTTTCTCCTGTTCAAAACCCATCTTTTTATTTTATTCTGTTAGATTTTTTTTACTATTATTTCCTTATTAATCTGCATTAATTAGTTTTAATGTTCAAGTTAATAGTTTTTATATTTAAATACTTTTAAACTATTATCAATATAATAAATTTAAAAATGTATTTTTTAAATGTGTAATTAATAATTTTTTTTACAAAAAAAAAAACAAGGATTTGTAACTGACAGTTCGATTTGGTTCGCTTTTAATTTAAAAAACTCTTAACTAGAATTCTATACAGAAGAATTGAGAGGAGAGTGGAAAGAAGTGTTAGGAGAAGACCAATTGGTTTTAAGAAAAGTATAGGGACAAGGGAAGCAATTTTAGGGCTCAGATTAATAGTAGAAGGAAGATTAAAGAAAAACAAACCGACATACTTGGCATTTATAGACCTAGAAAAGGCATTCGATAACGTAGACTGGAATAAAATGTTCAGCATTTTAAAAAAATTAGAGTTCAAATACAGAGGTAGAAGAACGATTGCTAACATTTACAGGAACCAAACAGCAACAGTAATAATTGAAGAACATAAGAAAGAAGCCGTAATAAGAAAGGCAGTCCGACAAGGATGTTCCCTATCGCCGTTACTTTTTAATCTTTACATAAAACTAGCAGTTAACGATGTTAAAGAACAGAACAATTCAGATTCGGAGTAACAGTACAAGGTGAAAAGATAAAAATGATACGATACAGGGAAAAATCGGAAAAGTAAAAAATCAAAAAAGGGAAGAAGGAGAAAACGGAAAAGGAAGAGGAAGGGAGATAAAAGGAAAGAGAAACTGGGAAAAGGAAAAGGGAACGTGATAAAATTAAAATTGGGAAGCGGGAAGGGAAAAGTTAAAAAGAGAAAGGGTAAAAAGGAAAGGTTAAATTTAGTATTGTCCGTAATGATCATTTTGTTAATGCTTCTAACTTACAATTGTGTTCTTATATATATACTGAAATCTAGCGTAGTGAAGCATAGTCTGCTAGTTAAAATTAATAAATTATTTAAAACAGATATGAATATTTGTTTTAATAATGCGTGATGAAGAGGTAAAAAAAAGTTGTTTGCTGCGATGTCTAGCCGGGGTTCGTTGTTTTGTAAACATTCCTCACTCCACCGACCACGAACGTTCAAGGTTAACACAGAGTCTAGTGATTTTATAAATCTCTTACGCAATAGCAGGATTGAGTGTTATCTTATAAAACAATTAAATAAATTCAAAAATTTTTGGATTAAATTGTTTTATTCATTTAGAGCCAAGTATTGATTAAAAACGACGAAATGTATTTTTAAATATCTAAATAAAATAAAATTAGGCTTTACATGTATAATAAAGTGAATTAATAAATAGATCTACGGGTGTATGTACGCGCTTACACACATACTAAATTTTTTTTTTAATTCCTGATTTGATATTTAAAAAAATATAGTAACACTTAATAACAAAATTGTATGTGCGCGCGCGTGCGGGTCCGTATTTACATCTACTATGTCTTGAGCTTGATTACGTATATAAAATAAATATTATATGTAATTAAATAATAACTAAAAATCTCGTTATAACCCCTTTGTATATGGTTGGCTGTTGTAGTAATATGTCCACTTATAGTTTAAGGGAAAATTAATTCTCTTTAATATTTTATCTAATTATAAGTTCGGCAAGATTGATAGTAAATTTTAAAAACAATTAAATATTAGAGGACGTGTAACCGATGGTCTAATTTAAAAAAAAATTGACGGTGAAAGAAACAGTTTGCGAACCGAATTTTAGATGTAATAATTTTTTCCGTATAGGGTGGGGGGATGATGGAGAAGAGCATCATGAGTGTAAACTAACGAAATTCACCGAGATGTTTTGTCTTGTAGTTAGTTATTGGCGGGAATTATCGGTAGATAGGCGACTGAATACGTAGTGCAATTACTGCCTTCACATAACAGTGTTTAGTCTAACCTAATCAACATGTAACGTTATCCAAATTTCATCTTTTTATTGAGATATTCCTTATTACTGATTTAAGGTGAGTTTTATTTAAGTTGTTTTATTCTTGTATGTATTATTCAAATTATTTATTAGATTAAAAATGTTAGATTCCGTTAGAAATGTTAACGCCGATTGATTTTTACAAAATAAATTTAATAATAATAGAAACAAGTTATATGGTTGTATTTTAGGTTATTTGGCCATTAACGGTGTATATATTTAACTAAACTGATATAAGAAAAAAGTATTTCGTGAGTGATATATTTGATATATTAAGTTTTAAGTCTGGTAACGAGAATAAATCGTGCTAAGCGAGAAAATAATTCGCATCTGTATCGTTATAAAGAATATACCGATTTATTGGAGTCCTGGGTTCGACACCTAAATAGCTTACCGTTTGTTCACCGATCTCAATTAATGTCGTTAAATATTCATAAATGAATGTCTCGGGAATAACACAAAAATTTGAAAAAAAATATTTTTTGATAGGAAAGAAAGTAACAAATAATCGTTTTAATAAATTTGTAAAAATATTTTTAGAAATTTATCGGCGTAGTTTTTATTTAACATATATATATATATTTAATAATATAAGTAAGAAAGGAAAAAAACATAGGTAGTGAGTTTGTAGAAAGCAACCAATATTTTATAATATGAGTTCGACACCCGGTCCTTACCGGGTGTATACAGAGTCCTTACTCTGTATAATCGTGTATCATCTTAATAATTATGCGTACATAATATTTAAAGCAGAAATTATTCGTAAACAGTACAACGAGATGTATACAACAAATAGTTCATTACAGAATTTTATATTTAACATTTCCCGTGTTTAATTTATATTTTTTAAGCTAAATTAAAAAAAAAATCACAAATTGTTGAAAATGTATAGTCGATCATTCTTTTAGAGGAAAACTATTTTTAAGAAAGTTTTAATGACCCTCAGATCGATCGGTTGGTAAATTAACCGACTGATATACCGAAAACCCTGGGTTCGAATTTCGGCATTCCTTATAGGTTACAGTTCATCTAATTAATTACGTACAATAATAAACGACGCGAAATAAATAAATTACAAAAAAACTATGTTTGTTTAGCTGATCAAAGGAGCGCTGAAATTTAAAAACAATTGAAATAACATAATTTAACGGTGTACTCGTATTTTCGAAATAAAATTCTATACGCGTAATTTTTTATTACTACAAACGACGTTGTAACTTTTCTTCTCGTCGGCAAAAACCTTAAGGGTCAATTTTTTTTATTACAAAGTTTTTGTGAAAATGCACTTTGAGTGAGAAAATTGAAAAAATACAAACATGTTAAGTAGCCCACCGCATACACAGAGAGAGAGTGTGTAGGAGGGGGAGAGTGAGAGTGAAAGGGCGGGAGTGCGAGCGAGGGTAATGGAGAGAAATTGTGTTAGGGGGATCAGTGATGGAAGAGGAAGAGAGAGAGGGTGGGTCTCTCTCTCTCTCTCTCTCTCTCTCTCTCTCTCTTCTAATACTATTCTTAATAAACGCGGCTCTAACATTGTGACTTCAACAGATGCGATGTTGCCAATTAACCTTAGTTTTCCTTCCGCCTTGGCCCCTTGCCCTCCAAATTTGGCATCATATAATTCACTAGGTTGCGTTTGACTGATTCAACACTTTTACATAGAATAAATACATCTTCCAAGCTAACCAGTAAGGAAGATGAATGAAAAAAATAATTTTTAATATTTTTCGTAAAATTTTTATTATTTATTTTTTTTTTAAATTTAATAATGAATCATATTATTATTTTACTATTATTTATATATTAAAAAAAAAAAAAAAAAAAAAAAAAAAAATTAAATCGTGTTAAATTCTTTGTTTGACAATAAGGTCAATGAACTTATAAGGTCAATGAACTTTGATATTTATCGTTTATGTATTAGTGTTAAAAACTTAAAAATCATACTTGATAACTTTTTTGTTTATTTTAATTTTTTTTATGTTGTTATAATACAATTAGTAAAATAATCACTGATTTTATACATCCGACTCTAGGTTAACCGGACTTACATATTTTATTTATCCGTAAAATTTACATAAACTATTGCTTGTTTAAGTACTCGAATTATCAGAGATTTTCTTGTTACAAAATTGTGATTCAAATTAAATATAATCTGAAATTAATGTTTGTTAAAACGTCGATTATTCGGACCTCCATATCACAAACACCGTTCAGCATATCTCTCGATTTTTTTAAATTATTATTTTTTTATCGTTAATAAACAGTATTTTTGAATGAAACTGTGTTAAATAAAATAAAACTTTTGTGCGGAAACCGAGACCGAAATCGCGACTTTCAACTTGTCAGTCTTTTAATAATAGGCAAATAAGTATTTTTAAAACCGAGAATCGAACCAGACTTTCATTATTTCAATCCTTTTTCTTCCTTTTTTAATCTTTTTACGACCTTATTTATAAACAAAACTTACTTCAGAAAAATTGAAATCTGTGGTAATCAAATTGAGACTAAATTTATTTTTTTTATAACGATTAGGCGTGCAATTAATAACATCTCCATAATAGAATCTTCAATTTAGATTTTTTATTTTTTTTATTTTAACGCATAAAACTCATACAAGTATTACATATATGGAGTGATGCCGAAGCTGTAACCGAACCCTAAAAATTAAATATAAATTTAATACAAAAATTTAATCTTCTTTAAAAAAAATACGGTATTGAAATTTTGAAGCGAATTAAAATTTAAAGCCTGACAGGGATATGAACCCGGGACCTTTCGGATAAGAGGGAAGACATTACTACTCCACCTCGGCGACTGGCGAGGTGATTAGTTGATAGGTGCTGAAGTATTAATTACCCGTTTGACTTTCAGTATGGTCAGTTTCTCTATTGCGTTACCGAGGTGACAAATCGATTACAAAAAAGCAGTGAGACGCGAAAAATTATAAGTTACTTTGTAATATCTAAGTATAATTTTTGAGATAAATCCATACTAAATGTGTGTCTGCACGTTTGTGTTTTTCGGTTCTTTTATTTTACAGAAAACCGCGGCCTTGAAAAGGCTAAGAAAATCAACCTAGTTAATTTTAGCTACGAACCGCTACTGTTCGTGTCTGTTTCTAACCAGACGACACGATTTCAGCGATGAAGAATTCCAGAAACCGGGTTTTGGTGTAGCAGGCAAGGAGATATGGACCTTAAGGGTCCTGTATCTCAAGATTTTATTCAAAGGGCAGAAATGTTTCCCAGCGAACATATTTTCCGGTATTATTCAATCCCCTATAAAGGGATAAAAATATCCTTTTTTCGGTTTCTCGCGCGGTTGGCGAAAGGACCTGTTGATCTGCCTAAATTATATTTGAACTATATTTCGACGAAATAGACTTTTCCGTTATCGGTCTAGAAATGTTAATCGCTGAAATTACTTAATTTTTCATATTTACTTATAATTCTAACGTTACATATTTGTTAAACTGTTTACGCCGTATAAAAACAGTACATACTGAGAATATTATTAAGCGACGTCAGGAACTGGGTGGAGCGAAAGCACGGGAACACAGGCTACGAATTTACCCGGCTCCTGTCTGGACATAAGATGTTTTCGGGAGTCGTCGCTCCTCGATCACCCCCTGGGGACGCCTTCCGGTCATACGGATTCGGATAGTAGAGTGCCTGTGTGATCATGCAGGGACTGTACATATCATATGGCTTAGATCCGGGCCCTGCAGGATAGTGGGGCAGGTTTTTTTAGCGGGGGAGAACCCCGCACTGTCGTCAGTGCTGGCCTGACGGCGGCTGGCAGAGATTTTTCCTCCCCCTGCGGAAAGAGAAAAAAAATGAATATTATTAAAAATACTGGTGTCAACATTTTATTTTTATTAAATTTCAACTCTACCCGTATTCTATTTTCCCATTTTTGACAGTTGTTTTTAAACGCTGTACAGAGAAGTGAATACAGGATAAAAAATTAATGAAACTTATAAACACTTAAATTACTTATATACGCTATTACTATCTCGTATCAGACATATATATATATAACCTATATATATATATATATATAGGTTATCCACGTTAAAAATGTACATTTATTTCTACTGTGGAATTTTTAATCCCCATAATAAAACTAGAAAGGCAACACGACATTTTTAAGAAATTATACGCATAATAACTTTTAAGATACGAGTAATAAATAATTTCTTATTTTTTACCGTATTTTACGATAATTTATTCGGTTAACGTAGTTTCTCAAAATTTTTGGAACTCTGCTTCAGATCGTGCTTAAAACACAATTAACGTTTCGTTAATTATTCCGTTATATTTAATAAACGGATGTAGAAAGTTTAAACATTTTAAAAGATTTATTACTTTTTTAACGTGATTTAAAAAATATTCGGTAGAATAAATCCATAATACATCCGTAGATCGATTAACTCATCGTAATCAGGAAAAGTGGATATCGTTTTGATAATAACCGTAAATTAAAAGAAGTTTTCCATCGTAAGTTAAAAGAAGTTAGTGGAGTTTTTATTTCTGTAAACTACAAGTACGTAAAACTGATTGGCAACGGTCGTAAACCTATCAAACAAATATCACACCTTTATAAAACAATGCAAGCAAAACCGACATCAAAATCCGTTCAGCACGCAACACCCGGTCGGTTTACCGAAAACGATTTGGATGGATTTCAATTAAACAACAGATTTTTCTTTGAAATTACGAACGGTAACGTATTCCTTATAAAATTATAATCATTTCCGTCTTCATTTTCTCAATTTATCCACCATCGTGTTATATTAGTAACGTTTTCATCGGTTTCTTATCGTCTGCGAGTAAACTGTAATTTTATTTGCAATTATTTCTAAATTCGGAAAATAAAATTAGGGTAGAATTACGAACAAAATTAATACGATAGCTGCAATAATTACAATGAAGTTAAAGTTAAAATAGAAAGTAATTGTAATGTTTACAAGCCGTAATTTTAACGATAAATATTGTTCGAGCTGGTTGTAAGTAATAGTTTAGATGAAAAATTAGATATTATTTGTAAATTACCCGTCAAGATTGCGATTATTATTTTAAGATAGGTAAATCGGATTCATATTTTAAGTTTTTTTTTATTTTTTTATTTTTGCGTAATAAAATAAGTTTTATATCTGTTGAAATGTTATTTTTAAAATTAACCTTCTGTTTTTGTTTTTTTTTTTAAACGCTGGATGGGAAACACTGTTGAAAGTAAAAATCTTGGAGGTAGCAGTACATCGTATCTCATTAAATTTATTATTTTTATTTATGTTTTTTTAGTAAATTAACCGGAGTCAGGTGCAATTTTTTTTTTTTACCTTTCTTCACCCCTTTTGAAAAATCTAGGTCGGTTGTTATTTATTCGCGGGAAAATTACACACATCAGAGATCCAATCGATTTACCGCTGAAAGAAAAATCTGAAAAATTATAAATACGGATTCTATTATTTATTATAAAAAAATGTTACGCGCTTTTTAAGTGTGTTAACATTTTACGTTGAAAATACATTTTTTTTAAATAATAATAAACGTCCTTCTGGTAGCGAGTGATCTTTATTTAAATATTCTACATTACATTACACAATTAACGATTACCAAAATTAAATGCAATAACAAAATTCTAATAGATATTTCACTAGTAATATTTTTTTTTCTTTTTAACAGGTGACAAATTAATTTTATCTAAATCTAATGTTTTTAAATTCATATAAAATTCTGTGCGTCGAGTCTTATCAAAACTTAGTTCATTATCGTTTTGGATGCCCGCGACTTTCATCGCATACTGTGGGTTATTTGTTTATATAATTTTACCGTTATTAAGATGGATAAGATATATTCCTTAAAGTGTTTTAGTTATTTTTTACTTATAATTTACAACTTTTATTTTTACGTAAAAGGAAGTATTGTAATCGCGAATAATTTCGGTTTTCAGATTTCAACGGAAATATCCATTTTGATTTGTTTCTGGTGACGTCTGTACATATGTATGTGCTGCGTACGTAATTACCTCGCGTAGCTCAAAAACGATTAGCCGTAGAATGTTGGAATTTTGGATTTAAAACTGTTGTAACACATCTAGTTGTGCACCTCCCCTTTTGATTAGAATCGGATGAACCAAAAGCGTCCAAAAAAAGCCAATATTTAAAAAAATTGGATTTTTGACTTTTTCTTAACTGCAGTAATAAGCTCTGATCGAGAGGTTTTCTACGATATATCGTAAGCGGTACTTGTTTTCATCGGTTCCAGAGTTATAGCCCCCAATAAAATTTTAATTAATGAAAGAAAGCGACCCCACGCACTCGTGGGTAAGACTACCCTTTGCAAGCCCAGTTAAGGGTTAAATTAAAAAGTTGATTATATATTTAATAATGTGTACATCACACGAATTTATTTTATTTGTTTTTCCGATTTACATTTAAATTACGGGTTCGTTTATTAACTTCATGTAGTTTTTAACTCTTAAGTAATTAACCGTTTAAAACAATATCTTTTTCACGTGTAAAGAATGATATATTTTAGGTAAGAGGGCCGTATTAAAACCACGTGTTTTCGCGTCCCTCAGTTTTCTGTTTTTTATTAAATATTTATCAATTAAATATTTACTCGATTAGTATTAGGGCACAGAATACATTTTTGTGAACATTTTCAAGTGATTTGATCAATTTTAGGACGATTCTGTGATTTATTGTAGAATTTTACGGTTTTTAATTTTAATATTAATTTTAAATAGCCATTTAAATGACGTTTATAATAAATGACGTATAACCGTTTTAAAGACGCTATCTTTCTCGTTGAGTGTGTGTGTGCTGCCAGGCCAGCTGCGCTTCCCTACTCTGTTGCTATTGGTGCAGAGGGGACACGTGATGCGCCATGCTGCTCTGCGCATCTCAGCGATTGCTATGTAGAGTGCAAGAATTATATAAAAATAAAAAACCTAGACTTTAACGTATTATCTGTTAGAAGTACTACTATTCCAGGAATACGCTTGCATATGCTAAATACTAACTCCTCCTTCCCCCAAAAATACCCGGGAGCTGCTGATTACAATACAATACATAAATATGAGCCTTATAAAAATTTAATTCACTAACGTCTAAAAATCTGGATTCCTGCAACTCTTTCTTGCGTAAAGTAGTGGGTTTTTTCTATATAAAATTTTACTATTATTGGGGTCGATGAGATACGTTCCTATTCCTTAAAGTCTTTTCGTTATCGTTTCCTAATGTTCTGAGAGGATCTGATGGTCTGATCGGAAGCGGTTACGAAAGATAAAAGAAAAACATAATAAATCGCATAAACGCTATTTAAAGTTTGTTAAATTTATAATTATATACCAGAATCGCAAGAAGAGTTTACGCGTCAACTATAATAAAGGAAAACAATACGGTTAATAACATTTACGCTACAAGAACAGAAGACTAAACAGAAAATATACACTCTGCATCGAATACACATTACATTCGCAAATACAAAAATAATAAAATATAATTTTACCTTTTTTTATTATATTCCGACAATCCAGAAACAGCCGCGAACAGTAAGTAAGAATTAAATAAAATATTTATATAAATTAAATCTTGTAAAGAGCTTAGCGCGATGACTTATCGATAACAAAAAATTTACACTGCTAACCAAACTTACGTACTCGCCTCACGAACAGAAATGCTCGATAGATTGGTAACATCGTCCTCCCCACCCATTATTATTATTAATAATAGTCTTGGGTGTGTAATTCGTTGGTAAGTTGTTTATTACAACGTTCACATTTGTTGACAAATTCTAGCCGGTATTGCGAAATCGACAAAACTGCTGGCGACGTTGCTGTCTGCGACATGTGTCCTTGACCACAAAATCTAATAATTTTTATTTTTTCCTTTTGCGGCACACTTGACAAAAATACTGCATTTCTGTTATATCCGTTTAATTAAATTTTAATTAACATCTAAGGAAACATATTTACTATTCTTACTTGCGTATCGCTAGATTAAATAATAAAATCTTCACAATTTATTTCTCGATCGATATTATTTCAAATGAACATAAATATTTCCATTACTTTTTGTTAGCACTATATAGTGAATCTTGGAGAGCTGCATCAAACCAGTCAAATGACTGAAGACAAAAAAAACTCGATTTTCCTAATTCTAATTTTTTTTGATACTATTCCAGTCGCATAAAATATCAGTTACATATTATTCATACAGTCGATTATTCTACTCTCTTTTTCTAAATAAGATACATCCCATATATCATTATTTTTTTGAATTTTTAGTACTCAAAATCGTATTTTGAAATTTTAAAAATTAACTGAGATTACTAATTTTCCCTACTCCAATCCTAATAGCCCAGTCAAAGTTACACACCCGAGCTCAACACTATATCGAACAAAAAGGAAAAGGAAAATATAAGCGGATTTTTCCAACACTTTTAACCAAGCAGCGGCTTGGTTTGACAGTGGCAGAAACACGTTTGACATTCGTGTATCCTGACGCGGTGAAGGACAGGATCTTAAATCGATTTTATTCTCTAGTAGTTTTAATTCCTATGGAGTTTTTCTGTCCAGTCGTATCGATTCTTTTTTCTACAATCGATGAACGATTTACCACACAAGCTTACAAAGAAGTTATTACGAACGAATGTGAAAGTGGAAATTTTTAGCGTAAGCAAAATGTTACACCTGACCGGTATTCGAATCCGGGACCTCAGGATGAAATGCCGAGACGCTACCACAAATCCACGGTGATCAGAAGAGTGGTACGTTTAATTTATTATATCGGTATATTTTTTTATCGGTTAATACAGAATATAGTGTATTACGTTTTTGTATTATGTTATAAAAAATAGTATTGAATAACTTGTTTCAAACCTGGGGTTGTGTGTGTGTGTGTGTGTGTGTGTGTGTGTGTGTGTGTGTGTGTGTGTGTGTGTCCTAATCCTTTATAATAATCAAATTATAGTTTATTTTTGTTTGTATTTTTGTGTGAGTTTGCGTGCGCAAACACATCTGTGTATGTGTATGTATTTAATTTATTCTTATAACTGATTGTTAAACGAATGGATTTCGACTTTTTTTTTCATAAATCAACCATACCTTAAAACACTAATTATGATATATTTTTCAGCCAACCGGTTGTAAATTATAAACCGTAAAAATTAATTATTTTTTCTTATCAAACTTTGGAGGTATTGAATCGACTTAAAAAAAACATACATTGTTTAAAATTTCGGTTTTTCTACATAACGTAGGAAAACAAAATAATTATATATACCCCCCATCTTATTTTACGCACTACGTCACCCGTGTGTGTAGTACAGGGGATCATACGTAAATAAATGATTTCCCATAATAAAATTATAGAATAAAAAGTGGTAAATGACAATAAATCGATATAAAAAGAAAAAGGCTGATAACATAGTTGTTTCTGATGCACACATACACACAACTTTATAAAAATGATTATTATTTTATTCAGTTATAATATTAAAATTATAGATAATTCTGAGAAATTATTCCACCCGATTTCAATTTTTCCCATACTGCAATATGTTATATTAGAGGCCAACATGAAGACGAAACAAGCGAAAATATTTTCCGGAACGTTACCAATGTAATTATAAATATAATCTAACCAAATTTATCATACGCTCGATTCGCTCGCTAACATTGATTAGCTAGCGAAGGTAGGTTAAGTTTGGTTAGATTGTATTTATACTTTTAATTTTATTTATTATATAAATTTTTATAAAATGTTCTCTCATAACCGAACATGGACTTTGTGCCCTTTTCGTTATTTTCAACTGCTCATTCACTTTATGTACGAACGTTCCGGCAATTTTTTTGTCTTGTTTCTTTATGTTGACCTCTAATATAACGTATTGCAATATGGGAAAAATTGAGGTTGGGAGAATAATTGCTCAGGAAATTACATAATATGTAACTAATGTAATTTCACAACTTACTTGGAAAAAAAATCGCCCGTACGGTCGACAGAGTGGTTTATCCATGAGACTTAACGCACCAGGTACCGAGTCGGCCTGGCATTGGATTTAGAAACACCCCGTTAGACCGAGTTACTTTTTACACTTTAAATATTATTCATTTATTTAATTCTACCGCTCACTTGTGACGTCAGAATAGAGCAGTAAATTAGAGCAATTTTTGTGGTGGGCGTGCGATTTTAAACATTTTTTTGCAAATATTGTTATTTTTTAATCGTTAACAAATGCGCCTAAGTAAAATATGACCTTAATTAGGCGAAATCTCGAGACTAAGGGTGACCTTGCTTCACGCCTCATCCCTTTGAACTTTTAAGTTCAAAAGTTAACGGCATGCGCCTCATATGAAGAAGTAATCGGATCAATTTTGGTCTAAATCGGTCCAGTAGTTCTGGAGGTATAAGGTGATTAATATGCCGATACCGAACACATGTTTATACGAACATTAATATCCGGATATACATCGGTAAGAGTAGGTGTTGCGATATATACGCGTGAGGTAGAGTAGAACGTGAAAAAATTTACTTTCGCAAAATGTTTGTGTTATTAACGTAAAAAATACCGTAAAAATTAAAAACGGTAATTAATTAAAAGCGGAGTTTGAATTTGTTCTTTGCCGCGATGCGGAAAATTTAAAGTGAAAAAGATCTACTTACTGTTACATAACAGAGTTTGTTATAGAACAAGATATTAAGTCTATACTGTACTCTCCTACCGTCATCTTTTTCACATACGTAGTACATATTTTTTTGCGTTATTATAATATTCGTGTAATTTTCATCGCGTTATTATAATATACCTTCACTTTGTATTCTTTTCTTTTCAAAATGTCGATCAGATATCCCGAGCATTAAAAAATCGCAAAACGATACGTTATTTAGAAATTCATGAACATTAATCCAGTCGATGCGAGCGAATAGTAAACTTTTTTTCTGATCGAGGAATAAATGATATTAATGAAGTTTACAGCGTACACAACTCGACTTGGACTTGCAAAACAGGAAGGCTGCAAAATGTTCTGTTTTATATGTATAAATTAAAAAAATATCTTATATTTATTTCCTCCTCTATGAATCATGAGACCTTGCCGTTGGTGAGGGGGCTTGAGTGCTCAGGGATACAGAGTAGCTGGACCGAAGGTGCAACCATATCGGAGAGGTATCTGTTGAGAGCCAGACTAAGGAATGATTCCTGAAAGAGGGCAGCAGCTCTTTCAGTAGTTGTTAGGGGCGTGAGTCACAATGACTTAAACGGCCGTATCAACATCACTCAGTCCTCTGAGTACTGCGCAGCTGAAAGCAATGGAAAACTACAGCTGCTTTTTTTCCAAGAAAATGTGGCTCTCTGCATTTTCACATAGCAACAATGGAGGCGCCTTCCTTGGTAAAATATTCCGGAGGTAAAATAGTCCCCCGTTCGGATCTCCGGGTGGGGACTACTAAGGAAGGGGTCACCAGAAAATTAAAAAATAACATTCTACGAGTCGGAGCGTGGAATGTTAGAAGCTTAAAAAAGGTTGGTAGGCTAGAAAATTTAAAAAGGGAAATGGGTAGGACAAATGTGGATATAGTAGGAATTAATGAGGTTCGGTGGGAAGAGGAAGGCGACTTTTGGTCAGGTGATTTTAGAGTAATTAACTCAGCGTCAAATAATGGGCAGGCAGGAGTAGGTTTCGTGATGAACAAGAAGATAGGGAGGAGAGTGGAGTATTTCTAAACGCATAGCGATAGAATCATTGCAATAAGGATAAAATCAAAACCTAAACCGACAACGATTGTTAACGTCTATATGCCTACAAGCGCCCATGATGATGATGAGGTAGAGTGTGTATACGAAGAGATTGATGAAGCAATTAAACACGTAAAAGGAGATGAAAATTTAATAATAGTTGGAGATTGGAATGCAAGCATTGGAAAAGGCAAGGAAGGAAATATAGTGGGTGAATACGGGCTGGGCAAAAGGAATGAAAGAGGGGACCGACTTATAGAATTTTGCACGAAGTATAATTTAGTAATTGCCAACACCCAATTTAAAAATCATAATAGAAGAATATACACTTGGAAAAAGCCAGGCGATACTGGAAGGTATCAGATAGATTATATCATGGTTAAGCAAAGATTTAGAAATCAACTCGTTGACTGCAAAACTTACCCTGGAGCAGACATTGATAGCGATCATAATTTGGTGATAATGAAATGTAGATTGGGGTTTAAAAACCTGAAGAAAAGGTGTCAGATGAATCGGTGGAATTTAGAGAAGCTTGAGGAAGAGGAGGTAAAGAAGATTTTTGAGGAGGACATCGCAAGAGGTCTGAATAAAAAAGATAAGGTAGAAAATGTAGAAGAAGAATGGAAGAATGTTAAAAAGGAAATTCTTAAATCAGCAGAAGCAAACTTAGGCGGAATAAAGAGAACCGGTAGAAAACCTTGGGTTTCAGACGATATATTGCAGCTGATGGATGAACGTAGAAAATATAAGAATGCTAGTGATGAAGAAAGTAAAAGGAACTATCGGAAATTAAGAAATGCTATAAACAGGGAGTGCAAACTGGTGAAAGAAGAGTGGATTAAAGAAAAGTGTTCAGAAGTGGAAAGAGAAATGAACATTGGTAAAATAGACGGAGCATACAGGAAAGTTAAGGAAAATTTTGGGGTACATAAATTAAAATCTAATAATGTGTTAAACAAAGATGGTACACCAATATATAATACGAAAGGTAAAGTCGATAGATGGGTGGAATATATTGAAGAGTTATACGGAGGAAATGAATTAGAAAATGGTGTTATAGAGGAAGAAGAGGAAGTTGAGGAGGATGAAATGGGAGAAACAATACTGAGATCTGAATTTAAGAGAGCATTAAAAGATTTAAATGGCAGAAAGGCTCCTGGAATAGACGGAATACCTGTAGAATTACTGCGCAGTGCAGGTGAGGAAGCGATTGATAGATTATACAAACTGGTGTGTAATATTTATGAAAAAGGGGAATTTCCGTCAGACTTCAAAAAAAGTGTTATAGTCATGATACTAAAGAAAGCAGGGGCAGATAAATGTGAAGAAAATTAGTTTAACTAGTCATGCATCAAAAATCTTAACTAGAATTCTATACAGAAGAATTGAGAAGAGAGTGGAAGAAGTGTTAGGAGAAGACCAATTTGGTTTCAGGAAAAGTATAGGGACAAGGGAAGCAATTTTAGGCCTCAGATTAATAGTAGAAGGAAGATTAAAGAAAAACAAACCAACATACTTGGCGTTTATAGACCTAGAAAAGGCTTTCGATAACGTAGATTGGAATAAAATGTTCAGCATTTTAAAAAAATTAGGGTTCAAATACAGAGATAGAAGAACAATTGCTAACATGTACAGGAACCAAACAGCAACAATAACAATTGAAGAACATAAGAAAGAAGCCCTAATAAGAAAGGGAATCCGACAAGGATGTTCCCTATCTCCGTTACTTTTTAATCTTTACATGGAACTAGCAGTTAATGATGTTAAAGAACAATTTAGATTCGGAGTAACAGTACAAGGTGAAAAGATAAAGATGCTACGATTTGCTGATGATATAGTAATTCTAGCCGAGAGTAAAAAGGATTTAGAAGAAACAATGAACGGCATAGATGAAGTCCTACGCAAGAACTATCGCATGAAAATAAACAAGAACAAAACAAAAGTAATGAAATGTAGTAGAAATAACAAAGATGGACCACTGAATGTGAAAATAGGAGGAGAAAAGATTATGGAGGTAGAAGAATTTTGTTATTTGGGAAATAAAATTACTAAAGATGGACGAAGCAGGAGCGATATAAAATGCCGAATAGCACAAGCTAAACGAGCCTTCAGTAAGAAATATAATTTGTTTACATCAAAAATTAATTTAAATCTCAGGAAAAGATTTTTGAAAGTGTATGTTTGGAGTGTCGCTTTATATGGAAGTGAAACTTGGACAATCGGAGTATCTGAGAAGAAAAGATTAGAAGCTTTTGAAATGTGGTGCTATAGGAGAATGTTAAAAATCAGATGGGTGGATAAAGTGACAAATGAAGAGGTATTGCGGCAAACAGATGAAGAAAGAAGCATTTGGAAAAATATAGTTAAAAGAAGAGACAGACTTATAGGCCACATACTAAGGCATCCTGGAATAGTCGCTTTAATATTGGAAGGACAGGTAGAAGGGAAAAATTGTGTAGGCAGGCCACGTTTGGAGTATGTAAAACAAATTGTTGGGGATGTAGGATGTAGAGGGTATACTGAAATGAAACGACTAGCACTAGATAGGGAATCTTGGAGAGCTGCATCAAACCAGTCAAATGACTGAAGACAAAAAAAAAAAAAATATTTATTTCAAGTACATAAAATAATTATACATCGTAGTTTATAAATGCTATTAGGAATAAAAAAAAAATCTTTAGGAAATAGTAAAAAACCCCAAATACGTAACGCGAAAGAAAAACTATTAAAATAATAATTATAATGTAAATCTAAAATCGCAGCTTTTAAGTGTAATTTGGTTTTCGGACGATTCGAGTCGAAAGCGAAATCAGCTAAAAACAGTCTAAAGCGGTAAAACTTCCGAATGAGATTGCCCGACCGATGGACTGTGTGACTCGGGCGATGAATGAATTCTACTGGAAAGCGGGTCGAATCCCCGCGTAGGCTCACGATGAGGGTAACTCGCCCCACCGATGCTCGTTCGTTGGTCTACATCCGGTCAGTCGGATGTATGATCGGTGTAGACGGTTTTTAAGCTAATTTTCCATTCGATTGGATCGATCGAAACAATGATTAACGCATTTTAGTCGCAAATTATTGCGGATAATGATTTAATCCGTCGCGCCGTTACTGTAATGATCTCCTGCGATCGTTTTAACTATTCGGATTTCGAATAGAGAATAGTACTTATGAATACGATAAAAAGTTCTCTAGAATACTTCATTATAAAAATGCAATATCTGATACCTAAGAATAACTTTATTAAATGAATTTGAATTATGAGAATTATCTTTCTGTCCGAATACTCTTCTTTAAGTTTCGCGATTAAAATACACGCGGTCTCTTTTTTAAAATAATATCGACTTTGACGATAAAAAAAACGAAATAGTTTTTCCGTTATTACATAGAATGCAATCCTTTTCTGCAATTTTAACATCGATATTTCTTGAATACATTTCAAATTTTACGTGTTAACTACAACCCCTGCGTAACTTTGTTATGAAAATATTTCGAAACCCTTTAAAGTGCAGAATATATTAATATGAAAATATAATTGAATTTTTTTAAATAAAATTAAAAAAAAGAAAACGCATTTTATTTCCTGAATTACTCTAAAATCATTAAATATAGAAATTACTATGACCGAGGGATTATAAGTTTAAGACATTTATTACGATTGTATTTATAAAATCGTCAGTTTAAGTGTGTATTAGGCAGCAGAATTTTTTCAAAATATTTTCTTGAATTGAAAAAAAAAGTTCTTAATATTTCATTCTGAAAAAATGTAAATATATATGACTTGAAGTGTAGATTTTTTCGGTAATATAAAATCGTTGTAAAAGTAAAAAGAACGTTTTTTACTGACCCGACCGATTCCAAAACATCTCGAATTTGATACCCGGTGTAGCACTAGACGATTATAACATCGTTGCAGTTATAATTCGCTCGGAGTAAGATGTTTTCTGTTTGCGGTTAATCGCTGAGGATTTTAATAAACGTCGACTGTTTTCTACGTTTGAATAATTTTGTTACAGATTTTTGTTGTTTTTTACTGTTATTTATTTGAAAATATACAGTAGAAAAGCAACAACTAAAAGAATTTTTTTTTGTCTTCAATCATTTGACTGGTTTGATGCAGCTCTCCAAGATTCCCTATCTAGTGCTAGTCGTTTCATTTCAGTATACCCTCTACATCCTACATCCCTAACAATTTGTTTTACATATTCCAAACGTGGCCTGCCTACACAATTTTTCCTTCTACCTGTCCTTCCAATATTAAAGCGACTATTCCAGGATGCTTTAGTATGTGGTCTATAAGTCTGTCTCTTCTTTTAACTATATATTTCCAAATGCTTCTTTCTTCATCTATTTGCCGCAATACCTCTTCATTTGTCACTTTATCCACCCGTCTGATTTTTAACATTCTCCTATAGCACCGCATTTCAAAAGCTTCTAATCTTTTCTTCTCAGATACTCCGATCGTCCAAGTTTCACTTCCATATAAAGCGACACTCCAAACATATACTTTCAAAAATCTTTTCCTGACATTTAAATTAATTTTTGATGTAAACAAATTATATTTCTTACTGAAGGCACGTTTCGCTTGTGCTATTCGGCATTTTATATCGCTCCTGCTTCGTCCATCTTTAGTAATTCTACTTCCCAAATAACAAAATTCTTCTACCTCCATAATCTTTTCTCCTCCTATTTTCACATTTTGTGGTCCATCTGTGTTATTTCTACTACATTTCATTACTTTTGTTTTGTTCTTGTTTATTTTCACGCGATAGTTCTTCCGTAGGACTTCATCTATGCCGTTCATTGTTTCTTCTAAATCCTTTTTACTCTCGGCTAGAATTACTATATCATCAGCAAATCGGTAGCATCTTTATCTTTTCACCTTGTACTGTTACTCCGGATCTAAATTGTTCTTTAACATCATTAACTGCTAGTTCCATGTAAAGATTAAAAAGCAACGGGGATAGGGAACATCCTTGTCGGACTTACTTATTACTTACTTACTTATTACGGCTTCTTTCTTATGTTCTTCAATTATTACTGTTGCTGTTTGGTTCCTGTACATGTTAGCAATTGTTCTTCTATATCTGTATTTGAACCCTAATTTTTTTTAAATGCTGTACATTTTATTCCAGTCTACATTATCGAATGCCTTTTCTAGGTCTATAAACGCCAAGTATGTCGGTTTGTTTTTCTTTAATCTTCCTTCTACTATTAATCTGAGGCCTAAAATTGCTTCCTTTGTCCCTATAATTTTCCTGAAATCAAATCGGTCTTCTCCTAACACTTCTTCCACTCTCCTCTCAATTCTTCTGTATAGAATAAAAAGACTAGACTAAAAGAATAAAAAAAAAGTATTAAAAAAAAACATTTACTAACTGTAAAATATACATTATTAAATTCATATTCAAAGCGCTTAAATAATCGTTTTGCTTTTTACTTACACTTAATGGGTTTAATAGTTTTACGATAATCTAGTATATATTTAGTTTTGTAATTACGGGTTAACAGAAATCTTTTTATAAAATACTTGTAATTAAACTATACTTTAAATACGATTTTCATCGTAATATGTTCGAAAATAGAACGGCACATTCGAATACAATGTTACTTATGGTTAAAAGCGGTGCCGTTTCTGACGGTTTAATGAGGCCACAATAAATAATTCAACGATCCTTTAATGTTATCGATGATACGATGCAGTTTATAGATAGCACAGCATCGAGGTCAATTTTATTGTTATCATTAAAGGTCTACGCTTTGTAATATAAAATTGTAGTAGATAATGTTATAATTTTAAGAACGAGTAACAAGAAGTAAACTTGAAGCGGGGTTCGGTTGTATACTTAGTCGTGTATTTTACTTTCTTCTCTTGTAATTAATTAAGATTGAGCTCGATTCAGATCCCAAAATTCCAATTTTTATTTTCTTTTACTTTATCGACTCTTGAGCCGTCTAAGCGAGGAAATGTAAAAAAAAATTCTACAATTCGAAACAATGTTTTTGACAAAATCGAACGGTCCTTACAACGTATTCAAGAATAGGTTTAACGAAAGGTTTTCTTCAATATATTTATATTTCATCGATTTGCTGCTTGTAAAAAACATATTTGGAGACGTAAGTCCGTACTGACTTTCTTATGACTGCATGTCACAAGACATGCAGTCATAAGACAGAAAAGAGAGTTTTAATTGTCACGTTACACGTGTCATGTTACGTGGTGTGTGAGAGGAACTTACAGTTGGATCCTTGTCGCCATCCTTGAAGAGCAATTTCAACACACCACGTTTCCAACATGCTGGGAAGCGCCCGGGGAACAACAACCTATTGAAAACCCTAGTCAACGGATCAAGAATCAAGTTGCGAACAAGGAGCTCCACCGTCATACCATCATATTCGGGGGCTTTATTCCTAGCCAGGCTACAAATTACTCGACGGACTTCCGGCTCGGTAAGTTCTGAAGACAAAATCTCCGAGCGAAAAACTACAACTTCCCTTCGGACACGTCGATGATACGAGGACTCACCAACCTCGGTATCATCTGGAAGTAGATCGTCCATCAGATGAGTGAGGACACGATCTTTATCTATAACAACACCATCTTCGGTCGAGAGAGCCGATAGAAGAATGTCTTTGTTCCGCTTATGACGGAGAACTCGATAAACAACATTCCCCGGGTCCTTTTTCCCCTGCTTTTGAACAAAAGAGCGCCAGGAATCTCGTTTAGAAGATCTAATCTTATGAAAATTGTCGGTCCTTTTACGACGATAATCCGCAATCAAGTCTGCACGCCGATCAGGATCATCCGCACGTTAATTTTTGCAAAACAGGTGGCGTTAGTGAACGGAAGGAACACTAAAGAAAATTACAGAATTCTGTTGAATAAATTACGTATATATAAATAATCTATTTGCAAAGAGTTACTTTTTTAGCTTAGAATTTGGTGTCTGCATGTACTAGTACCAGTACATCACCGATTCGAATCTTTCTTTTCGGACGGCATTCGATTTTGGCTCAGTCGTTTATCTTGGCTCCCATCCGATTTTCCAATTTTTTAAATTATCTCTACTCAGACCGTGCAAATAACTATTATCTTAATTCCTTCTTATAAAAAAAGGGGAAAAAGTTATATTTCTCTTACTTCCTACAGGCTTTATGGGTTTCTCTTTTACGGTAAAATATATTTTTGTGAAATTTTATTTCGTAATAAAAACAAATTTTTACGTCGAGCAACATCGTGTTCGATCGTCAATAAATGTTCATTTACCCGTATTACGTATTAACGGGACCCTTTGTATTAAGTCGATTCAAAAAGGGCATCTGACCATAAAAATGTCTCTTGTTTTCTCGTAGAAAAACTTGAGAAAAGCAGCTTAAAATAGCACGAGCGCGCGCGCGCTAGTACAGATATAAATTATTTAAATATAATCAAAATCGTTTCTTGTGAAACTAGCGTGACAAACATCGGAGGTGAGGCATAAACACTGTGGTGACGCTCGGGGACTAGTAAACGCTCGCTGCCTGAAGTGTATGTACACTTAAGCGTTACACCGTACAGATTTTTTCTAATTAGAAATATTTATTTACGCTGTTTGATACATTTTAGACCGTTAAAAAGAATTAAGGAAAATCAAACTTAAAATGTCCAAGAAACTATTGCCCCTATCCCACAATTTGTCCGTAATTGTAGAAGAAAAATTGTAAAAGACGCTATCGTTTTGAGAAAGCGGTCCATAAACTGTAACAAGTACCTTCTGCAGCTTCAGCCACCGTACAAAACTTTTCCGATATTTATGCGAATTGGAAGGAGTGAATGTAATAAACGTAAACGATAGTAAACTTATAAAAAGGTTTTGAAACGCTTCGGTTTAAATATTCTATCTTTATTTTTTCTCGGTTTCGGGGTGAAACGCTTTAAAATTTGATGCCCGGTCTGTTGCCGATTCACTTCTTTTCCAAAAAAAACTAAATAAAAAATTATTTCTGTATAAATTAATAAAATTTGTAAGTAGAAGTTGCTTTTTAAGCAAATCAAGCTTTAAATTCGGTTTATTATCATATCGCTTACTGTGAAAAACAATTGAAGTTTTTTTTTTTAATTTGTAGTTTGAAAATAGTATCTCAAAATAATCTATCGTTATTATTTAAAAGAAAATGTGATTTCACTTTATTTCTGATTGACGATTTTTCCAGTAGATATTGAAAAATTTACGTTAGTATATACAGACCCTTCGTAACCTACGGTTGTGTACTCGGTTATTCGATAATTGCCGCTTTGTAATTCTCGTATTTGACTTACGTCGTCGATTGCAAGTCAAATACCGGTGTGAGGGTCAAGGTTAAGGAAAGAAAAATCTTACGTAAGAAAATAAACTCCCTACGGATGAAATTAAAATTATTGTCGCTAAAAAATAATTGCCGGTTGTCGTCGGTAACAACGCTTTTTTTGTTCGTTATTCGGTTTTCGACCGATCGATTAAATTAGTATCGATAGTTATGAAAGTACTACGTAAGGTCCCGCGTTCTCGTAATTATAATTTTCGTAAATGAATACGGAATTAATCGCATGTAAAATAATGAAGTTATTAAACTTAATAAAATAAATAATAGAATTATTAAAATTAAAATAAACTTCAAATAAGTTTCGTTTTCCTCCCGCACCCATTTTCCAGTCAGAAGTAGACTTCGTTTGATAGCTGACCTTTAAAATTTAATTGTATGTGTACAAAATTTTATTCTGACAGAGTTACAAAGATATTGATTTGAAGTCCTTTGTTCTAAACGATGGCTCCCAGAAAGGATGTTTTTCGGTTCTTAAACGTTGTTATCGGCAACATTACGGAGATAAATATGCGTGTATGTTTTCCAGCGAAAGATTTCTAAGGTAAATGTCTTAAAATTGTACTTGATACGCGATTGTTATTAGGTGTATTATAAATCTGAGTATCTATATCGTGCCGGTGGACATTTTCCGTCTTATTGTCTATGAACACACTTTTTGAGAGAGTTTACCCTAGATCTGCGGTTACAATTCGGTTTTAATGTTCATAGGATTTACGGAGTTAAAAGCGATTAACCGCTCGTAAATTTACCTGGATTTATTGAATAGGACAAAAGCTTTCCATGATTTAGGCGAAATATCCGCGCCAAACGCTTAAACACTTAAAGTGCGCGATCTAAAAACACTTCTCTTTCTGGCATATGTTTACCGTACGGCGATTCCGAGATAACGAGATTACAGATCGTTTCCTGAGGTTTTAAATACTAATAACCTGGTTTCTAAAGATTAATATTTCTGTACGTCGATCAGAATTGAGTTTATTTATATAAAAAAATCATACTGCTGGTATTTAATCTATTTAATATAAATAGGACGAATTTTTAGGATTTGTTAGAGCGAGAACGTTTCCGTGAGACGGGGTCACACTATCTAACCGAGTATGGTCATTCCTTACACGAACTTTTGCACTGCGCTTCGTTTAGATTTTATAACAAGAATTCCGCACCGTTTACCCGAGTTACATCATCAGAATTGTTGTAGGCCTTGAACGATAGAAATTTCGTGTAAGTAATAATAAAGTAATAACATTTTATTTAAAAATGCGGGCAGGGATGTAGACGTAAAATTATTTCATAATTAGATAATATTGTTGAAATATAAATTTTTTTTAATGCTATTACGAATGTAATAATATAAATGGGACGTTAAAAATATAAAATTTATGTAGTATAAAACGGCCGGCCTCCGTGGCGCGAGTGGTAGCGTCTCGGCCTTTCACTCGGAGGTCCCGGATTCGAATCCCGGTCGGGGATAGTTAAAGTCGTATAGAGTGAAAGTATATAACTTAAGAGAACAAATACGACTTTAAGAAAACAGACATTCTCATTTTCACAGGACGTTGCATTTGAATGTCGGATAATCGTATCGTAAAATAAACCTGTTAATCGGTTTTGGTTTAAAGAGGGTGTCATAATTTAATGGAATATAGAGATAGGTATAATGGGATTACAAACATGTAGAGAAATGTAACCGTTCAGATGAGTGTTCGTTTATCAACCGGGGTCACAGGCAAAGAGAAAAGAAGAAAAAGTTTATGAAATAGGTTTATCGGAAGTTTTTTTTTCCCCTTTGGCGTTGAGGAACTAGATTACGCCTGCAATATCCGACGGTCAAATGGAAGTCATCCGATGCTTTTTTAAACAAATTGAAGTTAACGCCGGTAAAAATAATCTAATAGAATCTTTAATTAAAAGAGGAAAGATTTATTAATATTACAATCGATAAACGACGCGCTTAACAATCGCGAATGAGCAATCGAAATGAACAGTAAATTAGCTCTGACTCCCGATGATAACCCGTAAACACTTCGATAGCGAATATCAGGCGGTGTCAAAAATAATGTTGGAAAGGGCGCTGAAAATATCGACTGGGATCGTAACGAGTCTGCTGTAGAGGTTGAATGTTCCAAATGCGATTAACTTCTTACCGAAATCCGAAGAGATGTTTAAACACGAAAACATAAAGTACACGTCGTGGGGCAATAACAAATTAAAAACGGAACTGTCGTATTTGAAGTAGACTGCACAAAGATTACTGTACGGCGACCGTGTATTTTCCAGAGCAGTTAGGTGGATCGAAGATTTAGCGTAACATACACATTTTATTGTTATTATTATTGTAGATAATTAATTATCACAAACGGTAATTAAATAAGTCGAGTTCATAAAATCTCCTTAAAATTATTAAACAGACAAACGGGTAATTTTGACTGATTAATAATTTTGAGTTCTTTTCGTAATTTTGTTGTAATTAACTCCTGGATACAATCTTTACAGGTCCCGTGTCCGCATTTTAGCTTAAAATGTTTTAATATCGCAACGTCTAAACGATTTATTATTTTTTATCACTTTCGTAATAGTAATTTGCCTGCCGTCCAGAATCGCTATTTTCCTGTCTAATTCAAAAACTGTTAATACTAATTAAAAAACCGGTACCGCGGTTTTAATTCGTCAGTGATTACCGACAAATTGAAGTATTTTTAAATACTCCCGCACAAGGAAAGGACGGGACTTCCATATTTACTTCAATGATCTGTGGGAAAGCTTCTTGCACCCTTCGTATAAAATTACAAAACAATTTTTTTTACGACTGTAAGTGGATTTAACCTTTTTATAAGGATTCTTTTATAAATAATAAAAAAGCAATCCTTTCCTGTTTGATTTACAAACATCTTGCGTAGTTAAACTAATTGAAAAAGTCTACTTTTTAGACAGTTTTAGTGTTAGTGTTATTATTAATATTCGGGTCACTATTTTATTCATTCATTGAGAAGTTACAATCGTTTGAGTGAACTTTTCGCCGTTATTTACATTTAATGGTAATGGAGGATTTACGATTAATTTGAAGTAGAAAATGAAGAACGGTGACCTATATAATAGCTCCTAGGGAATACAGTTGCATGCGGCTGTGTTACGACTGTCATCGCATCGATTGTCGCAGCGTTTCAAAAAACGTACGATACTATTAGCCCGTTGTCAGATAGGTTCACCGTAGCGAGTGTCTGGGATATTAGTTTCGTTCTTGCGTCTTGCAAAATCGATGCGATTACTTACGTCGATTGACATACTAGTTTACGTACTAAGTATCGATTTACTTACGTTTACATATACTATGTAAATTGACGTGAACAGTATCTGGAACAAAATAATGAAGAATTTGATTTTATTGGAATCCGGTTTTTCGTTGTAAGCTGGACTTCAATTATGTATTTTGTTTTCTTTTTCGGGTATAAAAAAAGTTTTTATTATATTCATATTTATGTTGCAGTTGTCACGAAAAATAGTCAGCAGTGTAAGAAATAAAACGTTATTTTAAATTTGGCTATAAATAATTTAATGGTTTTTTCCCTAATTATTTTTACATCCTCTACAAACAAAATATTACGAAGACGGAGCTTTATGTAAGTTTTTACCGACTTACTTCTACCGGATATTGATAATGTTATCGGTATGGAATGCCCATCGTCACGTCGATGTTCATTAATTCTGGTATCAAACTTTATTTATCCGTTCAGAAAAATTACCGCTTTTCCATCGTTTTTATTTCTTACGGGTTAGTCAATCTCATTAAAGAAATTTTAATCCAAGCCTCATGATATCGCATGTTTTGCTCAAAAGGCACTACCTAAGTAGTGAATTAGTCGCATAAGATGTCGTAAATAAGACGATTAACTATAAAAATAAATAATAAAGCCCATTTAGTTGACGGTACCGTTAAAGAAAACTGTTGCTTTATACATTTAATTTAAGATTAATTTTTAAAGCAGAAAAATTAAAGGTTACACTTCTCGAAACAAGTTACGTTTCATTCTTCTATATTATATACATATATATATATATATATATATATATATATATTAATGAAGAATGTTTTAAATTTATAAATATTAATTTACCAGCAAAGTTTAATAGTCGATATAAGAAAATTAAATTGACTGTATATCGGATACTTTCGTGACTAATCGTGTAGGTTTTACCCCGAAGAAACATATTTCTCTCGCATTTGCGTGATACGGCGATCGATTAGCGTCATTTGTAGCACTTTTATATCTCGAATTCGGATGGTACTTAGCAGGTTTGATTTTGTGTTTCTATATCGTTAATCGGTTTAGCGTTTCTTATGTACAGAAATTTACTTTTTCCGTAAGTTTCTCGACTCGATCGCATAAAATTCTTTCTGATTTTATGCACACAAACATTTTTTCTGAACACAATAGTACGAATCTGTTCTGTTACGTTTAGTATTTTTCCTGATAGCATTTCAGTATTCTTGTATCGCTTATCGGCAGATATTGCGTTAACTGTTTTTTTCGGTTTGCTGTGTATTTGCCTGAGCGGTAATAGCAAAATAGTTACAGAACTCTCGTCAGCCATAGCTATATCTGTATTGGACGGGTTTATATGGAATCTATATATACACACAATATTGTAGTTGTGTGGTTAGATGCTTACCGAGTATATATATAGACTCCGTAAGCATCTAACGTACAGTCATAAACCATATCGACGGTGTCACTTACAGTTACTAGTTATAGCGTCCGAAGCCATATTGGCGATACATCAATCACTATTTTATTAGGCTGCACCTCGCTTGACAAATTTGCGCAACAAGCAGTGTGCCGTGGTGTTTCCGGATAGAGCGCCGAAGGTTTCAAAACTGATCTTCAAATCCATAGTCCCGATTTCAGCGACTTGTTTTGGCGGCGGCAGTCGTCCACATACAGAGGATCTTTTCTCAAAACTCTGCATACGTATAAGCCGGTTAGCTGTCTTCTCTACCATAATACGACTTCTGGAAGTCCATGAAATTCCTGTACAGTTACTGGTGTCGCCTCTTCAAGTCATCATACGGTTAGTAAACCAAAATCAGATACACCGTCAGATTCTTCAGACGAGGTCATCGGTTTCTTAAGCCGATTTTTTTTTGCAAATCAAACGTGGGTTTTTCTTTGCGATATGGTCTTCACGGTCCATATGTTATTGTGGCTCTGCTTCGTCGATGCCCACTCGTGCGTGCCCCGTTTGTGGAAACCGATCGGTAGTTTTTTCGATTCGAGCATCTTATCAAACACCCTCTGAGCGATCGGCTGAAGGTAGGAATTTCCCAAGTAAATCTGGTTACCGTTAATTGGGACCGGTGTTCGAGAACGGTAGCCGTGATAGCTTTGGTGTCGTTATCGGCTCTGATCAGAACCAATTTCCGTTTTGCCTTGAATATGACCTTGAAATCTTCCGCGAAATCCACGAACATATCTAGCGATACATATTAATTGAATCTACCGTCTTCATTAAGATATATATTGCTTCGTTTCTGAATATCTAACTGGCATTTGCTGCGGCATCACTGCGGTCGTCTTGCAACGGTAATGTATTTTTTACTGAGCTCTTAATAAATTATTGATCTTAGTCGCTTCTATACGTTCAGTTCGTTACTGATATCACTGAATAGAAAAGCTGCCACATTGTTTTGTTGATATGGCGTTAGTTGCTTTCTTGTCGGTGATGTTTACCCACGAGCCCTTGATGTTAAGAAATTTCACGCGTTCAGTTGATTCTTAGAGGTCCTAATTTAGTTTCTGTTATGTTAAGCGACCGAAGCAAGCGGCGATTTGCTGTGGTTTTGCTTGTAGATTATGGAATCGTTTCTGGTCTCAGTGTAACGTTTTTACATCCCGTCTGTCGAGTAAGGAATTCCGTATTTTATGTATTGTGTATTTATGTTTGCGGTTGTTTTCATACTTTATTCTATAAAATTCTCTTTACGTTTCCAATACTTCTATATCCGTATCAGTTTTTCTGATCTTCACGGTTCTGGTCCGTTTTATAAATCGTAAAAATATTTGTTTTTTTCTCCTGTAATTTCTATTTGTAGACAAATTTCTTCTTATCTCCCTCAATTTAAATTTTAATTCTTACAACCTTATACCGCCAAGATCGCTTTTTGTACTTATAACTCAAACTGGCAGCTTCAAAAGTTTTTCTACCGGGACTTTTGAATCGTTTAACTTTCCGCAAGGTTGAGTCGCATGTTGTAGCATTTTTATTTTAGATGTCGGATGGTCAGAATAAAAAATTTTATCGTTTGAGAAATTGACATTGTGTGTGTGTAATTATACGGTCGTTTATATAAATACAAGCCTCTTAATTTTAACGTCGCTTAAGATTCACATGTAATGGAAATAGAATTTATCGTTCTGCTTTAATGCGTATTTTTGCATTTTTTAAACGATTTTCATTCTTTCTCCTCGATAGGATCTTTCTCTTACAAAAGCCTTTCTCGTCTGAAAAATATTTCTTGTACAGAGACCTTATTGTCCCGATATGCCTTAATACACACATGCGAACGTTATTTAAAGCGAATTTATAAATACATTTATTTTATGAAACCTTTCGGTGCATTATCAAGAATGTGTGCTACGTAAATACCGGTATGTAATGTGTATTCTACATCATTACACACGTAGGTTTATCTAAATGTTTTTACTTTGTTACATTTAAAGTTATTCACTAACTACCGCAGTGTATATTACCAGCAACGGCAAATATTATTTTTTAAAAAAGTATAAAAACAAATCTATTCAAAATGCAATTTTAAATAACTTGCAGAATTTTTATACGGCGATTCTTGATCGCCGTTCCTCTGAACAAACAGGAATAAAATTAGTTGTTAGACGGTTAATAAAACATATTTTAGAATTCTTTTGCGCGTTTCAGACGTACGTAAAATTCAACACCGATCGACAAACATTCCAAGAGTTATATAGTTTCGTTTTCACTGCGCGAGTTGATTTTTTCTGGAGGTTACTACGGAGTAATACGTTGTCGGAGAACAGAAGACTCTTGTCTCTACATAACATTATGTCATTGTTAAAAAAACCGCCAAAATTACTACGAGTAATTACGTTGTTTTGTTTCGAGGTGAGGTGAGCGTTTTATAATTACGATAATAGCGCTTTGGAAATCAGTCGGAGGTTGAATGTCACGTCGCTTCCTCATCTATTCCACCGATTCTGTTTATTCCCCTATTTACTTTATTGTAATCATTGATATATACCGTTTATATATGGATTGCTGGCCGAGAATTTTAAATCTAGTCCTGTACATAGTTTCCCCCGTTCTCTTACGTCGAATCAGACAGTGACCGATCAGGTTTTATTAGAATCCCATTATTTACGAGTATTAATTTTCGTATGGTTTCTAAACTTCCGTTTGTGTAATATAATTACGTTTTAAATATTTAGTAAAACCGGTAATTAAATTCATTTATCCGTCGACCTTACATCGAATTAGTTATTCGTATAAATAAGCGCTTAAATAATTTATTAAATTCTTACCGTAGTTTACCATGTAAATAAGTAGATAATATTTTTATTAGATAGAATTTTACACGTAATTTTAGCTTAATAATAATATATAATACATATAATATAAAATATATATAATATTATATCATAATTGTATAATTAATTACAATATACAAATAATATTACATTATATGAAATATAAATCACCAAAACACAGTAATTAGACAAGTCAAACTTACCATATTAATTTCCAAGAATAGATTTTTACAGGATCCTCATTATCAGTTGGTATTGAATTCTACAATTACATTATATATAATTCTTTTAAAAATCTGTTATTTTAGATTTTTCTTTGTTTTAAAAATTTTGAATAGTATTATGAACTCATATGCAAATTTTGCTGTCCAGTACTGGAACAATAAGTACTGCATTCCAGTACTGGATACAGTATGGAATGGGTAGAGTTTGAGTACTCCAGATGCAGGATCCCATGAAAATTGATTCTTGTATATTAATGCGAGTGATAAGTATAACTTAACTAATTACTGTTTTGTAGTTTATATTTCACATATTAAATTTTATTAACTCAGTGCTTAATATGTTAATGAATTATTTGAATTTAAACATATATATATAAATGTGTGTACATATATTTAACTGAATTAATCTTTTTAAAACTCATATTAAACGGAATTATTTCAATTATGGCAGGATGCAGGATCCCACAAAAGTACTTTCATGAAAAATTTAGGTAAGGTATGTCTTATCTCAATATTCTGTAACAGGTAGTTTAATAGTATTTAGATATAAATATATATATGTTATATCAATTAATTTTTTTTATTACTGGCCACATTTTAACCTTATATGAATTAAAAAATACATACAAACCCAAATTAATCCTATTGATTCTAGCTAATTCCTACTCATTTTTGTTTGAAATAATTGTAATCTTTGGTTGATTTATCTCTTAAACAGAGATTTCACTGCTTTGCAGTGAATACATCATTCTTTTATCTCATGTAAACTGGTTTCTTCATTTTTTTCATCGGCCATCCCAGGCTTCTTCTACCCCTTACTCTTCACTTATATGTGGAAGTTTTGTTGGACTCATGCACCTTTATGATCTAACCACCTCCCTCTATAGTTCTTAACCACTCCATTAAAGAATGTATACCCAACTCACCATGAAGATATTCATTCCTTTTCCTATCATGTCTGATATACCCATCAACTGACCTTAGAAACCTCATCTCAGCACCTGCAGCCTACACTCATGAGTGCTTGATGATGTCCAAGTTTCCCCACCATACAAACAACTACGCACGGATAACACCCTATAGAACTTCGATAACGTCTCTGTTCTCACTCTTATTCCATAAAGTATGCTTGACAGTACCATTCACCATATTAAATCACTCAATTTTATTACTTATATCAATTTCCCCGAGGTATGATATAATACAACCCAAAAAATTAAATGATGAGACCTGTTCTATTATGCTTCTGTAAGAACAATCTTTGACCTTATGGGACATGTTCCACAAAATGCCATTACTTTAGATTTTTCAACTGAAATCATTATATTGTTTCCCTTAATCACTGTTAGAAGCTCATGCAAAGCAAGCTGCAAAGTGTTATCTGATATGATGACTTGGTTCTCTGCAAAAAGTAAACTACAGATGTACTGTTTCTCTAAAATGGCAACAATAGCAAGGTAAATATATAATCCACTTATGTAAACACATCATCTATATACAAATTAAAAAAAGCCAGAGACAGGCTACATTCCTGTCTTAATCCCCTATTTACAACTTCCAGCTTACTATTATTCCGTGCTATACATTGCTTCAAATCCGTACATACATTTTATTACCCCCAATTAAATGCTTTGAAATTCTTCTCTTTAAAATATCTAACATAACTGTTCTACGCACCATTTCCTTAATATAATCACCTTAAGTACACCTTAATATAAGCTACAAAAAACAAATGGGTTTCTTCATTAAATTCTGTGTTCTTAATATTTGCTTTAGAGCAAATGAATTAATCAGAACAAGATCTTCCTGCTCTAAAGCCAGGTTGCTCCTCCATCAAAACCACTTAAACTAAAGGCCTCAATCTCATTGTCACAATCTTAAAAACTATCTTGTATACCACATTCAGAAGACTTATTCTTCAGTCCTCACAATCTGATCTTCTTCCTTTTTTAAAGATAAGACAAATAACTTCCACTAATCAATCTGACCGCATAATCTTATGTTTCCAACATATATTAATGAACCTGAAAAACCTCAACTTAAAAGTTTGTGATATTCTTTTAAACATCTCGGCTTTTACTATTCTACATACGTTTTAGGACTTCCTCCCAATCCTCCATAATAGATGTCGCCAACGAATGAAAAATCATATGCATTGTGACCATTTACAGTTCCCATTTCCTCTTCATCAGTCCATAAATTCTTGAAGTACTGCAGCCTTACCTACTAATAATGTTTAAATCAGCCAGATCTTTTGTATCTCTCTTCAGATGTCTCATTACTTTAAATGCCATTACCTGACCGTATATATCATTTTCCACATTTGAAATGTACTTGTCCCAGCTCTCTTGTTGGGTTTTCCTAGTTTTACTCCGCACAACATTAGCTAGCATGCCTACCTTGCTTCATCTGTTTCAGTTGCTATAAGGTGTTTATAAGCAATGTTTTTCCTCTTAACTGCCTCCTTCATCTCATCATTTCACACACAATTCCTATTCCATTTCTATTTCCTGCTCTTCCCTAATGCTTCCGAAGCAGCTCCTTCCAAAATAAATTTCATATTATGCCACTTTTCTTCTGTTCCATCACTCAGACTAAAGAATCCAATCACTGCTGATATAAATGCCTCGCTGAATAATTCTGCAAAAAATACACCTTTCACGTCAACCTTTCCCCGTGTGTACTTCTCACTCATCTTTTCACCTATCTTTTCAGCCATCTGAAGCATCCAAACAGCACGAAATGGTCACTACCAATATCACATTTTCTATACACCTGGACATTTGCAAACAAGTTAAATAGTTTTGCATTTGCAAGAAAGTATTCAATTGTCCTCCTATTCCCTCTGGCAGCCCGTTATATATGTGGAATTTCTTATGTTTAAAGGAACCATTTATTATCTTTAATCCATTAAAAGAAGTAAAATCTTGCAATGCTCTTCCATTTAAATTACATACATTCTCATTATGCTTCCCTGCTATTACATCAATCGATATACATCCACTCTAACATTCAAATTACCACCCACCACAATCATTCTTATTATAGCTGCTTAAGGTATTTTGCAGGATCCTGTAAAAATCCTCCGTTTCCTTCTTCCATTCTTCCTCTGGTGCATAGACACATAAAAGAAGTATATATCCTCTTCCCGCTTTACATCGTACTCACAAAGTTCTATCAGAAATAAGAGTGGATTTTAACTTTCCTCTATTTATTCAAAATAATGGCCACTCCTGATATTGCTTGAACCTGTATAAAACATTGCATACTCACCCAAATCGTAAGAACCCTCTGTTTCTTCTTAGTTTCGCTTATCATTGCTACATATAATTCCAGTCCATCTTTTCCTGTTTGGATATTTGAAAGTATTTAAAATTCTTGAACGGGCTACTAACTTGATTGCAGGTAAGACCAGTGGTGGGGCTGCCACCTCAGAGTCTCTGGTCATGCATCTGGGTTTTATTCAGACATCCAACTTCTAGACTCTTCTGTCCTTTCTACCACTGGGAATCTTCCTCTTCTGCCTTCGAGGCCATTGGACGATTGTCACCTACAACCCTAGGCAGGGCCCCTATGACTGAGTGCTATCACCCAGTCAGGAAATGGAAGAAATTAAGTAGATGAACAAGAGGAAAGATGATCAGAAGATGCAAAAAAGAGAGGATAAAAAAGAAATAAAAGCTATCAGAAATTTAACAATGTTGCTGAAAATAGAAGAGGAAATACCTGCATGGTGTAAGAGATCTGCCTCATCAAGGTTGATGATTGTTTAATGATAAATCCTATAGGCTGTCATCATTAATGAACTTTTCATTGAAATAATTAATCATATAACCTTTCCTTAAATATATAAATTTGAAAAAATATGGTCAACTCTTTGACCTAAAACTCAGCTCTAGGCTAAGCTTGGTGGTATTAAATTGGTGACAGAAGTATGTCATAGATAACTTTTAATATAAAGTACTTAGTATTGTTTTATTATCATTGTCTAAGCAAAACGTCCAGTGTTTTAGGCTACAGAAGAAAGGCTTCATTGTACATGGTAGGAATAAAGAAATATGAAACTGTTAGCAATTAGTTGTGGTTCCTTTATTATTACTTAATAGTGTAGGAACCACTTCAGGTTGGTAGATTTAAAATAAATTTCAGTAGTTACAACACAAAAAATGTAACAAATAGGTTTGTGGTGGTCCTTAGAACAATTTTTTTTTTTTTTAATTTAAGCCAAAGCTTATGGAATTTCTGCTGTATGACATTTTTCAATTTGACTTGGTAGTATTTTGCATTTAGATGAATAAGTACTAAGTAATATCCAATTGAACATTTTTTTTCTGATGTTAATTTAGTAAGACATCTAATGAAAAGTGCTACTTAACTAACCATAGTTATATATGGTTGGTTTTTTTTTAGCTGGAGAAGGAAAATGAAACACAAAGACAGCTTTTAGAACATATTGTTGGTAAGCAAGGAGGTCTTGTTACTTCTGGTAATCACAAGAAAGTTCTAATTCTTCTAATGCTTCATCTAGATCACAGTCACCTACTAATGCTGATACGTAAGTTTAACAAAATTACCATTATTTTTTAACCAGTTTGGCACTGAGTGCCAAACAGCTTTTCTGTACACACTATACAGTCTTTTTTTGAGTAGCATAGCGTATTCACCATAAAGTTTCACTTGTCAACAAGCTCATAGTTGTTTCATATTTCAACCTACTGTATCATATTACAGTGTACCCCGCTATAACATGGTTATCAGGATTTACATGACACCTGTATAGGCTAACCACGTTATTTCAAGAAGTAAATTTTAAATCACAAAGGGGATCGATTAAAAAAATAGGCATAAATCAAACAATAATGATTTAATAGAAAAAGCCAATACAGTATAATATGTACTTACATTGAAACAAGTTAAATGCAGAAGATACGTTAGTTTTTCTTTGTACTAGTTTTTAAAATAAGAAGTTATTGTTTTTTTCTTTTGCTGATGTATGTTTCTTCTTTATAACATATAACTTTACGCTTTGTAAATGTAATAAATGACAATCATCACTATCACTTTGTTGCTCCATCCATGTTATTACACTATTTATATTTTCCGGAACGTCTTTTATTGCAACACCTTCCCCTTCTTCCTACAACAAATTATCATTAGGTTGTAGAATGGATACAATTTCTTCATCTGTCATGTAATCGGCAACGGGTGTTTGTTTGTCTTCTTGAACCCACTCATTGAGATCACTTACAGGCAATTCTTGCTCGGTTGAATTTGACAATTCCAGTGCGTGTTTTTCAGTAAAAATATGAACATTTTCTGTTCATATTGTTCATAATGTCTTCTGTATTACTCTGTGACAACATTGACCAACAATTTTTAATTGTAATAGAATTTACGTTATTCCATTCTGTTCCAGCACTGTATACAACACTTTCTAATGACACAGTTTTAAGAAATTCTGTTACTTGTAATTCTGAGTTAACGATAGCGTTCAGTAGGTCTCGTCGGTAATAAGCTTTAAATGCTCGAATAACTCGTCGATCTAATGGTTGGATCAAAGGTGTGATGTTCTTGTGTAAAAATATTGCAATTATTTTCCCATCTTTAGATTTCAGCAAGTCAGTAGGTGGATGAATAGGGCAGTTGTCAAGAAGTAATAAAGCTTTTTCTTCCAATTTTCGAACTTGTTAATAATTTTTAACACAAGGCACAAATTCGTTATTAAACCATGTTAAAAAAATATTACACGTCATCTAAGCTTTTTACTTTTTTTTAAAAATAACTGGTAATGCAATTTATCTTCTTTTTTCACCCAACCACGTATATTACCTTCAAACATATTAATATGTTTGAAGCAACATGGGCTGGTATATTTGCCAATGAGCAACGGCTTCAATTTATGTTTTCCTGACTTATTGGCACACAAAAAAAATTTACCCTTTCTTTGTTCATTTCATATCAGACTTATTTGGTGCCTGCTTTGCATCTAATGTTTTTGTTGGCAATAGTTTATAATATAAAGCAGTTTTATCACAATTATACAGCTGTTCATTACTGAAGTTATTCTCTTCTATAACTGATTGTAATATTGTTTGTGAAAAATGTTCGGCTGCTGTCGCATCTGCTGAACGAGATTCTCTTTCGATGTTTACTTGGCCTATGCCATGGTTGATTCCATCGCGATAATCAACTGCTAGAACCACCGAATTCTTCTCCATTGTTAATTTGTTCATGAAAATTTAATGCCTGAGCTTGAAGTATTGGCCCTGATAGCGGCACACTCTGTTTTTGCAAAAACCAATGGTACATACAGTTATCTACAACATTAACATCACAGAGTCTAACCTTTTTGTGATCAAGTCCAACTGTTTCATCTACTGATTCAATAAAAGAATGCAATTTATCTTCTTTTTTCACCCAACCACGTATATTACCTTCAGGCCCCCCAATTCCTGGGATAAACTGGCTTTTGAACGACCTGCCTTAACCTTTTCAATAATTTCTAATTTTTCCTTTAAAGAATATGTTTTTTTTTAGATGACATGTTAGACAAATATGAACGAAAACAAACACTACAAAATCGAATAAATTTACTAATGTAACGATACTGATAAACACAGTAAAAGCAGCTCTGAATAAATCACAATACATAATAACATTCAGATACCGTATACTGTGCCCCTTGTACAGGCAGCACATTGATGGTCTTATTGCTGTTACAGGAAATGAGTCATGTGCAGTATATCATAAGAATTTGTCTTATTGCTGTATTAGAATCATTGTTTAGTTTTATTGAATCGTGTTTTTGGGAATTCCAGGGCTTTAAAATTGTTTGTAATTAATTGACAGAAGTTATATTAAAAGTATATTGTTGATATTGTTGACATTTTTAAAGGATTTATGGTGGGTTTTACACCAATATTGAATACAGTGGTAGGGTGACTAGTAGTATTTCTTCATCCTATTTAATCTTTTCAGATATTTTTTGGGGGAAGGTTATAATTCGTATTATATCTGTATCTACGGTGTATTGAGCCACATTATAGCAGGGCTGTACTGTATTTTGGACATCGAAAGAATCCTCTTTCCAGATGTGTGATGAGTTATATAAAAAATTTCTTATTATTTGCAAAAACCAAAATTTTAGTCTCATGTTTTATTATTTGATCAGAAACATTTTGCTTTTATTATCATGTATTCAGTTATATATTTATATATTGACTATGGATCGGTTAAAAATATCTTGTATGAGCATTTACAGTGAGGCGTCCTACTTTCCCCTCCATCTCCCTTCTATAAGTAAGTGTATTTTTCTTCTGTCCTTATTTTTTTTTTTTTATGCTTAGGTGTAATTCTAAAAATTAAATTTCAATGTTAGATGGATTAATTTTGTACTAGACCTGGGTGATCATTACCAAACCATTTGAATGTAAAATTCACAAATAGTTTATGACAGATAACATTAAAAGAGGTGAAAGCTTACAAGATATGGGTATCCTGTAATGCACCAATGAAACATAAATACTGGATAATCTTATAACACGTAAAAATTACATGTATTATTCCATTCAGCATGTTAAAATAGAAATTTTAACATGGAAATAGCATTTTTGGATGCATAAAAATTTGTATACGATTTAACCCTTCACTAGATGGGTGTGACAAAGATGTGTGTATGGATTGAAAATCCTCATTATATGTATCTTTACTTTCCTCGCAGTTAAAATATAATATTTATTATGAAAAATGTAGAATGGAGAAATGGGGGATAAATTCTTTTTGTTCATAAATATCAGTATGTTTGTATCTGTGTGATGGCATCTATTTGGGTTAGTAGCTTAGATTAGTAGGACTAAAATATTAGAATTTTGCATGGTAACTTCTGTATATGGCAGACTGATACTATTAAAATTTGGATTGGGATTTCAAAGGATAGAGAAGTGAAGCAAGCCGGAGTCACCCTGTTGTTGCCAATATGAATATGTAAATCTTGAATAGTGCTTTATAAAAATTTTCCTTTTATAAGATTAATTTTTTTTTAAAGATGAAGATTATTTCATATATTTTTTCAGAATTACTGAAATTTTAATATAAGAGTTTTAGTTAAAAATTTTAACTAAATAAAGGTTCATTTAAAGCTTCATTTAAATAAAGGTTGCTGTTTGATTTAAATGTAAAACACATTTGTTGAATAAGTTTGGTAATGCTGTTGCTAATCTGTTTCAAGTATTTATGTTTTTCAGAAACACTAAAAATGGTTTAAAGATAAATATATAATTAAACAAAACACTTAATAAAGTGTTATGGTGATTATATATAAAAAATATGTGTTCTATTTGAAAAAAAAATAAAAGCTAAAAAAATTTAATTTAAGTAGTAAGCTTTATTTTGATTTTTTTTTATTTTAAAATTGACATTTATAAACGTACTTAGTTGTTTTATAATTTCTAATCTAATAATTTTAATAAATTGTTGTAGTTTTATCATTGACTTGATCAATTTTTTGGCTAGTTTGATATGTAATTATTTGTCAATTCCACTCTTTTTGATAGGAATACAGAAGTGCAAACACTGTAGTAGAGGTATACTGTAGTGAAGTGAATGTTCATTTGCTTATTTTTTTATATGTATAAAACAGAACTTTTTAAATACATTATCTTTTTAGTTTTTTAAGGAAAAACTCAAATTATTGATGATATTTTTTTATTTACAATTATTCTCTTCTTTATAATTTAAAATTAGTGTTTTGCTAATAAATAGTGTTGCATGCCTTTTTAACTGATTCTATACATATGAGTAATCACAACACTTCATCTTTGTCATCTAAACAGAGGTAATTCATTTAAAATTGAAAATGATTTAAAACACATTGTAATTTTGTCTGATGCCTAGTGCGTTTTTTTTTTTAACAATTAAATAGTTATTTGTAAATTAGTTAACTTTTTTTTTTATATTAAGTTTAATTTTTTCCTAGTAAGCAGTTCTTTATATAGTAAGGAACAATAAGAAAACGTGAATTTCATTTGGAACTTTTTTATAGTTTTGTACTTTATAAAGCCATCATTATTTTTAGAATTCACTTCAGTAAACAGCAGTTGTATTTGATTATTTTTTATATTTCACTTTAAAAAATATCTTTTTTTTCATTTCTTAGAAGATGATATTTATTATTTAAATAAATATTGTTAATGTTAAGCAAATAATTATCAATTTCACCAAAGTGACGTATGTATAATTTAAAAACCTTTCTTGTGTTTTGGTGTTTGTTGTTGGTTTCACTTTTCAATTTTATCACTGAAAAATTTTGTTTTTTTTTTTGCTGTACTTAAATACAGTGCTTTAAAATAATATAGGATTGCTATTATTTTTTCTCTTTTGTTTGACTATCGATCATGGTCATATGACATATGTCTACCAAACTGCATTTTAGTATTGTATAATTTTTGAAATGTTTGAAGTTAAATAATTTTTTTTAATGGGAAAAATAAAATAGACTTCATTTAATATATGTTATTTTTTCTTTATTTACAAAAGAGTTCATTCATGTTTTTCAAAAATGTTATGCTCAAGCGTTGGTAAAAATTTAACAACTGAAGATGGTTTATTATTATTAAACTAGTTTAAATAAATTCATAAAGAGAAAAATTCCCCTCCCCCAAAAAAATATACTAGTATAAGATGCACAATTTGATGTAAACAATCATAGCTAATAAATACAGAGGATTAGGAAGAGTTAATATCAATATGAAATGAGTATTAAAGGAATTTTTACTATAATTATTATTAATAAAAATAATAAATAAATAATTTTGCAACTAATGATAATTATTTTCCCCTATTTGAATATTTTTCATTATACTTGTTTAATTACCTTAATTTTATCTTTATTTATTTTGAACTGAAATTCTTCCAAAGTAAAAAATGTATGGTGTTCAGAATTTCTTCTTACTCTTAGAAATAGATAAAAAAACATTGTTGATTCTATATGTATATATAATTTTATTTTGTTTTTTTAAATTTTGAACTATTAAACAATTAATTATTCAATATTTTCATTTCTTACAATTTACTGAATTACTATTTAATAAAGAAATCTTTAAACTGCCTTTAATATTTCTTGATTTTTTTTTATTTAAAAAAATATTTTTTTTTGTTTTTATTGAAATCTTGATTTGCGAGTAAAAGAAATGTATATAAATTTGGGTAATAGGTAGCATTAAATATTGAGATATCGTTTAGCCGCTTCCTAAAAATGTCTCATCATTTATATTTTTCAAAATAATACAACCATTTGATAGAAATTTCTTTTATTCAGGGCTGTTTTATTAAGCTTGGGTTACACGGTTATGATAAAGGAAGGTACCCTGGATTAAAAATATATTTTATACTGTAAAGAATTTAGAAAAACTTCCATAATGAATAATGTAACTTAATATTCACTCAAAAAATTAATTTTTTTACTTAAATTATTTTTCAATCTGACCACCTTCTAGAATTACAGAACCTGGGTCTGTGAGTATTTGCCTCTCTTCCCATGATTTTAATTAAAATTAGTAAAAATTTGTGTTATATATTATAATTAAAAAACCAGCATTAATTTTTTTCTTAGCATTCTGTATTAATTAAAATTCATTGTTGATAATAAACTTGCAATATGTGCACGTGCTTTTAAATATAACGCAATATTTGTATTGTAAATTCATTAAAAAAACATTTTATCTTTTTTTTTAATAATTGTGCTTTGCAATACTGCACTTTTATTAAATATATGTATTTTTCTCATGAGAAATCATATAATTTTCATGAAAATGAAATTTTAATATATAATTTGACATCGTAACTTAATTATTATTTTATGTAATTAATCATTTGTTAAATGAAAAGTATATATATGTATATGTACTTAATCGTTAATGGAAGCATTTGAGTAAATTTTGTTAGAAGATCTTCATCATAATCTATAAAAGGTGATTTTTTTAATAATTATTGTAGTTTTGTATTTTTTTTTAATTTCACGCACTGTTGGTTTCAATTTGCACATTTTTCAAGCTTATAATCAAACTGAAACATTTATAATTAAGTGAAAATTTATATGAGATTGGAATTAAAATATTACAATTTTTTATTTTTTTATTATTTATTTTAATGAGAAATTTCTTACATATTCATTTGCATGCTTATGTTAAGTTACTTATGTTATATTATCTGCCTGTTTTAATATTGAAAATTTTTTATTATCTGTATTTAAAGACAGTTTTGTGTGCCTAAAACTTTATAAAATAATAATTATAACATATTGAAGAGTTGCATTTCCTGCACAATCTATTTGAAGTTACTTATGCTTGCTATTATTGAGTATTAGTCTTACAGTGAGTTCTGTAGTAACAAATTTATCATCAATTTTATATTGTTTAAAAAGACATGACAGCTCAACTTGTGGGTGGTATTTGAAAAATGGCAAAGAGTTAGATTTTAGTTGACATTTCATACATATTGTTTTTTCATCTTGTGATACTGATTCTGATATAAACCAATTTTTATTTAGCGGTCACCTTTGAACTTCTTTGTTGTTGCAAGTATGAGGAGTCTAGATTTGCTGAGCATAATTTATATACTTTAGACTTTTTGTTAAAGTTAAGGAATCCATTTTTTAAGTGCAATTTTACATTTGGTGAGTCATGGGTGCACCATTATAATCCTGAAACAAAGCGGTCAAAGAAACAAATTAAAATTTAATTTATGACTCATCCTATATTCACTACTAAGTTGCCAGAGGGAGTTAAATTAAACAAAAAAGTAGAGTTCAGAGTATTGTTAAAGAAATGAAACTCCAATGAAACCAAAAAAATGTTGTCTGTAAACAAAGCCTTTTATTATTATTATTATTATTATAATAGAGGATTGATGCATGTCACATGGTTGGAGTTGTTTCTTCACAACTATGTTATTGTCATTATTACTCCTCAGAAATTGGTGCATTTGAAATGGACCACTGTTCAATGTCATCTTTGCAGTTCTATTATGTCACTTAATATTTATATTGTATCCCATATATTTATTCTGATCTCTGAAAGAAATATTCTGGGAAACAAAAATTTTCAAACTATAAATACGCGAAGAATTTATATGCAATTGGCTTCAGATATTCTTTTTTTTTATAAAATTCAGAAAAGAATTACCAGTCCAATAGAAAAAATGTGTAGCAATATTTTGAGACCGTGTAGAAAAACAATTTACATGTTCTGTGAAAATAAATTAATAAATAAATTTTGGAAAAATTCCATTTTTCAATTTACTGAGCCTGTTATGAATTGTTTATAAAATATAATTAACTCCATCAATCTGAACAATCTTGTGTGTTTGAGATACATCTTTATAATGAATGAAATTTATATATTTGATTTTTCTTCACTGTTGGACACTTATATAAGTTGAACTAACTCTTTCATCAACTTTTTTTGCGACTGATAAATTAATTCGCACAGAAGCTTACAAAGAAGCTTGTATGTGGGAATGTAAATTTGTAGCATACGAAAAATGCCATGCCTGACTGGGATTTGAACCTGGGACCTCTGCTTGAAAGGCCAAGACTCTGCCACTCCACCACAGAAATTGGCATATTAAATTTATGTTTTATCTATAATATCTTATGAATTAAGTTCTGTGTATGTTATTTTATTAAAAATACTGGTTCATTTTTTCCTAACCATTAATGAATCCAAAAAAATTCATTGTTATTTCTTTACTACTGTTTTTTGAGCTAATCCTTGATATATTTAATCATTGATAAACAAATATAGGTGAAACCTGTTTGTATATTCATTTCTGAATTTACGTATTATATTTATTTTTTTGTAAATCTATAAATTGTAACAAAAAACTGAACCAAATTTTTGAAGTTTGTTTTATCTTATTTCAGAATATTTTTTATTCCCTTACGATCCTCTTCAGTGAGTCATCGAAATCACATGAGTGACTTGCATTTTGAAGTTAGTTATTAAAAACATAATATTTATAAAATGGTGTTCAGTTTGTCTTTTTTCATAGTTTCAAAATTCATGAATTAAACTATATCAGTTTAACACAGTTAATATTACCTGATGGTAGTTTGTAACTTGTTAAAACAATCAATTAATGACTCTTTGGTGCTTTTAAATGCTGAAGGCTGTTTGTTGTGCTTTTTGCTGCCAATAATTTATAATTTGCTTATTGTTTAATATTATCTGCATCAATATTGCACACAAAGTAATCTTTTTCTTTTAATGCTTCAAATTTTTATTATTATTGTAATTTTTTTTTTGTTTTTTTTCTTTCCGTAGCGGAGGAAAAGCTCTGCCAGCCGCCGTCAGGCCTGCACTGATGGCAGTGCGGGGCTCTCACCCGCTAAAAAACCTCCCCTTCTACCATGCAGGGGCCGAATCTAAGCCGTATGGTATGTACAGCCCCTGAATGATCACCCAGGCATTATTATTGTAATTAATTTATGCCTACTGTTTGTGATTGTAGCAAACTCAATTGATTTATTATTAAAGTTTTGTCATATTTTTTGTTAGAATCATTTTGAATTTTTGGTGAATGTCAGAGTACAGTAGTGTAAAATTTTCATCTGCTGTATGCCAGTGTCTTAAAAATAAAATATACACCTCTGCATTAATTTTCTATATGTTCATAATGAAAAATGTATTTAATAAATAAATTGAAATTTACATCTTTAACTTGATCAAATAAAGTTGTCTGTATATGACAGTCTTAATTTTGTGTATTTAATAAGTTATGTTTTGTTAAATTAGCAAAGGTAACTTTTTACTTACGGTTCACAAGTGGATAAATATCAACAGTTACAAATAAACACAGTTAAAATTTCCTTGGATTCATTTTTGTACAGTAAAATCTGAGTTAGCACAATTTCACGGGACCAAAAATATAAATATTTTTCGTTGTGAACAGGATTCCGGTGAATACAGGTGTGAACTAAAAAAAAAATAAGCCCACAGACTATACAATTAAAAAGAAAAAATATGGTAGTGTACTTACCAGAACCCCATTTCATTTTCAGCAGTGGATTGTACAGTAATTTGTTAGCAAATTCGTAAGCTCAAAATTTCTATTTTATGTTAACAAGTACAGAACAGTATACTGGATTGTAGAACAATTTTCGTATTTTAATTTAAAAAATTGTAAATTTAGGAACTGATAATTTTGAAGCATAATGAATTAGTACCTTAAGCTAATACACCTTGATAAGTAATAATAATTTAATTAACCTAAATGTAGTTTATTAATTGTTCATTATGTAATTTAGTCTTTATTATAAGAAAAAATGTTGGTTATTTTTTTTTGTACTGAACTTTTACTTTCAGCTACTCTGTTTTCTGTCAACATTTTGGCTTTACAAATTATATTAAACAACTCCGAATCATTTGTTGTATTGTTACTGTTGCGGTCCTTGTTATCGGAATCGCTTTTGTCTTTGACAGAGATTTCTCTCGATAGTGGTCAATAAAATTTATCTATATTCTCTATGTTAGCCTCCTTCTCTAATAAGTTGTCCGTGATAAAATTTTCAGCAATTATATTTTCACAAGACGCCCATAACGGCATAAGATGCCCTGTTCAATTCTTCCTGCAAGTCATCATAAGTTCTGTTTCTGTAGCCGTATGCAATTGAAAGTTTGCTTTTTGGAAGCAGTGTTAAACCGTCTTTGCTGATACACATTTAAATGACAGCCAAATTATAACATCGAGCATTGATATATATTTAGTCAGTTGAGTAGTTGACTGTGCTGCTTCAGTAGTTGCTAACAGAGATTTCATTAATACTGGATGGTAGTGTAATTTGAGACATTTAATTACATCCTGGTCCAAAGGCTGGGTAACGCTTTTCATATTTGATGGGAACAAAGCTAATTTAACATGGCTTAATGCAATATCTGGATGACATGTAGTGTTATCTAGAAAGAGAAGAACGTGTCTATTTTGTTGCTTCATTCTTGTGTTAAACCCTTGTAACCACTCCTTTATAATACGCGACGTCATCCATGATTTTATGTTGGATCTCCATACTACAGGAAGATTGCCTTTATTAATGTTTTTAAAACACCGCGGCGTATCAGCCTTTCCAATAACGAGGGGTTTTTTCTAGTTCTCCTGTCATAAAACCACAAACAAAAATTGTCAACCTTTCTGTGGAATGCTTCCCTCTTGTACAACATTTTCCTTTCAAGTGAAGAGTCTTACTTGGTAGTGCATGATAAATAATCTGGTTTCATCCCTGTTTGCAATATTTCTAGGTTTGTAATTTTCAGTCAAAGTAGGAAGTTTTGTTTTCCAGTCAGTTACTGTCTTGTCACACACATCTCCAGCCTCACCACATACTTCTTTAAACATAATTTGATACCGCTTTTTAAAACTTTCCAGCCAACCATTTGAAGCACCGAAATTGGTGCTACCTAATTTCTCTGCAACTTACTTTGCTTAGTGTTGTATATTTACTCCTAATCGGTACCTTTCTCGCCCTTGCACTCACAATCCATTCCCAAATAATTTTGTTAATTTCTTTGTTGCCAGTTTTTTTTTGCATATGGCTTTTATTTGAATCATTCCCTTTTAACCATTCAGTATTGAACTAGTTTTTATTTTTTTAAATTTCATAGATTTGAGCCTTACCTACGCCAAATTTTTTTAACTAAGTTTTTAATGGACAGTTTTTCTTTTTCTCTGGCTTCGATTATTTTGATTTTTGTACTTAAGTCCAACACAACTCTTTTTTGGTCTGTACTTTAGGTACTGAACTGTAATATGGATCCGTAGAAATAAAAAATTAAAATGACAAATTCAGTGAATGAACGGAAAACAGAAATGCATACACACACACACACACACACATGCATACTAAAGATAACTGTTGTAATGAACATAAACAACACATGGATAAGTTACGTATAGTTGCATTAAATAATTAATTTAAATAAAAATTGTGACTTAACATAAGAAATGATGAGAGTGTGTTAAGTTATGATTCAGAGGGCAGTAGGCATAAAGGCTAGTTTACTGTAAGTAGCCAATACAACAATGACTGTGTGCCGTCACTTGTACAAGGTTTTAACATTCTCTGTCGCCTATTATGATTGGCAATGAGTTACTGAAAATGTAACATTTATGTAGCATTAAATGTGAATTTATCAGTTACAACTCTGACATGACTAATTTTAATTTTTGTTTATGTAGGGTAATTTGTAATATGGCGTAGTACAATATACTTTATACAGTATGTGTAGTACTGTGCAGTATACGTATTCTATTTTATGTCATGGGAAAAATTTAGTACTTTATGTATAGCATTAAATGGGTATACGTTTTTTTTTTTTTTTGTATAAATTACAGTACTATACATGATTCTCAAAAAACGTCTCCATTAACTTGTGAGAATTTATTTGTTTCCGCTCAGCCAGATTTCTATTATTTCAGGGAAAATTAAGATCGTATCTGATAAAATTCACAGGACTGGGGAAATTTTCCGTTGTAGATAGGATTCCGTTAAATCCAGGTTCCTGTATTTTACTGTATTTTACAGGTTTTACTGTATTTTATGTAATACTTGATACACTACTGTTAATGTAAGTCATAACAGTTAACCAAAATTAATCAATATAATGGATTGAATTAATTAAACTGGTGTTATACGCAGTAAATGTTAGACTTAATATTATTGTTACTTTATTAAATAATTTTGCTGTCTTATTGTGGTTTAATTACTTTTCCTGAATTGTATACCTTTATTAAACAAAATAACAGGGAATTTGTTAATTTTGCAATTCCAAACAATGAAAGTATTGACATCATTTTCTATACTTTCTTGTTAATCTATTACCTTAAATCTGACTAACTTACAAATTATATAATCATTGTTCCAATACTGTTCAATTCTTATCTACCATGTCTGTTCATACAACGCACATTAAAATAAAAATGGTTAAATTACACCTTTTGCCAGTCTTATCTGATATTTTATTTTAAGTAAAGTTAATTTTTTTAATTAAAATAATTTGGGGTAGCATTAGTACAGGAAAAAAATTGCTATAAACATATGTCTTGAAATGCGTCATGTTTAGTCATGCTAGTGAAATATTTAATTTTGATTTCTGCATCAAAGACCAAATGAAGTTATACTGAAATTTTTAGAACAAATGTTCGGAGACAAATTGTAAAATTGTTGATAAACAAACATTTCTTAGAATATAGATAAAGAATTTAATTCTGAGAAAATTGAATGTAAAATAAGTCAATGAAAATAAAATACAGGTTTCAGAAATTTTACTTTAATTCAAAACAAAAAACCAAAAACTGCAATTTTAAACAGAAAAGAAATTTTTTTTTAATAATACTAAAAAATTGTCAAAACAAATTTAATTATTGATCTCAAGCCATTACATTAGCCTCTGTCCAAATCCCCCAAGAAAATGATGTGCCTTCATCAAATCTATTTGCTCAAATGATTAGCTAGTTGAAAACAAAGATATAGTAATTTATAAACCAAAACTTTTAAGTTTGTAATCATATAATATTAGGTGAGGTAATAATGAAACTTTAGTTTATATTAAAGCTGTATAACAATATGTAGTTTAAAAAAAAAATCGTAAGTGTTTATGAAGACTGGTTGCTATTATTGCAGATTATTTGTTATTTAAAATTGCTATGTAGAAACAATAAATCACATTGTTGTATTCTGTTTTTTATAAGAGAAATGTACTCCATGTCAAATCAGTTGAGTTATTCTGATGACCATAAGCAAGAACATAACAGTGGTGATGTAAACCAATGCATTGTTAAGTCCATCTCTAAATATTCTAGTATAAGAATTTATACCAAAGTATGTTTTTTATGGTTAAAATTCCAGCTTTCTACAGTGTAATAATTTTATCCAAAAAAAAAAGATTACTTGAAATTCCATTGCACTCTAAGCCATCTAATATTTGATAAATTTTTTGCAGTGCCGTTTAATGTATTCTTTACTGTTTGTATGTACATATATAAACATAAGATGAAGTGCATTGAAGGATCGAGATGTTCTCCATTGAAGTATTATCATAATGTTCTTTGATCAAGAGATAATGATAACCTTGGTTAGTTTATTTGGTTATAAACTAATCAGATTTATATTTTAAATTATAATTAATTATAAGCCTACAAAAAGTAAGCTTGTTATGGAAGTTTGAAACAAGCAAGTACTTGTGTGTTAATTATAGGCGATTATACTCGTTTACAAAAAGTTATTTTCTTACAAGAATTTGTGTTAACAAATGTCCTCAAATCAATTCATCACAGCATGGAAAAGAATTGACCACTAAGAATACACATAATATTAACCAATACAATACATAAATCCCTTGACAAATTGCAAATATGAATATTTTTAACACTTTATCCCAACCCATCACAAAACCTTCTATTTTATTAGTCATAAGAACTTATATATGAACTGTGTACTGCAAGTTTTCACCTGTCTGTGAACTGGAAGTTTTTACTAATCACAATATGAAGTTATCTTGCTTTTACCACAGTATGTTTCCAATAAATAAATAAAAAATTTAGTAATCTCATAATTTTCTGATTCAAAGCACATATAATGTAATATAAAGTATGACTTTTAGTACGTGAAATGATGTAACTGAAAAGTACTTTTTGATAGTAGCAATATGATGAAGATACTTTATTGTAAGTGATAAGGTAGTGTTTAGTAACGGAAATGCTTATTATGGTTTTCTAGTTTTAAAAGTAAGAACAGTATTTATTTAAGTTGTTTGGCATTTTTACTTCTATATTCTGACTTCATTAATATTTGTGGTTTGCAGATTACACTGTACTAGTTTAGTACTTAAAATTACATTTTTGTAATTTTACTAATCAAAAAATTCAATTGGCATATGATGTTGAAATTGTGCCGTAAAAGACGGCACAGTTTCAAGTCGGATATTCATCAGATGACAGAAATTCATCACTTCACAACTTGAAGGATAAAAGAAAATCTGCAACTTCTGTATTCTAATGTATTAGTCATATTATTAAATGTATTAGTCACATTATTCTAATGTATTAGTCAACTTCTGTATTCTAATGCAATGTCATTAGTCTGCAACTAATGTATTCTGGCAGCCATATTTAAAGTTATATCACTGTTGACAACCTGATATAACTTTAAATACTTTGTAATACATTATCGTCTGTAAAAATAGAAATAAGAGTATTGTAAATGCTGGTGAGGACTATAACAAATTAAGTCACCTGGTACACTACTGCACTAACACAATCACACATGCCACAATAAAATCTCACTACTACAAACATCAGCTGGGATAGCTCTTATGCTGAACACAGAATAGAAGAAATTTGCATTATAATTAATTTCATAGGACTTTTTTGTTTGTCTTGTATAGCAAAGAAAATAATACAGGATGTTCTAAAAATTTTAGAACATAATTTTCTATGGAAGGATCATATTTTTGAAATATTTAATTTTGTGTATTTCAAGACAGCGACCTGGGCATACGATTTCCATTTTAGGTGAACAAAGCATTTTTTTTAATCTTAGAAATTCAGTGTTTGTACTCTTTTTACTTATAAAGTGGCAAAACCAACTGAAAAAATCTATGTGATGTATCAAGATACTCGTAAAAATTCTGTGAACAGTGGGAAAAATCAATGTTTATTTTTAAAGCTTTAAAACCAGCCTATTGTGTTTTATGCGAGCACACTGATATTTTTTTATAATACTGGGGTGTTTAGTACTATGTCATAATAAAAGTATACAATTACATCTGTTCAGTTGCTGTGGAATGTGAACAACAATGACAGATAAATAATATAGTTTACTTACTATTTATTTTATTTAACTATTAATTAAAATTCTATTCGAAATGAAATAAGAAACTTAATTTTACTTCTTTAAGGTAATATTAAATTTAAATAATGATGTAAATAGATTATTGCTACTCGAGGTTGTTGTGACATTTAAACATAAATTAATATTTATTTTTAAATATAGGCAGGAAATTCACTTATAAAAGTAATCTAACTAATATTAAATTTTGTTACATTTTCTAAACAAGATTTTAATTTGATTTAATGTGATCTAATTCAAAATTCAATGTGTCTTATATATTGTTTTTACAGACTTTTTGAAGAAAGTAAAATATTACTTTAAGTTACGCAGTGGGATTGGGGGATGAAATTGAATTTTCTTTACATTTTAAGTTATAATGAGAACAAAAATACCATTTGCTTAAAATCTATTAATGTAATGTCGACAGCAGACAACATAACTTCAATTTGAGGTATTTTCACAGTCGCATGGCAGGATTGAGGGTAAAAGTGAATTTTCTTTGTTTTGCGGATATGAAATTATCATTCATGTATAAAATTTTGTGACTTGAAAATTTCCAAAACTACTTAATCAATTTCATTGAAATTTAGATACGCTCTAGTAGTGTATCTGAAGTAGTGCATATGGGAATTTGATGAAGATTGGTTGAGTTGTTTTTGTATTACACTAAATTGTTCCAAAAATTTGATAATTTTGTGGATTGAAAATCTCTAAAACTATTTGCTCAATTTCATTGAAATTTAGATATGCCGTAGTAGTGTACCTGACATTTTGCATGTAAAGATTTTATGAAGACTGGTTAAGTTGTTCTTCAGTTACGGTCAATTTAAAGTTGACAACAGGTAATTTAATCTCAACTTGAGGTTATGTTGACTGTGTAATGGTGTATTTTTCACATATGCTTATGCAGTGAGTCACAGTGGTGAGTAGTTGAAACTTGGTGCTTGTGTGTAAGATCTACTTGTTAATCAAACATATGTAGTGCATTGTACTCTGAAAATCAGTGCATTTCTTGCTGCAAAATAGTTAGGGCGTTGGAAATGAGAAGTCAGCCTTCTTATACAGAACTTCTCAAGAGTTTTTTTTTTCAGTTAAATAATTTGGTTTGATTAGATTTATATATAATTCCGGAAGTATCCAGATGTGTGGCATAGTTGTCTTTATCAGAGCCCATAAGCAGCTACATCCTGTGTTATATAATGTGTATATTTGTAGCTTGTTACATATATAGATTGCTAGGACAAAATTTGTTGTTAATCGTAACCCAACAACAAAATGTTGGCCAGGAAGAGTACTGAGGAACTGTTTAGATTAAAATATGACTTTTCAATCAGATCTTGATTTATTAATCTACTGCACAAGAAGGCAAGTACTTAACCACCCGTGCTACTCTGATACACAGTTTCATAATGTACTCTTAGTATTTGGGGGTCATGGTACTATTTCCGTAGATGCAGTATTTGGAATTGATTATAAAGTGTAAAAGCTGCCGTTTTAAAAATTATGAGGTTTGTTGTTCGTTCATTATTTTAGGCAAAATAAGCAAAAAAATGTATGATTTAGCAAGGTAACAAACACTTGCTGAGAGTAATTTCTCTGAAGTGTTATGTTAATATTTCATTCTTATTTTCTGTATTTTAGAAGAAACTGTATAATTTTGATAATCAATTTATTATCTTATTTATTTAAAATAATAACTGCTGCTTTGTTTAGGTGATGGAGTTGGAAGGTAGTTTAGACAGTGCTAGACAGGATGTTGTACGTCTTCGAGCATGTTCTGATAAAGAAGATGAGCGCTGGCGCAACAGAGAACAAGAACTTTTGGTACGTCTTGAAGATTCAAGGAATAAAGAAAGAAAATTAGAAGATCAAAAACACAATTTAGAAGTGTGTTTGGCAGATGCTACTCAACAAATTCAAGAACTTAAAGTTAGTTGTATTATCCTTAATAATGATATTTCTCCAAGATCAGTATATGAATCCCCCAAAATTTTAGTTATCCCCTTTTCATTTCTATCCGTAAACATACTTTTCAGAAAATAAGTATCTACTAACTAGTTTTGAATGATAAACATTTTTCAAAGATTTCATAGAATTGTTTAACTTTTCACTAGCACATTCTTCTGATTTAATTGTCTTTATGTGCATTATATTAAAATGAATTATAAAAAAAATAAACAGCCATTATCACTACATTTATTTTTAAATTATTTTATCATGTATGATTGTGAATTTTTCGCACCAGTTGTATTCTTCTACTGAACATAACCTATTTGTAAAATTATGCTCTGTTAAAAAAAAATATAATTGCATGCTGTTTGTAGCATTTTGAGTGTATCACCTCCATCAAAATTGAAAAAATTAAGCTTGGATAATCAAAGCCATGAGCATTCAAATTTAAAATTAATAAGATATCTGAAATATTAAACAAGAATCTTGAATTGTTTGGACTCAAAAGTTTCTGAAAATGAAAATCCAGCTCAATCTTCATCACATGAATATGATCTTATTTTAAAACTAAAAAAAAAAGTGTCCTGGCGTCTAAAGAAGATAAGGTTAAAATTATTAGTTTACTTTCCCAATCTTGGACCAGATCTAAAATAATATCAGAGTTCAATGTGTCTGAGCGTTTGGTTAGACTTACTAGAGAGTTAGTTAATGAGCAAGGCATTCTACCAGAATTAGGTAAAAGACAAAAAACTGTAATTAGCAATGACACATTATTTTATGAAGATGACAATAATAGCAGGATGAGTCCTGATAAAAAGGATTGTGTTAGCACGCGTGTTGATGTTGTCAAAGTGCATATGCAAAAGCGCCTTGTTCTGATAAACTTAAATGAATTGTATGTCTCCTTTAAAAGTGAAAATCCTGAGAAAAAATTTGAAGATCAAAGTTCTGCAAACTCGTCCAAACTGGTGTATCTTGGCTGGTGCATCCGGGACTCATACAGTTTATATCTGCCCTCACCACCAGAACATCAAATCATGATTGATGGTTCCAAACTTAATGTTGATTATAAGGACTTAGTAGAGATCTTTGTGACAAGGATAACTACAGATGTATGATGAATGTGTGCACCAAATGTCCAGGTAAGCAGGCAGTGTTTGACATGCTCAACTTTTCTGAAGAGCATAATGTGTTGCCAGATACAATAATGTACAAACAGTGGGTAACTGCGGATAGGGCAGAGATGATTATTGTTGTTCAGATCAAAGATGTGTTTTTCAAATCATTAGAAAAATTGAAAACGCTGAAAAATCACAATTTCATGTCAAAATATCAAGCTCTGTTTTTCAAAGAGAAAAAATCAGAATTACGTGAAGAAGAATGTTTGGTGTTGGTAGACTTTGCAGAAAAGTTTTCACTTCTTGTTCAAGATGTGATACAAAGCTTTCATTGGGTCAACAGCCAAGCCACAGTTTACCCTTTTGTGTTCTGTTTCAAGGAAAATGATGTATTAAAACACAAAAGTGTCTGTATTTAAAGTGATCAGTTGTAGCACAATACAGCAACATTTTATTGCTTTAAAAAATTTTTAACAGACGATATCAAGGAAGTACACATCAGAACATTAAAAAACACCTATTTTACTGATAGTGCTTCAAGTCAGTATAAAAATAAAAAGAATTTTGCTAATTTGTGCAGTCAGAAAAAAGACCTCAACCTTGAAGCTGAATGGCACTTCTTTAGATCATCCCACGGGAAAAACATCTGTGATGATTTGGGAGGAACAACAAAACAAGAGGTGGCAAAGGCCATTAAACAGTCAGATACTAAATTTTGATAAAATGTATTCATTTTGTAATCACAAGCTGAAAAATTGAGAAATTTGGAACGTTTGTTAATCAGCAACTCTTGACTATACGAATAATACTGATCTAATAGTATGATTACTAAAGGTACTTTTACTCTATGCTAATATTTCATGTAAGATTGTTGAATTAATAATTGTATAAATATTTGATGTTAATAAATGGAATGGAATGCAAAGTTGGCAGGAGTCTATTACTCCCTACTTTATTGCAGAACCTGGACAGAGTCCCTTGCTGCTGGATCATTCTAATCGGGCTTGTTTTTTTTTTTAAAAGGTTATTTTTTAATCTCGGATCTAATTTTTCAAGTTTTGTCTATTATTATTTTAGTGAATTTAAGACGGATTTAATTGCATTCCAATCCGTTGTTAAACCAGCGTTATCGAACCCATTTCATGGGCCGACCGCGGAAGGCTAGGCTTATAAAGCCTGTCCTTCCGATGTAATTCCCCTTCAGACCGTCCACTGAAGTCCTTTCGGTGCTAACTCTTTAATAGGCTAGCAGGAATACGCCACAACGGGGCACTAGCTATAAGGAGGGAGCAATGCGTCCCCTCTTCCGAAGGAGTCGCAATTGCTGGGTTATTTTGTCTTATTGTTAATAAAAACTAATTTCTCAGCAACTGCCTAAGTGTCCTCTTTATTAAAGAATTGGATGATCGTATCTCATTTCCAAATGAAGTAAGTTTAAATGATCTGCAGAAAAAAACTGTGTATATGTAATTTAATAGGTGTACAAGGAAGTCATGTGGCGCCTACATCAGATTTTTGTATAAAAGCAAAAGTTATTCAGTGTCATGGCTACTTAAAAATGCTTAACAACAAATTAATGTATTATACATAATTTTTACACGAGAACTCTAGAAGTTACTCTAAAAATTTAGAATTTAACTAGAAATTTATCTACAATCCAGGTTTGTATCTAATACAGTAATGTTAATGAAATTATTTATAAAAACTGATTTTTCTACATGTTTTTACTCTTTCTTTTCTCCTTTGCAGTGATCTCTGCTTTATCAGAATGCTTTGTGGAAATTAAATTTAAAAAAAAATTAAAATTACAAAGAAGTATGTTACCATTTCAGTCACTAATATAAAATGCAGTGAGTGGAAAAGTAAATTTTTATTAACAATATAATCAGCTGCTAGAATGCAATTTTACTAGACTATAAAGTTGTTGTAGTTGATCTTGTCATTATGAATTTTAATAATGATTTTTGTAAAAGAAAAATGGTGAAATAATCTGTCATCTGTTGCATGCACACTACTCCTGATTGAATTATTAAAATAAATTGGAATTGACAGTGTATTGATTGTTAAAATTATATGTTGGTTTAAAAAAAAACTATTCAGTTATTTTCTAATTTTGCTCTGCTTTTAATATAATAATAATTAGTAAAAAAATTCTTATTAAATTTTTTGGCCTTTTTTCTGATGTCAATGGTTTATACATATAATAAAATATGTTACCAGACAATTGAATGTACAGTTTATTACATGTTAAAATTTTAACACTTTAAAATAACCAAACAATCTTCTTTTAATCATGGTTGATTAAAAACTGACTGGATAGTTATCTAATATAGTCAAATTATTTGTTTCATAAATAATTTATTGAATGGATCGTTTACTAGGTGTGTTTTTTAGTAAGGTCTTTTTTGAAGAAAAAAAAATCAATTTAATATAAAAATTATTTATGGCAACCAAAACAATCCAGTATTATCATTATTCAGTATAACTTGTCATATATAAAACCAGCTCTACTATGATATGTCAGTAATTATACATCATTAGTGGAGCGATTTGAATATTACATTGTTAACAATATGCCTACTTAATATTTAAAATTCTATCATTTAAAAAATAACTGTCAAATTAAAAAAATCTTGTTTTTTGTATTCTATTCATTGATAAGGTGATATTCATTTTTTAATTATATTTATTCATATACATTTCAAGATACTTTTAAAAAAAAGTTAAAATTAATGTCTTACAAATATTTGTGGATGGTAAAAATTTAGCAAATTTCACTGTATACTAGTTTATTATAAAAATTCAATAGGTTCATTGTATTATGGTATAGCTTTTTTATTTGAAACTTTATTTACAGCATGCCTTCTCAGATTTTGGTTATGAATGTGATGTATTATTTTTATATCATGTTTTTTTCAGTGTATGAATTTTTGTTTTACTGTGCAGAATTACTTAATAGAATTGTTGGTGATCCTTGTGCAACTGATACAACTGATTCACCATAATATTTATCCAGCTTGGATTTAGCTTCCTGTCTGACTTTGCATTTCAAAAAGTAATGTTTGATCACTACAGGAAATTCTTATTTGTCCATTTTCACAAATCACATTATTTGACTCAAATGATGACCATTGTGAATGCTTCTGATTACTTGTTTATTCTCCTTACTGAGATGTGGGAAAGAAGACCTTAACAATCTACTATGAGCACCATCTCTTCACTTTGTATGAAGTTATCAAACATCCCTCGTAGATGTCTGTTATATAATCATACCTTGGAGTGCTTTTCATATTTTTGACAATTCATTGGTTGAAAACAAAAATGCAATAATAATGGTATTATACTTTTGATTAATTCCTGTACAAGGTACTTCTACTTTTTCTAATTAAGCTTAGTGAAATTGTTTAGTTAATCTATCATCAATCTTTAAAATTTACTCTTGAGTGAGAAAGGAACTTGATAACATCTTATAAATGCTGCATGAGGTTCCTTTTCTGGTGTGATTGGGCTTTGTATAGCCAATACAAAGCCTAAACCAGCTTTTCCTTTTTGGGTTTTCTATTAATGGTGGCATAAGTAGTCCAAACGAGCTTTGAGCTTGATTAAAGTAAACATAGGAATTTCTTTTTACTCGTAATGATAAATAATGTAATAATTTATTTTTTAACTAATTGAAGTACATTAGGTTTTTTATAGCGTTGTTTACTTTAAAAGTTACCTTTTTTCATTTTGTATGTAGTTTGTTAAATGTTTTGTCTTGTTGGATAATGTTTTCTTGTTTCTTTAGGATGTTAGAATTAAAGCAGTGTGAAACCAGTAGTTTTAAACTGGCTGAAGAAATTTTGAAATTTGATGATGATTTTTTATCACGTCTATTGAAATTATACAGCAGTAGAGTGTTACACGTAACACAACATACTTTGAAGACACTGGTATGTTTGTGTCAGACTACAATTTTACAAGATGAGCTTGGATCTGAGGTGACTTGCCTTGTTGTTCTTGAATATTTATAATTTTACTAAGAACTCTGTATTAATTTATTTGTAAGTTTTGTTTGTTTGTGTTTATTTTGAAAATAATATTTGTTGAACTTCTGTTTGCATTTTACTCTTGTGCTACAAAATATACTGAGATAAATAATTGTTTGATGAAGATGTTTGCAGCTATCTATTTTTTAATTGTTTATGTTAGAGTTTTGTGCAATTCTATTGTGATGATTTTTAATTAAAAAAATAAAATTAGAACAAAACATTTTTATCATACATCAAGAGTTAAAAATGTGTAAGATATTGATTGTAATCCAGTCAATAGGAATTTACTCAAAAATTAGTAGAATTTAGGGAAGTACATGGGGTTGTAGATTAGGGCAAGTATAATTTGTTTTTATGTGACTGGACAAAATTTTTGCTAACTGGACAGAGTGGCGGCCATTCAAAAGTGGCGAAAATAAGTTTTTCAATTTTGTAGGCCAAGGTAAACTTCCTAGGTGAAAAAGTTCTGAATAAAGGTTGTAGGCATTTGTAATACCTATAATTTAAACCATTAAACATTGACTTTCGTTAATTAGTTACTATAAAAAAAAACTGAATAATGCAGATACAGTGATTTTTTTCACTCTGTGCCGATTTGAAGTTATGAATTCAGCTTTATTCACACGCTATTGCAGCGAACTGCTTCCTCCTCCATGACTACCATGTGAGCATGATTTATTTTTCACTAATTTTTTTGAAGAAGTATAAACAAGTTTTACACCAATTTGTGGTTAAAACTTTTCACCATTTGAAAGTACAAGTTGTGAAGAATAGATTGTATTTGAAATGAACATGAAAAAGTTCTTAAAATCCAAATTAATTACAGTTGCCTGAAGAGTCTTTTTATACACAAATTACAATAAAAAAGCTATTTTTACAATAAATATTGGCTTTGCAAAAAACAACAATTTTTAACAGTTTTTGAGGTTTTTTTGCAGTAACTAATTAACAAAATTAAACGTTTAATGGCTTAAATTATAGGTACTGCAAATGCCCACAACATTTATTCAGAATGTTTTTGCTTAGGAATTTTACCTTGGCTATAAAATTGAAAAACTGATTTTCACTACCTTTGAATGGCCGCCATTTTGTCCAGTCGCATATAAACAATTAATACTTACTGTAATCTACAACCCCTTGTACTTCCCTAAACTTTACAATTTTCTTAAAAAAATTACCCGTAAAATAGAATTACCTTAAAAAAAATAATTATCTTAAAAAAAATGTTCAGAATCACAGTGGCTATCTATTGTAATGGTGTAATGAAATATTTTTATTTGAAACTTTTAGAGTTGCTAACCACCAAAACATTAATTTTCTGTAAAATTACTCATTATGTGTTTCCTTGAAATAGATAAAACTTGTGGATTTTTAAGATTGTAAAAGAAAAAACAGGTGCTTGAATGCCAGCTAGTTTGGTTCATGTATTTTTGTGTATGAGGTTTGTTTTTAAAGTAAGGTTCGTTTTGAAATAAAAACAAAACTGTAAATATGAGCAAATTTGCATGTGAATTCTAGCCACAGAATTGTTTTTTCCATCAAAAATCAGATGCTCCTTGTACTTCATACTTGGTGGGATCACGAATTGCAGCACTCATAAATGGATGATTATAAACTGTTGTTGCTAACAGGTCGTCATTGATTAAAATAACTGAGCTATGCAAGTGTTTACATCGCATAAATAGGTAGCAAATTCAAAGTAGACCTTTCTTTAAAAAACATATATAATTCATATTTAATTACGCAAAACCATCATTGAAAGAGCAGAATAAAGCAATTTATAGACTAAACCTCACCATTACTGAACTTGAATATGTTGAGATTTGTTGAATTTATTTTAATACAGAAGCACCACCCTCTAGGTTATTTTATACTTATTGTTCCAAGTGTCAGAAGATCTTGTGTAACATAGATTTAAGAGATCTAATCCCATTTATATAATCAGTAGCTCTGTTTATTAGGTTAAAGTATGTAATTATTTTATATGCCTATAAATAATTAGAATGAACGTAGACTAACATATTTTTTTTTATTTTTGGAATTGTAAACATTTACTTCACTGGATGTTGATAAACAAGAGTGAAATTTTGTTGAAAGATTGGAAAACACATTTGTTTTATCCAGAGCACTTATTGGATTAATTATTAGAACAAAATTACCTGCAACTGAGAATATAGGTTTTATTCAAAAAGAGACCCGTATCGTGGCATTAAATCTCTTAAATCTTGCTATGTTAATTTATATGAAGACAACTTAATAGATTATGTTAGTGAATTACAGAATGGATCACAGAAAAGTGGTTTGTATAATCATTGTTTATATTAATTATAATTATAATTTATAGAAGTAGACTCATCACACCCGGTGGATGAGTGATTGGGAGAAGATATTTGTCTATTTAATTTTCTGTTCACTTCTGCTGTGCAGTAGATAAGAGATGTTGTTGATGTAGAGACATTGTTCTTTTTCTGTTGTTGATGTAGAGACGTGTATTAGTATTTTGTTATTTTTTCATAATTAATATCCTGAACAGAATTTGTAAGCGATTGAAAAATTAAAGATTTAATTTTGTATAGTAACAGATAAAAATATTTTTAAGCTTTTTTGGATTAATGGTTTTTCAGTCATTAGCCATTTTCCTTGCACTGTAATAGAAGCTATCAGTCAGGAGTGGAATATTATAATGCACCTTATTTATTACTGTTATGATGAAGTAAGGTGTTGTGCTTTAAACTCATTGGAAAAAAAATAGTGATTTTTGTAGTCTTGTTTTCGAGTGTCAGTGGTTAGGTCATAGGAGAACAGAAAATTGAATGAATTACACGGAAGACATTTTATGTTGAAACTGCTTAGTGCCTTATTCAATTTCTACATGCTAATGCACTGTTTGTATTTCCTAATACATCACATGTTTTTAAGTTAGAGAACAATTGAGAATAAAAATTAAGTTAATATAATTAAGTTAAAATAAAGTTAAGCTTGAATAAAAATTAAGTTAATTTGAATGTCGTGTTTACAACAAACATTGTTTAAATCTTAACATTAATAAAACTTAATTTTCCTTAAAATTTGTTCTAATGTGCAAAAAGTTTTAATATCAGGCTGTTTAATTACATTGGTGTATAGAAATTTATTGTATCATATGATTATGCCGTAGGGAAGGGGTGGCAGTCATTTAATATTAAATTTATGAGATCTGACAGGAGCTGAAAAAAAGTTTCATTATTTTTTTGTTGAATTGCAAAAGAAAAATTTGCAATAACTCTTCAATCATTAGCTAAAGTTGAAATGTGATAATTTTTCAGAGAGAACAAATTCTGAACTTTTGAAAAGTATAGCATCACCACTAGAAAAGAGCTAACACTAAAATCTTCTTGTGTTTCTCCATTACAACTGTTTCTCCATTTTGGTGAAAATTTAAGTCTGGAAATGCTTTTTTTTCGAGTTACAGATAATGAAAAATAGCTGATAGACCAAAGAATGGTTAAAAAGAATGTTTATTCAATAAAAAGCCGATTTTAAAATTTTTTTATTTACTTTTTTGGCTGTTTACAGAAATTTTGACAATTAAGTTTTCTATAAGTTTTGTTACTAAATCTTCCATATTTATTAGTAATTTAACAAAGCTATTGTACTATAAACTAAAACAAACCTGTTTTTCAACACTGAATTTTGTATTATATGTTGGATATCTTAAAAATTACTGGAATAACAGTGCTGAGACCTGTTTTATCCTATTTTTCAGCCTCAAATTACATGAGAAACCACTAACTTTATGCCTTAATTTGGGTCCCAAAAATTACAGTAGGGCTTCTTTTTATTAGAAGAGCTGAAATCCAAGTAAAATCTTTTGCCAGCTGTAACTCGAAAACAAAGTGTTTCCAGACTTATGTTTATATTAACTTTTTTTATTATTTTCATGAGTAGAACATGTCCTGGAAGTTTTTCCATTTCTTTGTATGATACTATATATGTATATATATATATATATATATATATATATTAATCATTTATTAATATATATATATATATATATATATTATTATATAATATATTATATAATATATATTATTATATATATATATATATATATATATATCTTATATATATATATATATATATATGCAGCTTTATACTGCATGTCTTAGAGGTCATTGCAGGCAGAAAGAAATTGAGTTCTACATAGTTAAAAAAAAATCTGTATTATGGCAGATTTTTAATTTTTGTCTGCCATCTTAGATCTCCCATATTGAATCAAACTTAATTTTTTTTTTAAATAGGAAGTTGGATATATGACACATGATTTCAATTTAAAATTTTACAAGAAAAACAATGGTGAAACCAATTTTTCTGTTAATGACTTTGTTATCAAGTTATAAGCATTCAAAATTGAATGATGGAAAAATCATGTTAACTATAAAATGAGGTAAAATGTGTTGCATAAACAATTCTATTGCATTTTACATTCATAATGCATCATACAATAACAAACTTTAAGCAGTGCTATAATATTGATAATAATAAACAATAACTAATAATTAACAACATAACAACAAATTAAATAGCTATATCAACTGATATTATTTACTTTAAATATTAGAATATTTATTTTAAATGAATGTTTTAGATTGTAAATTACTAATGAAATAAATTTAGAAAGCATACCATTCTATAATATATGTTCAAAATGCTTCCCCTCTGTAACTTGTCAGTGTGCTAACCTCAAGTAATATCCACAAACTTGTATCATGTCTGATTGTACACATGATGTCTGATGGTATCATGTCTGATGGTTTATGATTGTACCAGTGGACAAACTAATGTTTTGTAGCAGCAGTAATTTTCACGTTTTCTAATGTTCAGTACAGTTTGTTACTATAACATTTCAATTATTGTACTTACTTTTCCAGTGTTTAGAAATAAATAATTATTGCAGTTAACGTGCTTTTTTTATTTTTATAACATTTTTAACCCATCTGTCACATCAAACTCGAAATTAGATGAACTAAATATAGGCAATTTGCAAAATTTTTATACGGGTCAGGTTGTACAGCAAATTTTTTAAATGTTGTACAATTTATTATTTTTTGGGACTGACTATTGTATCATGGTTTGCGTGGTTCCTTGTTAGCCACAAACCTTTGGTCAGACTGACTTTCTTCTTCAGATTTCCATTTCTTGAATTTTTCAAACAATTTTCTTTTTCAAATAATGTATTCTTCTTAAACTAAAAATAAATGTTTATAAATAAATTCTCAGTAGTTTGGAGGCAACATTAAATATTTCAAATAATGTGAAAATTATATTCATGCTGGCATTGAGGATTAAGATGGACACTTTTACAATATTTGTATGATATTGAAAGTGCATTTCACATATATACTTTTAAAAAAATAAACTATGTGTTAAGTAATTAATTGTATTTAGTATTTAGGTTGAATGACTTACATTACTACAATTGTACTTCAATTGAAGTTTTCATATTTTTGAATTAATAGTATTAATACGCATTTTCACAATATACATCACATATTTTATCTTTTTAGAACATGCAAAATTTTTTTTTTTTTTGATTAGACAAAATAATTATTCATATTTTCTAGTCTATGACTTCTAATATAACCTATCATTATTATTAATTTAAATTATATTTGATTTATTCACAGGTTAAAATTTATGCTTTAATTTATGAATATTTTTTAACTGCTGATTTCAGATTTCATTGTTAACTGGATGGAACCAACATGCGTTGAATTTATTCAGCTTTTATTTAGGGATACTCAGTTGTTACTCGAACAAAATACAGATGATATTGGTGATTTCTGTATTGTTCTATTACATCACTCTACATTACTGATCGAATTAGGTTCTCTTCTAGAGCTATTACATTTTCCTTCTCATGAAAGGTATATTTTATAACTTATAGATTCCTAATTGTATTACTATTCTTTATGTTTTGATTTCCTTTGTTTTTTATTGGGTTTTGTTATGAAATTATGAATAATTTTCCTGCAGAAATCTAACTATTAATTATTACAGGCTTGTCAGAAAGTTGGATTATAGTTTTGAGTAGTTTTTAAGCTTATGAAAGAGTATTAAAGGTATGTAAAATTCACAAAGCTTCAGCAGCTAGCAACGCTCAGATAATTTCTTCTGCTGTTTGCTTGTATATTTCTCCTCTCTCCAGGACCACCATTAAGTATTGCTTCAGAGGATGAGATGAATGATTTGTGAAAATGCTATGCCTGACTGGGATTTGAACCTGGGACCTCTTCTCTCTAATTATCTTTCTACTTTGTCATATAGGTAGTGTAGCCTGGATAACCAGATATCCAGGTTTTTTCTGTTCCTCAGGTACTTGCAGTAAGAAATTCTGGACAGAACTAAAAACTTAACGTAATGATTTCTGTTGTGAAACAGCATTACTTACTTCATAATTAATTAGCTGCTCAGGATTCACTTCTTTTGTCCTTCATGTGAAGCCAGAGGGCTCACCCCCTGGACCATTGCTTTGTTCATTAACCTCGTGGTTGTGAGAATAATACTGAATTAAAGTATTCAGACTTTAATTCACTGGAAAAGAAACTAAGTTACAAAAGACAGTATAGTAGTAACTATGGTGGCTAAAGTATACAGATGTTTGATGAGAAAAACTGCACAACTTCATCCCCAAGGGGTTTAGGCCTAATCTATGGCCTAAAACCTTGCTTGGGATAACATTAATGTATCCTGAAAATTTGAAAGCAGTTGGTGTATCGGTTCTCTTGTGATACTGTTGCAAGTGGACAGACAGACAGAACGTGCCACAAATTTTAGCATTAAAAATTAAATTATGAATTTTTGATCATAAATTGCAAATAAATGTATTAAATGAATCTGGTAATTATTATCATTTTATTTTCATTATAGTATTTATTATTTGTAAAAAAGTATTTTAAGCCTAGAAATTTGCATTCAGGTTTTATTTTAGAAACTTGAATTATTCCAGGAAATATATTATAGAATTTTATTTAGGTTTTTAAAATTTGCAAAAAGTTGTCAATGAATCGCATAAGTTTGCCGACTACACTGGTCAAGTTATGCAATTCAAAAATGCTTCAAGCATTTTGAGGACTAAAATGTCAGATTAAAGTTAGTCTTGAAAATGTTTATAATTTCAGATTTAAATTATTATGTATGTTTCTGAAAAGTCTTTTTCTCATTTTGTATCTATAGATTTACAATGAACTCTCTGTTTTGTATTGATTATTTTTCATTGAGCACAATATACGAATTTAAAAAGATAGATTCCAGATTTTATCTAATTTGCCATTTCTTATTCTCAGTTTTTTTATTGCAGAATATTTGGATTCCTGTCTTCTATATTAAATAAACTGGAGCAGTTGATTGAAAATTTGTTTTTAAATCCTAAAAAAATACCAGCAGCAATGTTAAAAGACATTATTTATTATGTGAATTTGTATGGAAGTCGTTCTAAAGCAGCATCAAAAAAGGTTGCAGAATTTTTATTTGGACATTCCATTAGACCATTGTTTCTGAGATGTCTTTGGACAGTGATAAATCCTTCAGAAAGATCTCAGTTAAATTCAGGTTTGTATTTATTCTTTTCTAATGGTTGCAATTGTTCTTGCATTATCAGTGGTTTCTGACTTTTATTTTTTTAAATTATACGCTTTTAAGAAAGGTTTATATAATTCACTCATTGTATGTTTATAATAGACATAAACAAATGCTCGCTCTGTTATTGTTATTGGTAGGTATTATTCTAACTTCTTGCGTTATAAATTGGTTAAATGTATTCTTTGGACTAATAACTATAGATATTTACATGAAAAGTATGTATATCTATTCAGATATATGTATGCAGAGTGTAAATTAGAAACCATCGGCATCTCGCTAATGTCTTGAGACATTAGCAACATAGAATTAGTAACATAGGATTCAGTTGATGTTTCAGCAATGTAGAGCACCAGCATGAAACAGTAACAGCATTTTTAAATATTCATTTCCCAAACAATTGAATGATAAACTTGCTAGCCAAAATTTGTCACTTTGATTATTATCTGCCTGAATATTTAAAAGAAAAGTTGTATGAAATCTTCTATGTTTTATTAGAAGAAACGGCTGGAATAATGGAAATCCTAATCAACATTCGCCACAATATATTATGTAAGACTTTAATTGATATCTGTAGAACACATGTGTTTACTACAACAATGTTGGACATTTTGAGAATTTGTATCAGTTTATCTGAGAGTTTGTTAAGAATCAAGGCAATTCTTTGTCTATTTAGTTTTTTACTTTTATTTATGTTTTTATTATATTACATTTAAAATCTCTTGTTTGTTTTGTTAAAATAAATGTATGTATTGTAATTTGTTAATTGGCATGTATTGTTTGTACAAGTAGTGGTTTTTTATTTTAAAATAGTTGTTTTTGTCTTGATTTTACTTTATTACAGAATTTTATTTGATAGTTTAAGATAAAAAGATATTAAAAAATAAATTCCATAGCATTGATTTTTCATTGTGATTTAAAGCTGTACGTAAGAGAAAAATTTTCTCTTATCTGAAAAATAATAATAATAGTAATGAATTTTTGCCAGCTTTGTAGTCAATTTTAGTGCCTGTACTATTGGATATAGTAAGAAATTCATAGCAGTTAAAAAAAGCTCTAAAATGATTTTTGTTGTATCCATAAATTCAATAAAAAATAGAATTATGTTAATTTTTAATATGACTTTTTATAATAAGATCCACCGACCTCTAAGTTCACGCTCTAAAATAATATATTTTTTAAGAAAATAAGTTTTCTGTCAACATTTCGGAACATATAGAATTCATGTTATAAGAAATTTTTGTTAAATATGTGAAGTATTTAATTGTTTGATAATCGACTATTTAGTTCTGTGTCTAAAGAAGGCGAGACAGATTTGGGTGAAGACTGCATACTGTGATGTATTATTTTCCCCTTCTTAATGAATTTATATTTCAAAGTATAATGAAAATTATTTAATGTTCTGATGATATTTACACATTAATGAATTAGATTGAATTTTCTAAGCGTTGACACCGTTGGTATTAATACAATTGTATAAATAAAGTTCCACTTACCAACAATTTTAAATATATTTCCAAGTATTTTCAGAGTTGCTACTCCATCATTAGAGATTTCTTATAAGATGTTAATTTAAAATTCATTTGTCATATGCATAATTATATTTAAATTGAAATTGTGATGTTAGACAATTGTCATAATAGTCGATCGTCAAGAAATAAAAAATAATTTATACGTCAGTAGTAGTTGCAAACATCTTACGAATATGACGTTACAGTCTTATTGATGTATAAATTATTTTTTATTTCTTGATGACTGACTATTATGAATGTCACAACTTTAATTTAAATATACACATATGACATATGAATTTTGAATTTACATCTTATAAGAAGTCCCTGATGATGGAATAGCAACTCCAAAAGTACTTGGAAATACATTTGAAATTGTTGGTAAGTGGAATTTGGTAATTTGGTTGGTAAGTGGAATTACAGCTAATGAATTAATTGTATCCGTGTAATGATAATTATGCAGTTAATGGCAAGAATAAGTATTAATTGCAAGCTTTTGCAGCTTGACGCTAGCAATTTCTTTTTGTTGATTTAATTATTTTTTTGTTATTTTATATAAAGTACTAATTTATGTTATTTTACAATAGGAGTTTTGAGATTTCCATTGGATTATAAGTCACTGAATGAAAAAAATCGATTGCAAGTGGATGCAATGCAGGCAGTAACTTTGTTGGTTTGCCCATCAGCCATCTGTATGAAACAGGATTTCAGTAATGTTATTTCTTTGTTAGATGCATTGTCAAAAGAGGATATTAGAATGCCTCATATCCTGCAAATAGTATTGAAGTTTTTAACCATATTAATTTTTAATATTATTTTTCTATTCTGTATTTTTTAATTTTCTTCTTATATTACTATAACAATAATTTTTTAATTAATATTTTAGTCAGACATTTTATCCTTGTGCATGAGTGTAAGTGCATAAACATTCATGTTTTAGAACATATTTCTTGCAGTTGGTGTAAGGTGATTTTTTTTTCATACTGATTGATTGAGGAATACTAATTTTAACCTTGAGCTGTGAGTGATTAAATTACTGGTAATGTCCTTATTAAACCGTTAAACAAAACTAATAATAATTCCTTAGCTTACTTACACTTCCAATCCCTGTCAATTGATGACAGCTTTCCAACATATTGTCCTTAAAATTAAATCTAATAACAGGAGCTACCTTTTTACCACATCACCTATATACTCATTTACTGTTTCTGGAGTAGCTTAATTTTGAATGAAATTTTCTGAGTGATATTGAAAAACATTGATTAAGTGAATTCAATTTCATCAGTTCAACCTCTAAAGAAGCTTTTTCCTTTTTATAATTATCAGTTATTATTACAGTACTAATACTCTTTTTCTCTTGTAGATTTTTATTTGCCATTAATATTTTGAAATACATCATTAAAGTAGTTTATTTGTTTAATTATGTAACCAGGCTTATCATCAATATTTAATTAAAAAAATTTTTCCTTATGCCTTCACTGTCCTACCGCAAACCTTTCTTCCCTGTAGTCATCTAATCTTCAGATATTAATATCACGATTTTATTGAATAAAATTTTCAAAAGAAAAATGTTAAATTTATTATCTCTTTCAGCCTTGAAGAAAGATAAAATATTTATTAAAATAGTATGTTGTTACATTGGAATAAATTCATAAGAAAACTTGTAAAACCAGAAAGCTTGCAAAATATTAACACAACCATATACTTTACTTTACAGTCAGTTTCCAGAAATAAAATCAGTAATTTCTTTATTACCACAACTATTTTGATTTTCTAAATATATAAATTTTATAAAATTTTAAAGTAATCAAAATAAATGTGTAGACATTTTAAAGGTTAAATATTCTGATCTATGATTTCTTTTAATTACTATAGAAAATCTATTTGTTTTGATTCCTAACTGTAGTTTACATATATTTATTTTTAAATTGTAAGTTAATGATTTTTTAGGTATGCAATTTTATTTATCTCTGTAAAATAACATACATTTACATCCAATATAGGAAATGTTTTAGTAATTAAGACATTTTGTATCTTATGTAATTTGAATACCGAATATTAGACACCAGTCTACTTTGGTGGTTGAGGTTCAGTTAACCACATGTCTTAGAATGTTAATCACTAGTTGAACAGATTGCAATGTACACATTAGAAAAATAATATACAATTTAATAACGTAAATGGTCTATGTTACTGTTTTAATCTGTCTTCTTTTCTTTTGCATATTATTCAGGTGTACTACATTTTCATCTAACCTCAGCCAAATAATAATTTTATCTTTTTGATCCATTAAAAACAAAGCAATTTTTTTATATTGATTCGATAATTTATTTTATCTAAAAATCTGATTATATTTTAATAAGCTGAATTATATGTTTGGCGTCAGAGAATTAGTAGACTAGCTGTGATAAGTTAAAACTTCAATTGGGCGTTAGCATAATTTTTAAAGAAAATAAGACAAATAAATTTTAATCTAATTTTTTCAAGATTTAATAAATTTTAATCTTCTTTTTTTTGTATGCAGCTAATGAAACGCAGTTTGTTACTCAATAATAAAAAATAATAATCCAAAGCTGTCCACAGTTCAAGTTTAGTCCATAACTAATATAGACTAAACTTCAAATTAGATACTGTATTGATTAGCTTTTTCTGCTCACAAAAATGGAGGTTTCTTAAAGATAATTTGCAGAAAAGTAAAACTGGAAAAGTTAAGAAAAAATGAAGATTTAGTTCAATATCTTACCAATTTCATAAATTACAATATCATATTGAAAGATAATCCTAGTGGTTAGCATCATTGTCAGTCAATTTGCTGTTATGTGACAGTCATCTTGTTTTGCTTCAGGCCCTCACTTTTAGGCCATTAAAATGTTAAGTACTTAAAATGTATTTGTATGCTTCAAAGTCGTTTCAAGTAGAATAAAATTTTAATTAGGTTGTTTTGTTTAACCCGCCGGGTTGGTCTAGATGTTAACGCGTCTTCCCAAATCAGCTGATTTGGAAATCGAGAGTTCCAGCGTTCAAGTCCTAGTAAAGCCAGTTATTTTTACACGGATTTGAATACTAGATCGTGGATACTGGTGTTCTTTGGTGGTAGGGTTTCAATTAACCACACATCTCAGGAATGGTCGAACTGAGAATGTACAAGACTAAACTTCATTTACATTCATACATATCATCCTCATTCATCCTCTGAAGAATTATCTAAACGGTAGTTACCGGAGGCTAAACAGGAAAAAGAAAGAAAGAAAGAAAAAGGTTGTTTGGTTTGAAATAATGGCACTGTTTCTAGAACAAAGTTTAAATTGTGTATGATTATCAGTATATGTTTATACTGATGAATCCATTAAAATGTAATTTTTTTGATTTTTCTGAATTGTATTTTTTTCCATTTATTAATATTAATTTTTAGAAAGGCCTCATTTTTTCATTACTTTGTTAGACAATTTTTTTTGTAAAATCCTTTTACAACACATATGGGGTTGTGATTTTATCTAAAAATGCAAAATAATTGTATTATGTATTACTAGGATTTTTTGGACTTGGTTTAGTATCTAGTGTGCAATGTTCATTTTTTCAGTGACATGTTTTTGATATTTCATCCATTCAGGGCAAAAAGAAAACACAAATTTTTTTATGACTAATAAGAGTACGATAATCTTCTCATTTTTTAAATTACATTTTTCTTCTTACTCTTCTTTAATTTTAGACAAAAATATTTCCTTACAAAAAAAGCGTTTCATATATATATATATTTTTTTAATAACTGCCCAATATCTGTTTTTTCTCATTTCTGGCATCTCTCACCACACCTACCAGAATTCTGGTATTCTCAGTGCCATATATATTTTTTCTTCATGCTCTTCTACAGAAAGTATATTTACTTAGATATCTTTGTTACAGTATATTCACTTTTATGTTGCCTGAAGAAGAATTAAAGGAGGAAAACCTATTGTGACTCATAACCACTGGTATTGTCACCATAACTACTGGCGTTGCATCCAAGACTAGTAACATGAACTTTATTTATGAGTTGCCAGCATCCAATACATAAATAACTACATTGATAAATACACAATGTATTTATAATGTTTCTGGTTATATGTACTGACAGTGCACAAGCGATGAACATTTTCTAAACAGCCTAATATTATCCTGAAAGCTTTCAGGATACTATATATTGCGCATCAACCTTGTCATGTATTTCTGCAAGTGTGACATATTAAGAAAACCAGATAAATGCTAATGGTATGAAACCTTTCCACTAGCAATCATATTTCTGAAGCACAGTCATTGGACCATGAAATTTATTTTCAATTCTTAATCTGAACATTGTAATCTGTTCAACTTGTGAAAAATAAGTAACCCCTTGGCCCACTCAGATTAGGATGATACATATGACATTTAAATGAGCTGCAGTTTTATACAGACTCATGCCAACCATACCTAAGATGTGTGGTTAATTAACCCCAACCACCACAATACACCAGTATCAACTGTATTCAAATCCACTTCAAAGTAATCTACCTAAAAAATATGAGATGTCATACCTTTCATGTGTTCAGTGTAGTTTTAATTGAACCCATGAAAGATATGATTTTCATATTTTTTACAAAGCTGTAGAACTGGTATTTACTTATTTCCAGTAGTATATAGTGTTTGAACAACATGTATAAGTTCTCTATAGGTGTAAACGAAGTTACCTATACATAGGCTGGTATATATAACATAACTAGGAGTAGCTACATATATAACAACTAAAATACTACACCACAAAATAAAAATAAAATTGTAAAAAAATAATACAAACCTAGTAGATAATACATTACATTCTTATCTATTCTATTTTTTTTCGTTATTCTTTTAGTAAAGTAATTAAAATACTTTGAAATATATCTAATGTAATATGCAACTTTATCAATCCAGATGAGGAGTCTTATCCTTACTTGGCAGACTTTGGCAGTTGGCTTCCCCATGACCATAGTCACAGCCTATGCAGTTTTACAACTCTGCACTGAGTTGCTGAACTTTTTTCACTATACACATACACTACACCAAGAACATTACACAAATTACAACATATACTGTTACACAACTGTATAACTTCCTACACTACTTCTTACATTTACACTCAGTGATGTTGCGACTCCTTATGAAACCCAACCATATGCGACTCCTTATGAAACCCAAGGTGGAAAATATCATGCCGATGGGTGAATGGCTCTACATAGTGAGTCTTTGATGATGTCCTCTGGGCACCTGGACAAACCCAGTTGTATTTAGCGCCCTAGCTTCAGTATGCAGGCGCTCTGCTGGAGTGGTCCATTACCATCACTGGTACTTATGGGAACTGAATGTCTTTCCCATTACATTCTTCTTTGGTGATTGTTGGTCCCATTTGAAAAAACAAACCCAGAAGCTTAAAAAGACTTCAACCAACATTGTCAGTAGAAGATGTGTCTGTATGGTGATGATGGAATGAGAGATAAAACAATGAATGCAAAAAGATCGATAATAAGGTTTCTTGCAGTCAGATTTAAGGAAGAAGGGAAATCATTTGCAAAGTTTCACTTTTTTAATTAACAAGTGCATTGTTAGAACCACACAAGTGTGTGGTTCTGTGATGTCAATAAAAAACTTAGAAGTGGCACCCTATTGATTTTTTGATTGAAGTGAAAGATGACAATCAGAGCTACTCGCCCATAGATTCATAGGGAACAACAAGATCATATGGTTGACCCACATAAAATCCTAAATTTCTGCAAGGGGGTTACCTTCTGCCATGACTTGGCTGATATTGAACCATCTGAGATATCAGAAGTACTGTCCCTGCAGTCACTCACTTCTGTTCAGAGGATAATGAGGAAGGGAGAATGGCGTTGATGTGCCAACTTCTTCTTCATATATTTTTACGATTCCTGAGTGAATTTAAAAGTGTATCTGTCAGTCCATGTACGACCATACCAAACCCTAGACGCTGCTTCCAAAGTCATGATTTTGGTCACACCAAAATTTGTTGCACAAAGGAACAGGTCTGTGTGCATTACAGCTGTATGGGACTTGATAATAGTGTGTGTACTGAAAGTGAAAAGTTATAAAATGTAAGGGTTCACATCCCGCTAGGTTCCAGAATGCCCCCTTTATAAGGAAGAATATGCAGTAATGATTATTACTAAACAGAAAGTGTTCATTCCTGTGGCTCGTCGGTAATACAGAAAATCCCTCAACATGAGGAATTCTGTACAGGTTGGTATTTGTTTTGTCCAGGCGGATTCTGACAATATACAAAAGGACAATGAGTGCACATATCATGTAACGAACTGACCAAATTGGTCCAAGCCTTATCAGAACATGTAAATCCCTCACAGGTGCAATTTACCTTAGAATTTTGTTATATATAAAAAATAAATAATATAAATAAATATAATATAATAAATAAATAATATTGATATAAAAACATTAAGGAAAAAAACAAATTTCAAGCTGTAACTTTTAAATATTATGTCAGTAATTAATAAATTACATTAATTTATGAATGATCTAGAAATTTTTTTTGTCTAGAACAAGATCTCAAAATTCCATGTCATTTTACGAGTATAGAAAAACATTGCAACACAATATCAACAAATGATAAATGCATATTATAAATAACAAAAGTATAAATTAATAAATTCGTTATTTATGAAAAATCAAATTTTTTTTTATTAGTATTTACAATCTTTTCAAACACCTTTATTATATATGTGTTGCAATTCATATAAAACAATTAATGCTTTATTACAATAAAATTCGCTATGATATGTTGATACAGCCATTTCATGTTGTTTTTTAATGTCTTCAATAGAAGATTTTATGCTGAAAACTTTACTTTTTTATCTTACTTACTTTTTTATCACATTACCACATTTTATATAATAACATAGTGCGCGCGTGCGTGCGTATGTATATATATATATATATATATATATATATATATATATATATATATATATATATATATATATGTGTGTGTGTGTGTGTGTGTGTGTGTGTGAAAATGAAAATATTTGATCAGAGCAGCATTAATGCCAATAAGAGTACGACTTTGCAGGGATAATAGACTGTTCAGTTGGTGAAAAGTTGGCTTTACTTTATTTTTTTACTGCGTTTTCTGAGGGCTAGATTTTTTTTACATCGATCTATTGTTTTTTGTTTCAGTGAGATCCCTTAAAAACACTTTACAGTTATCTTTTTTGTGTTTTTCATTGTACTCTGTTCGTATAATTTTTCATCTTTTATCTATTTTGATTTTCGCTGCTCTTCAGGATTAAAAAAAGAAATATTTTATCAAAATAATACTGTAGCATTATTTTATTTTTGGTTCTCGGATTATGGTGTAAGCTCTTTATAATACACCGTAAAAATTGAAAAAATAAATTGCTAATTCTTCGTTATTTTCTTGCTAACTTATAAAAAATGATTATATTCTGTAATTATAACGTGCATAAAGTAGATAATATGCATTCATCTTTTTCTTTCCAATTAAAAATTCGTAATTTTCATGAAACATTTTTATGCAGAGAAGCGTTTGCCCGCTTCGCTCCAGATCTCAAACCAATTAACGTGATCGTTGTTCTGGTTGAAAAATGAGTGCCTGCAGCCAGAACTTTATTTAAATTTTCTCCTTTCTTATTTCCTTCATCATATTATTTATTGTATCTTCTTTTACTTGGATTTGAAAAATATTTATTTGAGTTTACTTCATTTTATATTTACTCATTTTATTTTACATTAAAAATTTAATTTTTGAATATTACAGATATAAATATGTATTACTTTTTTAAGAATTATCTTTTTTTGTAATAGTGAGTTGTTGAATATTTGATTTCAGATTGTCAAGAATAATGCTTTTAAGGTATATTTACTGTTTTTACCGCCTCGGAAATTATGTTTTTGTATTTTTATGACGAAGATGAATCGATGATGATAAATAAAACGTTGGCAGAGGCACTTGTCAAATAGAACCCAAAATTAGCTTGTTTTTATGGCGGGTCTATTCGTTATGTTTCGGTGCAAAGGTATTTGAGTGTGCTCCTTGAAAAATTTTAGATTCAGGGAGCACTTTCAGTGTGTCGCCAAAAAAATGGCATGTGGTGCCTTCTTCGGCATTAGTAGGGTTAAACCACGATTGGAGTTTAAATTTCAAAATTACGAGAATTTATATAAAGGTGTCTTCCAGGCAATTATGCTTTATGGAACATCAATTTGAGTGAACAGATTGAGTTGTAAAACCTACCCTGATATTCAGTTGAGAGCTCAGAGTCTCCTGTTGCGCACTGTGAAAGGGGGCTATAGAACTATTTCACGTGAGGCAGTTCTTGTTATCGCGGATGTAAAACCTATTGACATCCTTACATCCGAACGCCAGTCACGTTACACTGCGAAAAAAGTAAGGTGAACTTTACTCCTCAGCGTATTCGAGAAATAGAGGAGGAAGGTTATCGTGTTTGCTAGGATAAGTAGAATAGGACGGTAGATGGGCGATATACACATGGTCTCTTTTCGGACCTAAGGACGTTGAGAGTCACCTCGTTGATCTACCCGAACCGATACGTAACCCAGTTTCTTTCAGGATACGGCGCATTTATCTAGAGACTGGCTCGATTTGGCCTAACTGATTTTGTTCGTGTCCTCAATGTTTGTTATTCGATCATGCATAGCATGTTGTGCTGTACATCTGCTCAAAATATGAGTTAAGATGTGCAGAGGTGAATGGAGAGCTTTAGGATATTGGTTCGAGCCTGGATTTGCAAGTAAATTAGTAGGTGAGAGATGAGTGGCCAATTGTCGAAAGGTTTATGAGCTTTTTAGCTCTCGAAAGGATTACAGAGGGTGTTTAGTATAGAATAGCAGTCTGGGTGGCTAGGGATCGCCAGAGTTGGCGCTTTTAGCAATCGTCCCCCGGTTAGTTTGTTTTGTTTTTGGTCTTTGTATTTCACATTTTTGTATTTGATATATTTAATGGCTGTTTAGTCTAAATTCACGATGTTGCGAAAACATACTCCATGTAGCGTGCTATTTGGGGGTTTTAATTAGGTTTGACAGGCTCACATATATGTGTTTGAATAAGTTCAATTATTTTGAAATATTTATCAGTTGAATCTATAAATAATGTGGCTCCTTTGGTTAGATTAGAGTTCACCCTTCCGCGGGGGTAGATAATGTAATTCAATAGCGTTAATTACTGTAAGAGCGTGTAAGAGCGTGACTAGGCTTGATATGAAAGCAATAGTATATGTTTTTGTTTTCATAGATAGTCTTGGCATTTGCATCGGCGGCATCCTGACCGAGGCTAAACTGATGACTGAGAGATGTAATCTCAGTCTCAGTCTCAGTCTCAGGTTTGGTTTAAGAGTCTGGAAGATAACCTCCGGTAAAGCCCATCACGGCTAGGAAAGGAGAGGAGGGGTTAGTGAGGTGACCGGAATCGTTATATGTCAGGTGCCTTCCCCTACGGAGTCAGGATAATACTAGCCGATTAAAGATTTTGTCTAATCGAGCAAGCATAATTATCTCTGAATCTTACCACTTTTCATACATATATATATATGAAGATGATATTTCTTCAAATACAACTAACTCGTAGAGATAGCACTGGATACGTTGTCTTAGTTTTATTACGAATTCAATGTTATACCGAAATTATATTGACTTTCTTATATTTTTATTTTGTTGTTCACTTTATTTTTAGTGTCTATTCTTTTGTAATTTATATTTCTTAACGATTAATTATTACACCAACTTCGCTTTTAAAAATTCGTCCGTTTGTAGAGTCACTTACAACTGCTAACTTTGTAGTTTCTTGCTTGAATGTCACATTACTTAGTACAAAGATAATTGCATGTATTTGCTTAACTATTTGAAAATTATGTTTTCTTGTTCATAATTGTTTTACTATTTTTTTGGGTACTGCATTTAAAAAATATCTTATTATTTACGTATGTATAGATTTTTAACAAAATGTTTGTATAATTTATTGTTTTGAGGCAATTTATACCATTCTGTTGCCAAAGTTGTACACAGCATGGTAATAATTTGCTTAATAGAACTATTTTGAGGAATTTGGAAAAAAACATTTTTTTCAGCCAGCCCATTTTTACCCCTATTCTTCAATATTATTAGTTTTTCTTTACGTAAAAAGTAACGAATCACCTAGATTATCGTTATATGTTAAATAGTGGCATATATATATATATATATATATATATATATATATATAAAACATTACAGACTAGTTATCTATTTTAAAAAGATTATGTATCTTTTAAATTAACTATGGTGAACTAATTCGTTAACCTATTAAATATACTTTCTACGATTAAAATCATTGTAAAATATCCACTGAAATCGTTGATTTTTTTTCAACTAAGTTTTCATCAGGTTACAAATACAAGGTAGTTTATTAATTTTATATTCAATTTTTAATTAACAGTTACAAATTATGAAATGAAATATTTAATTTGTTAATTTTATACGCTCTATTTGCCAATTGCTGTTACATGTTTTTTTTAATTTTATATTCATGAAGTAATCAAAATAAACGTGTAGACATTTTAAAGGTTAAATATTCTGATCCATGATTTCTTTTTAATTAGTTTAGCAAATTATTTGTTTTCATTTCAAACTATATTTTACATCTGTTTATTTTTAAATTGTAAGTTAAAAATTTTAGATATGCAATTTTTTCCTCTCCGTCAGCACTTACTCTTGCATCCAATGTAGAAAGTGTTTTAATAACAAAATATTTATAATGTCATATATAATTTGAATACCAAACAATGGATAACGGTGTACTTTGTGTGCACTAGCGTACTTTTGTGATTGGGGTTTAGTTAACAGCATGTCTCAGGAATGGTTAGCCTGAGACATTTCATTTACACATCATACATATCATCTTCATCTGGTTGGGTCGTCGGATGGGGTTGCTTATTGTTCACTAGTTGAACCGATTGCAACGCACACATTGTGTAAATACATAATTTAACGTAAATGATCTATGTTTCTTTTTACAATTATGTTGCTATATTTTCATTGAATGTCGGCAACTAATCTCAGCCAAATGATATGATTTTATTTTATTCATTAAAAACAAAGCGGTTGTTTAAATCGATTCGTTCTATCGTTATATTCGTTAAATCGAGTCATAAAAGTTTCCAATAAAACTTGAGAACTGGTTGGCTAGCTGTGTTAATAAATTAAAAAACATTTATTCGGCATCAACCTGTTAAAATTTTCAAAAGAAACTAAGACAAATATTGAATTAACTTTAATAAATTTAATTCTTCTTTTTCTTTTGTTCGAAGCTAATGTAACTCACAATTGCTACTCTATAAGAAAGATTAAGATTAGTAATCCAACGTTGTCCACAAATCAAGTTTACCGTTTAGACCATAGCCAATATAAACTAAACTTGGAATAAATACCAGATTGATTAGCCTTTTTTTTGCTCACAACAATTAAGATTTCAAAGATAACTCTATTACTTATAATTCTTATAAAAGAAAAATAGAAAAAACCTTTCAAAAATTAAGGTTTTTTCAACGTCTAACTAATTTCAAAACTTAAAAGATAATAGCGGTTAGCGTCATTGTCAAATTTCTGTAACGACATTTTTCTATTAAACCACTAAAATGTTAAGTGCTTTAAAATGTATATGAATGCAACAGTCTTTCGAGTAGAATAACAATTTGAATAGATTATTTGGTTTAAATAATTGCACTGTTTCCAGAACAAAGTTTAAACTCTATTTAATTTGATTTTATCCCATTTATACTGTAATAATTGTTATTTTTTTCAATTGTTTTGTTTTATTTTTATTAATATTTGTTTTTGAAAGGCTTACTTTTATTCATTACTTTGTCAGACAATTTTTTTTGTGAAATTTTTTTTACATTGCATATAAGGTTATGAATTAATTTTACCACAGGCGAAATAATTGTATTTTATATTAGGTTTTTTTTTTGGTTGTGATTTGGTTTGCTTGGCATTTCTCCCGCCACCACACCATTCGGTCGCCCTAAAGCATAAGACCGAATGTCTGTGTCACAAATGGCTACTGATCCTCAAAATAGTTTAGCGACCAGTGTCCTAAATAGTTCCTAGAGCTTACCTAACAGCGTGAGCGGACTAAGCGTGGTGCCATACACCACCGGCTTACGTGTCCCAAAACCTCTCACTTGTCATATATTTACTAAAATGGGTAGGCGCACCCCGTCAACTACTAGAAATATATATGACATCCGTAAATTAAAATTTACTTCATCAAGACAGCTATTCGCTACCACGCCTAGATCGCTGAATGCCAGCAAGTACCTGTCCACCATAAGCGCTTGGAGCTCTAATTGGCTGGTGATCAGCCATATATCTCAAGGTTAGCTAACCACAGCAATGCGTTAGGAGTCTTTTCCTGATGTCGGTTGAACAACTACTGATGTCAGTTGAACATAGCAACCACATCAAGGAACTCCCACACGGTCCGACAATGCGGTTCTCGTCACATTGACTTTCCGCTTGTGAGTGGCCAGTTTTCCCCTTGACCTCTAAGTTCCAAAATGACCCGGTCTCTGGCCCCCGCAAGATCAGGGCGGTCAAACATCAGGTGTTCAGTTGACTGGACCTCCCCTTGGTTGTGATTTAATAAAATTCTTTTAAAGCTAATGTGCATCGTGATTTATCCACGACATTTTTGGTATTTTTATATTCAGACCAGAAACAAGAGCGCAACGTTTTTATTGTTTGTGACTAATAAAAAGAATACAATATTTTCTCATTTTTTCATTTATATTTTTCTTCTTACCTTCCCTTATTTTTAGAGCTTCAGTATTGTCCATTATATTTCTATACCAAAAAAAGGGTTTCATATATTTTTGTTAATGACTGTCCTACATCTTTTTTTTACAGCATGTTCGCTTTTCCTGAAGACGTGTTAAAGGAGGAAAAACTGTTTTGAATCACTGCATCAAAACTAGCTACATGGATCTTTTGTTTGCGTTGGAAGAGGGAAAGTCTATAACCAGACGCCCAGCAGCCCGTACTGCTGGATGGCGGGGTTTCCTGCCGAAACAGGAACCCACTAAAAACCCTCCCGCTCACACAATGCGGAGATGGGACTATCTTAAGACATATTTCATCACCGCGCGTGTCAACGAGATCACCTGTGCTGCCTTCAAGCGGCAGATTCCAGCGTCCCCCGGAGGCACCCCAGCGGAGGCAATCCTGTTGTCAGGAGAGCACTCTCCCCTGAACGGTCACATTGGGGAACCCCAATGTAGTGGGGTTCATCTAAGGCACCCCAGAAGCGTGTGTTCAGCATTATCAACCTGCCCAAAATATTGACAGTATGGGATCGTCCGCCTACCTCTCTTACACAGGTATTTATTGTGCCATCTTTCCTGCCATTTGTTCAACAGTGTGTTCTTAGCCTCCGACCTCTCTACTCCGTGGTATGTGGAGCAACACTCTTCTGCCATTAGACTCACCGATGGCATCCCTGCTATAACCAGCACTGCTCCGCGCTGGATTGCGCGGTAACCCTGCGCCATCCAGATAGCTAATCTTCTGTATATCCTTCAATTTTCAATTTATTTAGCGCTATCCCCAATGCCCCGTGCAAAACTAGCGTTTTATATAAAACCATTGACGTTACCGTGGTAGCTATCATTCTCCGTTTAGCCGTTCTGGGTCCACCGACGTTTATCATTAGTTTGCACAGCGCCGAGGACATCCTCTCCGTCTTTTTGCATGTTTCATCAATATGCGTGGTGTATTCCGTAGTTCTGTCGAGCCAGACACTAGGAATCTGGCTCTACCAGAGGGAGCCAACTCAACTCCCTCCAAACTAAAAGCAAGCTTAGGAATATGTTTCCTTCCCCACATAATCACCATCTCCGTCTTACTTGTCGAGATCTTCAGGGCTCTCTTTGCCATCCACCCCACCAATCTCACTAGAGTTTGATCATCCAGTAGTTTAACTTCTTCCACCCGTCGTGCCATTACAACAACCGCAAGGTCGTCGACGAAAGCGGTAAGTCCACCCCAGGTGAGGTCCTTAGGTCAGACCGTCGTAAGCCATGTTGCAGAGCAGGGGCTCCAGTATTAATTCCTGGGGTACCTCTCGCTCCATGGCCACGTCTACCTCCTTATCTTCCCTTGAAATCTTGAAACTTATTTAAGAATAGTCATCATCGAATACATAAATAACTACATTAACAAATATACAGTCCATTTATTAATATATTAATGTTTCTGGTTATATGTATTGACGTAGTCTTGTATAGACTAACGCCGACCATTCATTTGATGTGTGGTTAATTAAATCCCAACCACCAAAGTACACTGTTATCAACTGTGTAATATTAAAATACGTTTAAAAGTAACACACCTAAGAAACAAACGAGACGTCATAACTTTCATAGATTCAGTCTAGTTTTAATTGAACCCATGAAAAGTGTGACGTCACACTTTTTTTACAAAGCTGTAAGACTGCTGCATTACAGTATTTATTTATTTACAGTAGTTTATACAGTTTATAAATAACATATATAAGCTGCTTATAGAGATAAAAAATCAAAAGTTGTATTGTTACCCCTTGAATGTTGTAAAAATTGAAAATTGTGTGAAATTATATCCTACAGAAGTCACGAATCATAAGAATCTTTGAATAATTTATTTAAGCTTACAATCTTATAGTCAAAAATATTGATAACCGTTAATAGGACTGATTCAAATACATCAATCCACAGATAGAATTACGACTAGTTGTGTATGAGAGGTTTTGCTATCACTGAAAGTGATCGATCTGAATTTTTAAATAGATACATTTTTAAAACAACATGCGCGCTTGCAAGCTACTTATACATACATATATATATATATATATATATATACGAATATTTTAAATTCAGATAGTTCATCAACGTATTGACCACTATGCTAATAAAATTAAAAGAATAACATATTCTATTTCTGTGTTTTGGTGGTTGAATTGTTATTTTTTGAATATTTATAAATATCACAAAAAAAAACATATATATATATATTTTTTTTGTGATATATATATATATATATATATGTGTGTTTGTAAAGAGAGAGAGAGAGAAAGAGAGGGGAAGGAATATTATCTTTTAAATAATAGTGAGAATGAGAAACCTGAACAGATTTAAAATGTTGCTTCTAGTACTGTTTTATTAACTATTCGTTTACTTTGAATACAAATATTCATAGTAATTGTAATAAAAGTATAGTATACGATTCATTATTTGTTTATTTTATCATTTTTATTTTCTCTTATTATTCCTTTGACGTAGAATAATTTTATGGTGTAAAATACATTATACAAACGTGCGCGCGTGTGTATGTAATCAATGTCGAGACAGGAATGTAGAATATAGGAAATAAACAGTTGACAGTAGTTCTAGATATGACCGGAAATGACTCAGAGGAAATACGCAGGTACGGAATTACGGTATAGATTTCTGGATAAGTTGTTACAGTTGATTTAGTTCTGGATTTGTAGTACTGTAATTTGATTTATTTAACTCACATATACGTATATATATTTTTTTGTTCTGTAAAAAAAGTAGTTCATGGAAATTTTAATTTTTTTGTTTTGTTTTGAGGACATTACTGAACTTTTCAGTAAACCTTTAATTTTTCAATAAGTACGTAGGTTTTCGTAGAATGTTATGGAAAGTATTTGCTAAAATCAGTTTAAAATATTATTTTTTACTATACGTATGCCATCATTATTATTTATGCGTTTTGTTGTTTAAAGAAAAGGTACAGTATGATGTTAGAGAAGACTAAGTTGATGTATGTAGAAATATGCAAAAAACAAATTCTTTCACTTTTTGAAAGCTCTATTGATAAAGTGGTGATACCTGATCTATTCTGTGGAAAATTTTTTTTGAATGATTAATTCACCATAGTAACTGCATACCACGCAGTAACTTCGAAGTTACTGCATGGAAATTGTTTGCTAGGGAGATTTTTCTCCCTGGTTCGAATAGAGTACACTAGATTACTCATGGATACCTCATGACTGAGACCAATGCACCGGTTTGCATTCGCTGTAACTGCCAACTAACTGTACACCACACCCTTGTGGATTGTGTCTGTTGTGCGGCATTGCGTCGGAAATTTAAACTAGAGGCTCTCTTCCGAAATACAATAAGACAATATTCGTAACGTTTTACGAATGTTTACGATTTCTTAAGGCCGTCCGTTTATATTCAAATATTTAATTTTTCTGTAGTATATTGCCATTTGGGGTAAGGCTGATAATTTTATTGTTTTAATTTACATTACTAATGAAATATTTCATTGTAGTTTTATTTTGCTTTTAGTATACGTCATATGATGTGTTTTTATATGACTGGGTTTTAGTTTTTTATTTAATTTTTAATTTAGTTAATGTTATTTATCTACCATACAAATATTGTATCCGGACGCTGGTGACAATACTTAGTTGTGCGCCCAGAAAAAAAAATTTTTGAACAGTCTCCTGTCACAAATATTTGTCGGTTTTTTTTTTCTACCGGCGTTTACATATTTATATATTTGTCTCTTCTATGACTTTACTTTTCTAATAATTTTATTTCTTTTTAATCTTCCTCCGTACCTTCTCGAAAATTTCCTGATTTTTCTTTCTTTCTTTTTTAACGTTCATAAAACATATATTTTCTGTGGAATTACATATATTTTCAGTACTATACTTCATATAAAGCGTTAAATAGGTAGATGTTTTCCAGTTTCAGTCTTGTATAATGCCCTTAAAGTATTTCTCATCAAAGTTTTAGTTTTAGAGGTGGACAGCATAAACCCACCGGATTGGTCTAGTGGCGAATCACGTTCTCAAATCAGCTGATTTGGAAGTCGAAAGTTTTAGCGTTCAAGTCCTAACAAAGGCAGTTACTTTTATACGGATGTGAATACTAGATCGTGGATACCGGTGTTCTTTGATGGTTGGGTTTCAATTAACCACACATCTCAGGAATGGTCGAACTGAGACTGTGCAAGACTACACTTCATTTACACTCATACACATCATCCTCATCCATCCTCTTTAGTAATACCTGAATGTTAATTCCCGGAGGTTAAACATGAAAAATAAAAAAGGTGGACAGCATAACGTCTAAAACCGTATTGTTTTTAGACTCTTGATAAAATTGAGAAGGATAATCTTTTCTTAAATCGATATTACTGAAAAGACGTTAACGTTTATTTAATCTATTTGTCTTGGGGAGTTGAGCTTGCTGAGGCTATGATGTAACCATGACATAACCAATAAGTACAGTTATCAGTAAAAATATCTCAGAAATATATTTTTGACTTATAAGGTGGATCTCTCATCAGTAACTACTATTAAAATTGATTTCGACTTATACGCCGGCATTAAAAATAATTACCGATATTCGTAAAATAAATCTGCATAGTTTTAATTTATTGATAAATATATTTTATTTAATTCAGAAATATTCCAGGTTTTTTCTTCATCTGTTCAGAGTTTTCCAAAACCCCTGAGGGGTTTTAGGGAAAAAACTACAAAAACAAGCAGAGGAAAAAATAGCGAATCTGCCTAATCTCCGCTCTTCAAATTATTAATTTTTTTTTTTATCGTATGGAATTTGTCCGCGACAGAAAATATATAATTTTAATATAAGTCGAAATTTCTATTCATTAGTTAACGTTTTCAAAAGAAAAGAAAAGTCTTCATATTACATAAAAATTAACTTTTAAAATAAATTTCGTACTATATCGAGATTTCACTTCCTTTCTTCACCCTGTTTATGGAAAATTACATTTTTCTACTTCCTTGTACGAAGTAAAGGAAGTATTGTGATCGCGAAAAATTTGGTTTCCAGATTTCAACGGAAATATCCATTTTGACTAGTTTCAGCGTGACGTCTGTTACGTACAGGCGTAACAGCTAGTTGTGCACGTACCATTTTGATTGCAATCGACTGAACCAAAAGTGTCCAAAAAGCCCAAAATCCAAAAAAAATTAATTTTTGACTTTTTCTTAACTGCAGTAATAATCTCTCATTGAGAGCTTTTCAACGATATATCATAAGAGGTAATTATTTTCATTGGTTCCAGAAGCACAGCCAACTAAAATTTTAGTAATAGAATATTTGGATCTTAAGGGAAGAAACATCGGTTCGAATCAGATTTCATCCCCTTTTTTTAACTTTTTTTTTTTTTTAATTTAAATATATTCATTTATTAATAATTATTAACCTCTCATTGTAAAAAGAATTTTACGATGAATAATTCAACAAAAAAAAATGTAAAAAAAATATCCGAAGTTTTTAATTTAGTTTTAATAGGCGTACAAGGAAGTCATGTATTGTCCACATAAGATTTTTTTTTGAACGAATACCGAAGATTGTCGTCCAAATAGGAAAATATCTAATAGGAAATATATAATATAATATGAATAGTGTAGTACAATTAATAATCAAATATTTCATTTTGAACACGGGAAAGTAGCCATACAAACAAAAAATGTCTGCAAAGAGTTCCATAATTATCCCGGCTTTGCCCATGACAGATTTTTATTTCAAATACGTCATAGGGGTTTTAATGTTAATAACTAAAATAGACCAATTGATCAATTCGATAAATTTTAATTTGTCAAGTAACTTGTTAAACCAAAATGGAAAACAATTTTTAAATGACTGTAAATACCTCACCTATTTTTCTGATATAGAAATAATTTGAGGCAAATTTTAATTTTTAATGTTCACAGACAAAACAGAGATATCAAAATACAGGTTAACAAAAATTTAACGTATGTACATACATACATTTTTCCGAATTTTCCATTGTTATTTTTGTGTTTTTATTAATTAGATAAGGTGATGAAACGTTGAAGTCTGCAAAAAAATTCCGCACCCAAAATTTTGACCGGTCACAACAATTTCCTTTGTAGTTTTAGCCACTGCTTGAACAGTAAAAATGTCCAAGCAAAGATGTATAATGAAATAAAGCAACAGCATTTTATTTTTAAAATAATCCCTTCGAAGCCAAAATAAGAGAACTCTTCAAAAAATCAGTGTGTCAAACTTGCATATAGGAACATAATATGACAATAACCTAAAACATCAGTTTTGCAAACTAGTTTTAATTTTCTCCGTAATGTCGCATAAATGACGCAATTGAAAATAATGTTCGTAACACTAGGTCAGTTATTATTTTAGTATATATATCTCAGATTTGATCATAAGAAATCTAGTGTGTTAATCTAATTTTTCCCCAGCGCAAACAGTGTAAAGATTTTCCTACAGCACTAACTGGGCTCTGATATTTATTATGGAGATTTAAAGTTCAACTTAGCACAAAATTGACGATATTGAAATAACGTTGAAATCAATTTATATCAAGACAAACCCTTTATAAACTCACATTGAATACTTAAATTCATGTACATAATTATCAATGTATATGTTACTTGTCTTTTCTTTTAATTCTATATTTTACATCTGAAGTTGTTGGTCTGCTGAACTACGGATTGTTTACATCCATTTTAATTTTTTTTCTCGTGGGATTCCTTTAGAAACCTTTATTTTACTACACTTTTCTGAAAATATATTTTAGAATGTAGGATTTGCAGCTTCAGACTGATGGAACCTTTTGATATGAACAATATATAATATTCTTTTGGTTATTTTATATTTATCGATTTGGAGCTAATTTTCTTTGACAGTTGTTTGTGTGGAAGTTGAAATATATTCTTATAACAATAAAAAGTTTACTGTAAACGCCGTAACATAAATGAAAAAAAAATAATAAGTGTATACATATACATCTACATTTGTATGATTATCATTATTACTATTGTACACAATATACGGATTTAATTGGTAAAAAAGATTACTTTATTTAGCACCGTAATGAAATAAAATAAGCTGTGGGAAGATTTCTCCTAACAAAAGGGATGTTCATTAAACATTAAATAAGTATTTAACCTACCTTTTACTTGGTTTTAATTTCTCTTTCACAAGAAATTTCATTGTCTACATTTAAAGTGCAATTGCAGTGAAAATGTTTAAATTCTCTATCTTCAGTTCTGTTTATTAATAGATGTATTGTATACTGTAGTAATTTTAGGATAATGAAATTTTGTTTAAAAAGGATCTGGATTTAATATTTTTAAAGTCCTGTGACGTCTATTTTATAACACTAACTTTTATTATACATTTTTTAAATATTGAAAGGATTTTGAAAACGCTGGGGATCTATTTTATTCACGGCAATTGCAATACACCTTACAATTTCTTCAGTTTTCCTTCAACATAGGAATTCAAGGCAATAAAGAAATTCCATGTAAAAGAGTAAATTCCAAGTAAAGGGTAAATTCCCGATTTTTTAGGGGATATTCCCGGGAATTAATTATTTTTAGTGGGAATCTACATTTCACACCCATCCCTTTCTTCTAAAAATACTCACTGATAAAATATGTACTGTAAAATAGGTATAAATGTGCATTTTTACCACTGTGCCCTTGCTTCTGAGTAATAAAGGACACATTTGTATGAGCCTAAAAATATGTTGCAACCAGCTTTTTACTGTAATCCTCATATTTAAAATTAAAAAGACATATAAATTTCTTTAATAACTATAATTAATACATTATTTTAACATAAGTTAATTTTATAATTAAGTAGTTAATTTATAATTTTAAAATTCACTACCACTACTTTCCATGCCATCTTCATCTTCATCATCATTCTCCTCTCCACTTCCATCCTCTTCCCTTTCTTGATTGGGTGGCCATTGCAATATAGTGGCTTTTGAAGACCCCTGAGAATCACAGTCTGGAGTTTTCTGAAAATGACACAAATATGCTCCATTATGCACTTCCACTAAGTTTCTTTAGTTTGATGAAGTTTGCATCAGTACAAAAACTTTATGGGCTCCATACTCGTCAAGGACGTCTTGAATTTGAGAGGCAAAGTAATTTGAGTCATGTCTGTTTTCTTCTATATTCACAAACTTAGCAAAGACCAGATGTACTGATACGGAGATCATAAAACTGAAAAGAACTTCATTATAAATGTTGCTCGCACTGTAGCCATAAAGATATAAATTGTGAGATGTCTTGAGGATGTCCCGAACAATTATCATATGATCAATTGATCATACAGAGTACAGTTGTACTCTGTATCTAAGAGGGTAGAAGGGACTTCCTCATTGCTGGTGTGAATGAAGGCCTAAGGTATTGAAAAAATTCTTTCCATAGCTCTTGTTCAAAAATCCCTAATGGTGCTCTAGTAATTTATATAATTCATGCTATTATTATGTTTATGTTCACTTTAAATAAATAAATTTACATTACTAAACTGACTATTCCAGAGCATGGTGCATTCACAATAAACTTCGGGACCCCAAAAATCTTGCACTTTGACAAAAATATTAGCTTCTTACCTATTATTCGGCTTTACAAGAGGTAAGACTACATATGGAATTAGCAATAACCTGTTTACTTTACCCCATTGAGTCAAAATAACTAGCAATGGATATGGCAACTCACATTGCGAGTAGAGGATAGGTGATTTCTGTTCCTTGACATAGGTGGAGTCATTTCCTCTTGCTCCTGGGTTCCTCAACATCCACATCTTCCTTGCTAAGTGAAGGTGATTTTATTCATTTTATGTAAAAATGTTTTTTGGCTATTGAAAGTTAAAAAGAAGTAATTTATAATTTCAATTAAAAGGTAAGCAAAATACACAGAAATATGATATTGTGATTTCATTTTTCAATGGGACTGAGTATTCAAATCGGAAAAAAGAATTCTCAATTTTTTTGAGTTTAAAAATTTTAAAGATGTTGCTATAAGAGAAAAAAGAGATGCCAGTATATTGATGTTTGCAAAGAAGCTGATATTACAGCCACAAACTGTATCTGAAGAGCTTTTTTGAATAAACAACTGGAATATATTGGTGAACTTAATTCAGCATATAAAATTTATTAAAAAGTTTGCATGTAGAAATAATCTTGAAAGTATCAAAATTAAAATTTTTCAGGAGTGACGTTATTTTTTCATGAATTTGAGAAAGCAGAAACAAGCTTAAAATGGCTGATGTAAAAATCACCAAACAGGAGAAACTAAGATTCATGTTGAAAGCACTTGTGCCACCTTATAAGTTATATTATAGATTTAATTGATGTATTATCAGAAGAATGGTTGAATACTTGAAAAATAAAATAAGGTTGAAAACAACTGAAAAAAAATCAAACAAAGCAAACTGAAGGATTTTTCCTAAGTCAAATGCATTTTCAGCTGAATTGAAAGGAAAATTATCATCTGCATGGAAATAGAGAACATGGAGAACAGAATCAAGGATGGTTACATGACCGAGGAAATCATCAAGATGGAAAGTTGAAGTACAACAAACTGGTCAACAAATAATCATGATCATCAAAAGGAACATTGTGACAATGGAAATTTTTTTATTACTGAAGTAAATACATCCGAGATTAATAACAATAATAAAAATAGATTAGATAAGAATCAGATAAATTGGATATTTGATAGTGGTTGCACTGGTCACATTGTTTTATGAATATATAGTTTTGGAAAAACTAGTATGTAAAATTACGACATGGTTGTGTGTTAACTGCTACAAAAGTAGGTAAAATACATGCAGTATTTTCAAGTACATAGAAATAATAATGAAGTGACTCTGTAAATGTTTTTTATGTAAAAGAAATGAAATAAGCTATTCTAAAGCAACAATTAAAAATAAAATAGTAAATTTTTAATCGAAATAGACAATTCATTATAAAGGAAGGTAATTTATATTATATGATGAAGTAATTTATAAACAGAATAAAAGAATAGATTTAAGTTTAAAAAATAAAAGTAATATTAAAATGACTAAGGAAAATGGTATTGTTTGTTCGATGTAAAAATTTTAATTATTTAAATACTATAAGTAAAAATGAATATTAATTGGTATACAAAAAAAAGTAGAATCAGAATATGTGAAATGTGTAATATGCATAAAAAATTAAATACATAACCTACCTTTTGAAAGTAAAAAAAAAACAGGCCGAAGAAATTTTAGAAATTAATCATACTGATTTAAATGGGTCTCATGCAACAGTAATCAGTTATGGTGAAAGATATTTTTTATCATTCATAATTAATTGTAGTAAACTAGCAAAAGTTTTTATTAACTCTTAAGTATGAAATTTATAATTGTGTCATAAATTACGTCAATATAATAGAAAATTTGAGTGATCAAAAAATCAAAAAATCTAGTATGTTATATTAAAAATATTACTGTAGAACACAAATGTATATCAATTTGTTAATAAGAAGGGTCTGTGTATGATTCCATGCCCACCTTACAGTCATGAGTTAAATGGTTTGGCAGAAATATACAATCAATTATGGATATGAATAAGCATTTGTTGGCTGAAGCAAAAGTTAATATTTATTAGCCAAAAGTAATTAAAATAGCAACTTACACTTACTTGAATAACAACTCTACCTAACACTGTTGGGTTTTAAAGTTTTTAAAACTGAATGGAAGTCAAGTTTTGTGCGAATATTTGATCATTAGATCAATTAAAAAAATCCAAATGGGATGATAAAGCAAAATTATGAATATTGTTAGGACATACAGAAGTAAGATACCAAATTCTACTAAATAATGAAATAATAAATGCAAAACATGATGTAATTGAAAAGAATACAAGACATTTGAAAAGAAAGAGAATACAAGAGGTTTAAATTTTAAAGATAATGTAATTAATGATAAAATTAAAATTTCAGATCAAGTAGAGAGTCTAAAGCAAATAAAACTAATGATTAAAATAATGATAGAACCTGAACAGTCAGTGAGAATAAGAAATCAAAATAGTAGGAATGTAAATGATGGCTTTGTAACTAATTATGTATGTGTAATTTGTATGTAATTGAACCAAATACATATGAGAAGGTAATGCTATGAAAATTTTAAAAAAGCTACGAATAGAAAAATAGAAACTTTGAAACTAGTTGAAAAGCCAAAAGATAAAAAAGGTAATTGATATAAAATGAGTTTTTAACAAGAAAAGGAAAACAATTACAAATTTAAGGAGGCATGCGTTGAATATAAAAAAAGAAAATACAAATTTTAGGAGGCATGTTGAATATGTAATAAATTAATTATATGTACTGTTTAGTAGATTTGTTTGTTTATGTTGGCAACATCATATAATAAATGAAAAAATGTATATAAATATAAAATTTTAATCTTAATTTTAGTAGTCAAATGGTACAAATCAATAACCGTATATTAAATCTTATAATTTGACCATTTTAGGTTATTTTAATAAAGTAAGCTTATTCAATCTAATTATAATTGTAATTTAAGTTACTCTAACAAATATAATATTAAAACCATATTCTTTAAGAATGAACTTTTATGGTGGATGACCAAATTACTTCAACAAAAAATTTAGGAACACTCATTATGTTGTCTGTGCCTTGCTCTACATTTTTGGGTAAAATTAACCCAAAAATGTAGATATATGAATATATATATATGAATGATATATGAAATTCTTACCTGCACACATACACATATTTTCAAAAATTCTAATAATTAATTTTTAATGAAAAAATGACATTTGGTCGTCATCTTGGTTTAAATAGTCAGAATTTAATTTTTTTGATACCTTTTCTTGTCTCACAAAGACCTTTAAACAAGTATCACACATGACCATATATCCCATTTAAAATTTTTGAGCCTCCACTGTCCCCCCCGTCTCCTCTGAAGACAGAAAACTCTAAATTGAGGCATATTGAGTTAGCCTCTCTTATCGGAGAAGATGTCCAAAGAGAGAATCGGAACAGCTCAAAGAACAAAATTAAAGGGTAACATACAATTATAGTTCTATAAGAAACACATTGATGGCCGCAATTTTGGATTGGACGATATCAGCAATTTAGTTTTAATTGTATCGTTTTTCTCGTCGCATCGAGCTCTTTATGATACGAGTATATCAAATGACCACTGTTCCCATTTTAAATTTATTTCCCTCCCTCACCCCCAATAAATCGTGGCCCAGGCACAGGTACAAGGCGAATTTCATTAGTACTGGTTTCTCAATGAACAAAATGTGGCGTATCCTACAGAAAGAAAATCTTTACCCTTTCCGGCTGTAGAAATTCAAAATTTTCGGCCAACAGATTACCCCCAGCGATTAAGATTCTGTACAACGCTGATAAGGTAAATTCAATTTTATTTACAAATGAAGCTCCTTTTATAGGAAACTGTGTCTTCAGTTCTAAAAATAACCATTTATGGAGCGAATACAATTCTCATGATACTCTGAAAACTAGTTTCCAATGTAGATTTTACATTGGTTTGGTGTGACATTATTTATGACAAAATTCGAGGACCATTTTTTTTCGATGAAAACCTTACGGGAATTGCATACGTTCATTTCTTGTAAAATAATTTTCCGGTCTGTTTGGAGGATGTACCTTTACAAAATAGACTTCAAATGATTTTCCATTACGATGGTGCAACGCCACATTTTTCTTTTTAGCTAAAAACTACTTGAATGCTAATTTCTAAAACTGGATTGAAAGCGGTGTACCAGTCGATTGGCCACCACGATCACATGACTTAACGCCACTACATTACTTCATTTGGGGCCATCCGAAAACAGTAGTATACCAACAAAAAGTTAATACTAAAGAAGAAATACTAATTAAAATACGAAATGCTATTGAATCTATACAAAACGATCCTGAGATGATACGGAAAGCCACCGGAAATATTTTACGTCGGTGGCGTGTAAATTGTGAAGGAGTGAATTTCGAACTATTACTGTAACTGAGGTTTGTTACTGTGTTACCATTTGTCATTTCATGTACTTTATTTTTCACTTTTACTATATAAGTGCCTGAGCTACGCTGAATATGCTGAATCACACGATGTTCATCATTTAACTATAATTTACTTGTCGTTCAACAAAAAACGAACACGTTGGAAATGGCCCTTCCGTTCGGAAATGCTGATACACATTTTTAAAAAGAATGTTTATTACATACAGAAAGAATAATACGATTTTCTGTTATTTTTCGTCTGTTTTGCTTCAATAAAAAACCGATTTTTGAAAGTTTTTACTTAATTTTATTAGCTGTATTTGCATTAATTCTCTCAGAATTCAATTCTCTACTAATTTTATTACTAAATCTTACACATTTATTAATCATTTAATAAATTAAAATTATTAATCATTTAATTAATTTTACTGGAAACGTAAAAAAAACTTGTTTTTAGATACCAAATTTTGTGTTTTACATCGGACAATTTAAAACTACTGGAGTTAAAGTTCTGGGAGGAGTTTTATTCTAATTCGTAACTTAAATTACATAAGAAATCATCAACTTTACTGCTTAATTTGAGCCTGAAAAATTACAGTAGGGCTTCTTTTTATTAGAAGAGCTGAAATCCGGCGAAAATCTACCATTAGCCGTAACTCGAAAACAAAGCATTTCCAAACATATCTTTATGAATTTTTACTTTCCCATGTAGAGCACTATAGCAAAGCTATAGCTTTAGAAGGAAAAGTATTGTAATCGGTCAAGTTTGGGCATATGCGGTTTTCACCGGACTTTGACGATTTGACATCTAAAGAATTAAAAAAAATCGGATGGAAATTTTTCGGATGTTCGTATGTGCATGTGTCGCACTCCTTATATCTTCAGAACTACTGGACCGGATTTTGATCAACTTGTTCAGATTAGTACTATATATGGGGCATTGGTTCCGTTAAATTTTCAATTTAAAAGATCAAAGGTGTTGAGACTGTAGAAGGTCACCCTCAGTATCTTGAAATTTCGCCTAATTAAGATCATATTTTTCTTAGGCAAATTCGTTAACAATTAAAAAAAAGTAATATTCTTTAGAAAATTTTTCGCAAAATCGCAACCCACCACAAAAAATGCTTTAAATAAACTAGTAGCTAAGTGATTATACTGCGTCAATAACACCCCTCTCACCACAAGGAGCGCTAGTGTAACACTCACGTACAGCTGTTGTAGTCGTCTGCTGGTTGTGACGTCACAGGTGTGAGGTAGAATTAAATAAATGAATAGTATGTAAAGTGGCTGGTAGTACCGTCACCACCACAACCGCAAAAATTAAATACAATAGGCGCGCGCGCTTTAGTTAGAATGATTGTATTAAATAAACGAAAAAGTGCGCGCGCACGCGCGCGTGTGTGTATGTGTGTGTTAGTGTGTGTCGTGCATAAAAAACCGCGGTACCGGAAAGTCCTGCAACTGGGTTATCAGATTTTTCATTATTTTCACTAGTAAAACTCGTCTTGAAAGTTTCTCCGTTTCTTCATGGACTCTCTCTATACAAAGAAAAGTATGATCAGTCAAAAAAAAAAATCACCTACCAGAGTTTTGTACAAATGTCGTCGTTTCACACCTAACGAGTTTCAATGTAATGTATGCGTAAACGTATCCCTAAATATTTTTAGACTGGATGTACGCTAGATTAACGCTGGAACTCTCGATTTGGAAGTCAGAGACTTCCAAATAATAAAGGCAGTTACTTTTGTACGGATTTGAATACTAGATCGTGGATACCGGTGTTCTTTATTGGTTGGGTTTCAACTAAACACACATGTCAGGAATGGTCGAACTGAGACTGTACAAGACTACACTTCATTTACACTCACACATATCCTCATTCATCTTCTGAAGTAATACCTGAACGATAATTCCTAGAGGATAAACAGGATAAAAAGAAAGATTGGATGTACCAATTTTTTTCTTTGTCCGTAGGTATTTATATATGTGGAATTTATCTTGTTAACATTTGTACAAATATTCCTAAACATTTGTTGGGTACCACTTTGGAAATTTAATTTTAATTGTTATTCCTTTTCTGAATTATACAACTTTCAGTTGTTTGAAATCCTTATTTGGTGAACATTTGTAGTTATCTATGTTAAAAAAAAATCCCATTATATGTAATATAAAACTGGTTTCGAATTAGATTGTGGAAAAAAAAGGAACATGATTATAATACACTTATGTAGGTAGTGTGCTAATAGTGTATGATCTGATATTAATATATTAGTTATGAAAAGCGGGCATCATCAGTTGTGGTCATATTAGCCTACTGGAAATTGGGTAGTGTATGAAAAGATGCTATGCCTGACCGGGATTCGAACTCAGGACCTCCGTACGAAATGCCGAGACGCTACCTACTCAGCCACGGAGGTAGGCTTAATACATTAATAAATTGTTGTTAGTCTTTATATTTTGAAGAGGGGAAATCCTATTATATAGGTGAGATCTTAATACTTTCAGCTATAAATAATTGTAGTTTACTGAAAAATTACCAAAGAATATTAATCTTATTCATTCATTCTGTAGTTAATTGCAGAATCAATCTATGCGAATCATTTTGTCAAGAATGAAGTATTAGACATTTCAAATGAAACACATTTGATTTAACAGAGTTTTTGATCAAGATATATATAAGACTTTGCATATTCATTCAACTGGAACACATTTCGATATTTTCATACAATTTTGGTTTTTTATATTTCAGTCGGAAACACTTCGTAATTTTTTTTTTTTTTAATAAAAATAATTTCTTCAAAATTAATAATAGTTTTTAATAGCTGTAAGGGAAAATCTTGAAATCGATTGATTTTCTCAATGCCGGAAAGAATAGTAAAAGTAGTTGTCACCATTTTTTATTTTGAGAAAAGATAGACAAGAGTATTATTTTTTTTTAATCAGTGTAATTACTTCCTTGTACAGTACAAGGAAGTACTGTAATCGCAAAAAATGTCGGTTTTCAGATTTCAACGGAAATATCCATTTTGGCTATACCTGAATCCATTTTGACCAGTTTTGGCGTGACGTCTGTACGTACTTATCTCGCATAACTCAAAAACGATTAGCTGTAGAGTGTTGAAATTTTTTATTTAGGACTAATGTAACATCTACTTGTGGACCTCCCCCTTCTGACTGCAATCGACTGAACGAAAAGTGTCTAAAAAAGTCAAAATCTGACAAATTTGGATGTTGGGCTTTTTCTTAACTGAAATTCTTAATCGAATTTCGAATTTTTCTTAACTGCAGTCATAAGCCCTCATTATGAGCTTTTCAACGATATATCATAAGTGATTTTTAATTAATGAAATATTTGGATCTTACAAGGGGAAGTCACATCGGCGAGAATCCTACTTTATTTCCTTTTTTTTATTTTATGTTTATTTTTTTTATTTAAATATATTGATTTATTAATAATTATTAATCTGTGATTGTAAAAAAATGTTTGCAATAAATAATAATTCAATAATAATAATAACAACAAAAAATATGAAAAAAATGTAATAAAGTATAAATATATAAAAAAACTCATGTGGTGTCCACATGAGATTTTTTTTTTAGCCTACTAATTAACTCGTCTATTAATTAATTGTAGGTCTATTAATTAACTCGTCGCAAATCAGTTGTTTTTCGAAGTCGAAGGTTCTGAGATTTAAATCCTAGTAAAAGTTAGTTCTTTTATACGAATCTGAATAATTAGACATTGGATACCGGTGTACTTTGATGGTTGGGGTTCAATTAACTACACATCTCAAGAATGATCAGCCTGAGTCTGTAAAGTCATTAACATGTCATATCATCCTAATTTCGTTGTCCGTCAGTGGGGGGGGGGGGGGGGGTGCTTATTGTTCACTAGTTGTACAGATTGACGTATGCATTAGGAATATAATAATATGTATTAAGAAATACTATTTCAGTTTTTTATTAATTCTTTTTTGTTTTCTTTTTTCAAGATAATTAATTCACCATAAGCCCAAAGCTTTGTGATGTATAATAGTTGAAGAAATGCTAAGTATGACCGGTATTCGAATCCACAACCTGCCGAATGAAAGACAAATTACGCTATTCTTCTGCCACAAAATTGCAATTCTGCTTTAAAATTGATATATATATATAAAATTTTATAAAAAATTTAATTTTAGGAGTGAAAACGTTTGTAAAATCTCGTAAAATGTTTGTAGTTTGTTTTATTTAAAAATGTACTTGGACCTAACTTATTGTTATAATTTATAAAAAGTTATTTCAAATAGATAACAAATTAATTAATCTAAACCATTTTTACTCATTTATTTAACTATTTATATTAATTTTTTTTTCTGAGATTAATTCGTATATCCCCCATCTTAATTTTAAAAAGTTTCTTCTAAGGCAAAATTGTTGTAAATACCCTTACTTTAATTTTTAAGATACTTCCATAATTACAAATAGTTTATCTGTGAACTTCGTGGTTATTCAACCATAAAATTTAACAAGATTTTTAATTTATATTTCATTGTATGTATAATTGCAAGCAAGTCAACAACTTACACAAAATAAAAATTTTTCATTAAAGTGTCGATAGGTCCATGATGAATAGTTACAGTTTTAGTTAAGGTGTTTATTATATACTATTTAATAAAGTAGCAAACCAGTTCGATTTTTCATCCGTATATTCTTATTAAAAGAACTTTGTATAAAGTTATCGTAACGCTTATATATGAGAAGTTAAATCCTGTTAACTTAATTATTAAAGCAAAGTATGTCGCTGGTGTAATAAAACATCCAGTCAAATTTTATTTGAATTATCACTACAATTTAATTTAATTTCTGTTGTATTTTTAAAGATTTAACTTCATAGCAGTAAAAAGATTTTACATTGAATTATTTTTAGAACATGTAACTACATCATGGTCTACCCCCTACAGTAGAACAGTTGCAACAATATAATCCCGCTTCTTTTATGTATTCCCCAACAACCACGTGAAGTATATCTCCCTCGACGTGTGTAGCAGTTTTTTCCTTGCTGTTTGCTTTAGTTTACTGCATTGTAATGATGAATATTGTAAGATAAAAGAGAAAAGAAGTTAGTTTTTTCCTAATATGTTTTATGTATGTCTGTTTTTATCCTATTTATAGGCTAAATGCAAATCATGTGGGAGGTCATTATGCATATAATAAAAATGTCTAATATACGAATGTTGGAATACAACAGTTGTTACTATTTACGTGTTATATATTACAGGAAAAGGTTTTTACCAAGTGTGTAATGCGTTTTACAAACACACATGTGCGTACGAATGTAAATTTTTAATTTGCTGAGTAAAACGAAGCGTTACCTTCACATGTATTATACTTTCTTTTACATAGACATATACACATTTTTTTATCATAAGACCCCGGATGTAAAGTTTTGTAAAATTTCCTTGTTTACAATAATAGATTTATTGTAATCTAATAATTCTTTTAAATCCTTGATTGATGTCTGGTGAATAGTGTACAGCTAAGAATAGTCCTGACTGAGATAGCCTTGAAGAATTGAGGTTCATTTTTTGACTTACAAATTTCACCTATTTAATATACTATCTAGGGCTAGTCGTTTCATTTCGGTTTGTCCTCTACATCCTACATCCCTAACAATTTGTTTTACATATTCCAAACGTGGCCTGCCTACACAATTTTTTCCTTCTACCTGTCCTTCCAATATTAAAGCGACTATTCCAGGATGCCTTAGTATGTGGCCTATAAGTCTGTCTCTTCTTTTAACTATATTTTTCCAAATGCTTCTTTCTTCATCTATTTGCCACAATACCTCTTCATTTGTCACTTATCCACCCATCTGATTTTTAACATTCTCCTATAGCACCGCATTTCAAAAGCTTGTAATCTTTTCTTCTCAGATACTCCGATCGTCCAAGTTTCACTTCCATATAAAGCGACACTCCAAACATATACTTTCAAAAATCTTTTCCTGACATTTAAATTAATTTTTGATGTAAACAAATTATATTTCTTACTGAAGGCTCGTTTCGCTTGTGCTATTCGGCATTTTATATCGCTCCTGCTTCGTCCATCTTTAGTAATTCTACTTCCCAAATAACAAAATTCTTCTACCTCCATAATCTTTTCTCCTCCTATTTTCACATTCAGCGGTCCATCTTTGGTATTTCTACTACATTTCATTACTTTTGTTTTGTTTTTGTTTATTTTCATGCGATAGTTTTTGCGTAGGACTTCATCTATGCCGTTCATTGTTTCTTCTAAATCCTTTTTACTCTCGGCTAGAATTACTATATCATCAGCAAATCGTAGCATCTTTATCTTTTCACCTTGTACTGTTACTCCGAATCTAAATTGTTCTTTAACATCATTAACTGCTAGTTCCATGTAAAGATGAAAAAGTAACGGAGATAGGGAACATCCTTGTCGGACTCCCTTTCTTATTACGGCTTCTTTCTTGTGTTCTTCCATTATTACTGTTGCTGTTTGGTTCCTGTACATGTAAGCAATTGTTCTTCTATCTCTGTATTTGAACCCTAATTTTTTTTAAATGGTGAACATTTTATTCCAGTCTACGTTATCGAAAGCCTTTTCTAGGTCTATAAACGCCAAGTATGTTGGTTTGTTTTTCTTTAATCTTCCTTCTACTATTAATCTGAGGCCTAAAATTGCTTCCCTTGTCCCTATACTTTTCCTGAAACCAAATTGGTCTTCTCCTAACACTTCTTCCACTCTCCTCTCAATTCTTCTGTATAGAATTCTAGTTAAGATTTTTGATGCATGACTAGTTAAACTAATTTTCTGTATTCTTCACATTTATCAGCCCCTGCTTTCTTTAGTATCATGACTATAACACTTTTTTTGAAGTCTGACAGAAATACCCCTTTTTCATAAATATTACACACCAGTTTGTATAATCTATCAATCGCTTCCCCACCTGCACTGCGCAGTAATTCTACAGGTATTCCGTCTATTCCAGGAGCCTTTCTGCCATTTAAATCTTTCAATGCTCTCTTAAATTCAGATCTCAGTATTGTTTCTCCCATTTCATCCTCGTCAACTTCCTCTTCTTCCTCTATAACACCATTTTCTAATTCATTTCCTCCGTATAACTCGTCAATATATTCCGCCCATCTATCGACTTTACCTTTCGCATTATATATTGGTGTACCATCTTTGTTTAACACATTATTAGATTTTAATTTATGTACCCCAAAAAAGCTGAAAGCAATGGAAAACAGCTGCTTTTTTCCAAGAAAATGTGGCTCTCTGCATTTTCATATAGCAATGATGGAGGCGCCTTCCTTGGTAAAATATTCCGGAGGTAAACTAGTCCCCGGATCTCCGGGTGGGGACTAAGGAAGAGGTCACCAGAAAATTAAAATTTTCGATAAAACTAATATTTATGTAGAATGATGAGAAGGTTTTCATAAACCGATAAACCTAATTATAGTAATTATCTGAGTTGTGCATCCTAAGTGGAAATTAGCCCGACCCAAAAGAGTACCTCAAGCTGTCTTTTAACAGGTTCATCTTCTCTTAAAATAATTCCGAGTGTTAATAGTATCTTTATTTAGTAGAAAACCAAAATTTACCTCAATTCTGTGTTTATCAACTCAAATATATATTGTAAAAAAGTGTTCATTTATAATTTTTTTATGGTTTAGAGGCATAATATTTTCCTCCAGATTGTTTCATGTGAAATTATGAACTGTTTAACCATACCCCAACATCTGAGGATAATTTTTTTAATATTCAGTTTGAAATAATTTCGAAAAATATATAAAGAAAAGGAAGTTTCAAAAAAGTAATATTCATTCCAATTAAAATTTTATTTCGTATTAATTAATAAATTAGCAGATTTATTATTTTTCTTTCTTACCAGACTATCATAGTCTGGTAAAATCACATAGTTCTATAAAAATTATCTTACAATCTTGCAAAAAAAAAATATATTAGTTAATTATACAATTAAAAGTTTACACTTATAAACAATATTATTATTATTACTGTTATTAAATTAAGACTACCGGCAAAAAAAAAAATTATTATAACGCTATTTCTTTATGTATTAATGAATTTAGATTAGAATGAGAAGGTATAACATGTAAGGTAGGCCTATAGAATTTAATTGCCTCATCTTTATTCGTAGTATACCTCAATGTTAATTAACTACGTTACTTTTAATTTTTTTAATTGCTATGACCACTTACTAATAGGTACCTTGTTATATACTGGAATAAGATTACCGTTATCTATTTACCTAACCTCAAAATTATAAGTAAGCTTAATTTCTACTAATATTATATATAGTAGTACCATTATTTTTATTACTATTATTTTTGCTGTTTTTAACTACAGATTTTCATCTATGTTCTGAATTTTTATTCATTATTAAAAAAAGGAAGAAAAATGAACATGATACGGTCTGTTTCAGTAGAATTGTTTTCTAAGTATTAAATAAAATGTCTGTAGTAAGTAATAGCAAGTTTTATATGTACGTGTATGTAGTGATCTGTAACGTTTTATTTATAAGCTGTTTAATTAAATCTAAAAGATTATGTGAGAATTCATGCAGTTCTTAGCAACTTACTTCAGAAGTAATAAACCTAAGCATTATTTGAAAGGTTTTTTCTTAATTATAAAAATAGTAATGTTATTAAACGACTATTGTAGTTTAATTAATTATAATTTTGATCAAATTCACTATGAAATTTAAATCAACCTATAATAACGGAAAAATCTAAATTATTTTAAATCTTCAAATGAAAAAATTGTTTGTACTCTTTTATGTTAATTCAGTTTCAAACGATTCATCTATTTTACGTTATCATGAAAGAGTATGAAATATAATTTTTACGATAAAATTATTTCAATTAGGCATGCATATTCGGATAAACGTAATCTTCTAATATCCATTCAAATTTCCTGCCAACGATCTTCAATACAATTGCTTGATTAGATCAGTTCAAATTAATAAAATACTGTAGCTTATAGATTCAAATATCTAAAAGTGCCGTAATGAAAGTATGATTCAATTTTTTTTAATTAGCTAGAATATGTTTCTAAAATTTTTGAAACTACTATATTTTTACTACTGTAAATTTTTAAGCTATTCGTGTTTTAAGCTTACTTATTTTTCATTAACTGCCTGAAATATTTTAAAGCACAGAATTTATAGGTAGTTAACGCAACAGATCCGCTACAGGTACGCTTGTAATGATTTATTTGATGTTAAAATATCGATGAAAGTTGCTTGAAACGACGCAGATCATAAATAAATTTTGTAGTAATTTTCTTTCGTTTTTATTTATACTATTATTATTTTTTTGTTGAGATTTTTAGGGGCATCGACTACTTTGGTCATTAGCAACGTCCCATCTCAAAAAAAAGAAAAAAAAAAGTTCACAATTTCACATTCTGATATAACTTTCGAATCCAATGTTTACTGTTTAGGCTTTCCTTTTGGCCGTTTCTTCGGACAAACGTTCTTGCACCGTTTTCCATTCTTCTTACGGCCTCAACTTCTGATGAGAGTGTGTCTGAGGCCTCGGACATGGCATCTTCTTCTCTTTCTGATGCCAATGACGTTCGCCGGCTTACATCAGGTGATGAAAGCTTCGTTGATGCAGTTAGCATCGTTGCTATTGAATCTAAACTCGCAAGCGATGCATTTTCGGCGGCTGATGAACTGGATTCAATCTCTAAAGCTGTAATGGGGCCGGCTGATATAATAGACGCTCTCACCGCGGCTGCTCTCTGAGCTTTTGGAGGCTCTATGCATACAGTTTATTATCGATTGTGTCTGGTGCTTTCTCAATAATGACTTGCACCTCCATTTCGGTAGACACAGATTTTTCCTGTACTCTTGGCACAATTTCCTTAGCCTTATGACTAGACGACGGGGTTGATCTTTTTTCCTTTTTCAGTTAAATCAAGATTTTTATTTATTACATCAATTGGTGGCATTATGATCACAGGTTTTGCTAGTTTTTTATGCTGCGCTGGCACGTTTCTTATATCAACGACGTCAGTCCAAGAATGAGCCTTCTCATGTTTAACTGATTCTGTCCGATGAGTCGACTCAATCTTTGAATCAATGATTCTTTCAATCATTGTCGCAAGACTTGGTGCCATCGTATTAAGCAACTGCTCCCATGTTAATTTTAGATGTGGAAGGGGCAGCAGCTGCTTCTGCATAAGTGGTCGATGGTCGAGGTGTTCGTTGACTAACAATTTTCTTCGCTTCAGGATAACTGACTCTTTGAAGCGTTTTAACTTCCTGAATGGCCGTTTCCAATTTATATACTGGGCAGTTCCTTGATCGGCAGATTATTATTATAATAATTTGATACTAATTTATGCTTAGATAGCTCTATACGTACAGAAAAAAATTATTACCTAAATAGATGGATGTGGGAGAAATTTATTAATAAGATAAAAATTTACATGCAGCATAATTTAAAATAATTATTGCTTTTGTACTTATTTCAAAAAAAATCTGTTGTATATTGTTAATATACAATATAATTGCTAGAAATGAGATACATGTGCAAACCCGGTGAATTTCTAGACTCCTGTTCACTAAAACCACCACATATTGATTCATGTAATCTGATAGAAAGAGGCACGAACATTGTTCGGAATATAGTAAGACGAATTACAAAAGCGTATTTGAATCGACTTTAAAATATCCTTTTTTGTTAAATAATTTAATTTTTCGTTCAGAAAAACAAAAAACAAAAAATTATGTTATTAAAAATTATGATATTCTTAAAAAAAAAATGGTGTTTAAAAGCTTTTTAAACAAATATAATACGTTCTTTCCTTCAATTTTTTCAAAGATAAAAATTTACAAATTTTTTAACGAATACGTAATTTTTTTATATTTCTATAGCTGATAACCTGCTCCTTGATAACCTGAATTTCATAATTTTTTAACTATCTGACACCATAATTTCTCATCGTTCTTCTTTTTCCCAAATGCATTTCTGATAACATCTCTCTTCCGTGTAGCTTTCTCGAATCTCTATTATTTACCGTTTATTCTTAATGCTTACTTAATATAGTTAATATAGTTAGTTAGTTTATACCTATACAGAAGTTACTTGAACTTTATTTAGTTTTCTGTCCGAATAGAGCCCATTTTCAGGAAATCTGAATTGACTTTTTTGTATCCTTGCTACTAACTCTTTTTATTTCTTTTGCTATCTAATTCCATTCTCATACTACTTACGTTCGTTTATCGTGTCATTAATAGTATTTTTAATTTAAATAAATATTTTATAGATATTAAATAATATGGCAGTCGAAATATTGAAAATGTGTCCACTATACTTGAAAAATATTTAATTGGATTTTTATCATCGATTGAAATTACCTTCAGTTAATTTCTGAAATCTCTGTTCACGTAAAAATATATTTGGGTGCTTATTACATTTTTAAGACATTTTTGAATTGTTCGTACCTTTCGTTTTCTTGCAAACTTGTATTTTACTGATTCATTTGTCTTCACTAATCAGTCAGTACTTCAATAATCTTAAGGCTTATCATTTAAACAGTAGGATCTGTTGGAACTCATCCATCCATAAAATATCATTTGACTATTTTCTTCTAAATTCCATGATTTTAGTTATAAAAATATTATCTTAATAGTTACTACTATTACAAATTTTAAAAGCCACCCACCCGATTTTTGACTTTCAAGGGTTCAGGTCAAGTACTCTTTGTTATTTTCAACAGGAATGACTTAAAGTTTATCAATGAAGTATTTTTTATTATTTTATTTCGCAGTCTTCTAATGATAGTTCTACACGTACTCCGTAATCTTTCAATTTAAGAATTTACATATGCTTCTAAACCGAATGAAATTTCATAACTTGAACGTATCGATACGCTGAGTCAGATTTATTCTTTAAAAATAATATCGGTGTAGCTCCAGCCGTACTCCGATCAACCTACCATATTTAGTTTTCTGGTCTTGACGGTAGTTGTCTTTTTTCCTCGAAGAAATTCTTTCCTTGCACATAGTGCATATAGACTGATTTTATACAATGTGTGTACATATATATATTATATGAGTGTGTTGTGTGTGTGTGTATGTGTGTACACACACACACACACACACCTGATATTCATATCGATAAAGCAGAAAAATAGAAATGGATTTGTTTTAAACTGTCAACGGAATTTCCAATTGTGATGTCTCAAAAAATGGAATGAAAATAACAATGATACAATTATATTCATTGTCTCTTGATATAATTATAGTCTAATCATCAGTATAAATTTAACGTATATTAAATTTTATATTTCCTAATCAGTTTATTTAAATGGCAGAAAGGCTCCTGGAATAGACGGAATACCTGTAGAATTACTGCGCAGTGCAGGTGAGGAAGCGATTGATAGATTATACAAACTGCTGTGTAATATTTATGAAAATGGGGAATTTCCGTCAGACTTCAAAAAAAGTGTTATAGTTATGATACCAAAGAAAGCAGGGGCAGATAAATGTGAAGAATACAGAACAATTAGTTTAACTAGTCATGCATCAAAAATCTTAACTAGAATTTTATACAGAAGAATTGAGAGGAGAGTGGAAGAAGTGTTAGGAGAAGACCAATTTGGTTTCAGGAAAAGTATAGGGACAAGGGAAGCAATTTTAGGCTTCAGATTAATAGTAGAAGGAAGATTAAAGAAAAACAAACCAACATACTTGGCGTTTATAGACCTTGAAAAGGCATTCGATAACGTAGACTGGAATAAAATGTTCAGCATTTTAAAAAAATTAGGGTTCAAATACAGAGATAGAAGAACAATTGCTAACATGTACTGGAACCAAACAGCAACAATAACAATTGAAGAACATAAGAAAGAAGCCCTAATAAGAAAGGGAGTCCGACAAGGATGTTCCCTATCGCCGTTACTTTTTAATCTTTACATGGAACTAGCAGTTAATGATGTTAAAGAACAATTTAGATTCGGAGTAACAGTACAAGGTGAAAAGATAAAGATGCTACGATTTGCTGATGATATAGTAATTCTAGCCGAGAGTAAAAAGGATTTAGAAGAAACAATGAACGGCATAGATGAAGTCCTACGCAAAAACTATCGCATGAAAATAAACAAGAACAAAACAAAAGTAATGAAATGTAGTAGAAATAACAAAGATGGACCACTGAATTTGAAAATAGGAGGAGAAAAGATTGTGGAGGTAGAAGAATTTTGTTATTTGGGAAGTAAAATTACTAAAGATGGACGAAGCAGGAGCGATATAAAATGCCGAATAGCACAAGCGAAACGAGCCTTCAGTAAGAAATATAATTTGTTTACATCAAAAATTAATTTAAATGTCAGGAAAAGATTTTTGAAAGTGTATGTTTGGAGTGTCGCTTTATATGGAAGTGAAACTTGGACGATCGGAGTATCTGAGAAGAAAAGATTAGAAGCTTTTGAAATGTGGTGCTATAGGAGAATGTTAAAAATCAGATGGGTGGATAAAGTGACAAATGAAGAGGTATTGCGGCAAATAGATGAAGAAAGTAGCATTTGGAAAAATATAGTTAAAAGAAGAGACAGACTTATAGGCCACATACTAAGGCATCCTGGAATAGTCGCTTTAATATTGGAAGGACAGGTAGAAGGGAAAAATTGTGTCGGCAGGCCACGTTTGGAGTAGTAAAACAAATTGTTGGGGATGTAGGATGTAGAGGGTATACTGAAATGAAACGACTAGCACTAGATAGGGAATCTTGGAGAGCTGCATCAAACCAGTCAAATGACTGAAGACAAAAAAAAAAAATCAGTTTATGATCCTAAACTGTCTAGCGGAGTTTTATGCTCTCATAGCATATATTAAAAGGTTTTCAAGTAAACTGCGTTCCTATTGTGAAACCCTCAATACTGTTCTTTATGACAAAAATTCTCCGCTTTCGGTACCAGCACATATTTAATTCTGTTTCTTCGTAAATTTTCTGTTCGGGAATACTACTTATCTTCAAAATGTTCTACAGTTTATTTTTAATTAAAGTTAATACACAAAAAACCCGCTTACCAAAAATTTAATTCGAAGCGTTCAAGCGCTTTTGGAATTAAATTCAATCTTCAGGAACTCTCATATTCGTCCTATTTGTAGTAGTAATTAAAACTTCACATGCAAATTTTAAAAAATCGTGGTATTTGCCTAAATATGTTATAAAATTATATCAGCTTAAACGTCCTGTCAATTCAGTGATCTCAACTGTTGTGTTAAAATGCTTTTTGTATATTAACTTTAATTATAAACTTATACCAACTGCTTAACAAAATTATTATGATTTATTCTTACTTAATTTGCCAAAAACGTTTACATAAAAAAAACAATAAAGTTTTGACAAAAAAGTGTATTCCCTTATTTTTTATATCTCGTAAATTACTTCCAATATTTATGTTTATGTTTTCAACTTTTACGTAACTGGCTCGTGGTTTTTAATAAATACACTAACTTTTTTAATAAATAAAGAGTATTTTATTTTAGTTTTTATATCTAGTTTCATTCACAATTAACAACTTTTTCTGTAATTGATCTCAAATTGACTAATCCAATGGCAGTTGGCAGTTAATCAAAATTCTATTTGCTTCCTCTTAAAAGTGGGAATCATCAAAGCCTTTTTCCATGCAGATGGAATCTTCATTTGTATTTATCTTTAAAAATAAATAGTATTTTTGTTGTGATATTGTAAATTATTTATTTAAAAAAAAAATTACGGCTCAGTTTTTACATTTTTAAGTTATACTTATATTATTATAAAATGTTTGAAAAGGGTTTTGGTTGCCTGTAAATAGTGTTCGCTCTAACCATTTGTGTATATTGCTAGAAAATAAAAAGAATTTCATTTTTATAGAAAAAAAATATATTTCGGAATCAAAAACTTTCTATGTATATAAATAATGCCGTTATAGGCAATCTGTTATGAAACACAAATCGTTCAGTTGTTTAAGGAATGACAAGCATTCTATGCCAGGCTGAGAAGTAAAATGGTTTTGTGGTTCCTTTACGTGGCGGAATATATTGTTCATAAGATTCCAAGTCTTCTGAAACAGCAGATATTCAAACCTCTTAATACCTTTTCTGTGTTCACCATGGACTTGTTGTATAACGAAGGCATTAAATCCCAAAACTCTAATAGTGCTATAAAAAAGAGTGGAATAGATATTGTGAAGTGGATTATATATATACCATTTAGTACGGAGAAATTTTTTAACGTGAAAAAAGTTACTATCTGATATTTTTCATGTCTCCTGGTTGTTCTAGACTTGCATGTACATCATGATCGTTGATCATTGTTGTGAATATATGTTTTACATATTAATGGAGTTCTTTGTGTAGTAAAATTTTTTGTTTTTTTAATTTAGGCTAAATATTTTTATATTAAAACTGAACTAGTACTGATTTAAAAATTAAATATACAGTTTTAATTGTGAGTCTTTTTACCGCGTTAATAAAAAATGTTGTATATCTTTCACCTTGCCTAGTATCAGTTAAGCAACAGATTAAAAAAAAAATATTATACTTTTTAAATTTGACTACAAGGAAATATTAATTGAGGGAAAACGTCCCAAACTTTTGGATTTTTATTTATGAAATGTTATAGTTCAATTACGTTTGAATTTACTTTTACAATTATACTGAAGTCCATGAATATAACGATTCAATGTATCGTCTCAAAATCATTTTTTTAATTGTTTTATTAAATACATTAATCCTATTATAGATTAAAACATTTCTAGATGTGTGTAATTTTCGTTTAAAACTAATGCTGTAATCTGATAAGATTTTATGCGTAACACAGTATTAAGTGGATCGTTGAATATATACGAATACACTTTGTTAACGAAGATGTAAGTGACATTGAATGTAATTAATAGAAACTTAATATATAAGAGTTCAAAATAATAAACTATGTCTTCTTTAATTATTAATTAAGAGTACAGAAATTAAATTACTATTACAACTATAATAAACATCTTAAATGCAAATACAATTCCGTCAGTTAATTAAAAGAAATTTATTATTTGAAAGCTATCCGTAATGAACAGTATTACATTTCGTTCTCTTCTAAATAAGAGGGAATTTTTTGTGACGAGCAGGGAAAATGGCAGCCTGTTTGTGTACATCCCTGATGTTTGTCTGCCGGTAGAAGCCAGTGTTGTGTGTCTTTTGGTGGTGATAAGTCTTACGCTTCTCTGTTCGGTTTTATACCTGCATTAACGGTAAGTTAATATAAAAATTGTTTTATGTTGTAGATTCACTTTGGTTGGTATTAACTTATTTCTTTTTATTTATATAGATTTTTTTTTTAATTATCGAGATCCCTTTAAATGTACATAACGTAGTTTTTATGTGTCGTTCGTTTTATAATGTTGTCTTTTTATTTATTGGTTTACATACGTTATGTTACTCCAGCGTTCCTCTGCACAAAGTATCAATGGGGTTGTAGCCTGTGTTTTCATATATCCTTAGGAAGTGATGTATTACTACTTTTTTTTGATCGTACGTAACATATATTACAAATTTAATGCTGGTAATGTCGTAGCTCGATACTTACATGATTTTTGCCCGTATTTTTAATAAATAAAGAGTATTTTAGGAATCTTTTATTTTGTGTTTTAAGTATATTATCTAACTTAGTTTAATTTACAAACTCATTGTTAAAGTTTTAACATTTTTTTTTTGATGATCACTTATCCGTTGTAGCAAGATCGGTTATGATCTTACTACGTAGTCGGTATTATGATCTTGGAAACTTAATATACAAGAGTTCATTTTTGCCCGTGTTATTAATAAATATGAATAAATAAAGAGTAATCTAGGATTTTTTTTGTGTTTGTTATATTATCTAGTTTCATTCACAAACTCATTGTTAAAGTTTTAATTATTTCTTTTTGATGATCACTTTTCCGTTGTAGTAAGATCGGTAATGTTTTTTCCACCTGAAAGAATCTACTAATAATCATTATTTAAATAATAAAATATAAATAATATAATGGAAATATTGGCATATCGCTCAGATTCGTTTTTTAGGGCTTCTGGAATAATTAACTTTTTTTTGAGCAATTTATTTCGTTAGTTTCTTTCAGTCATAATCTTTTTAAATGAAAATAAAAAGGATATGTAAAAAATAATTAAAACCTGGATATGGATATTTCAATATAAATTGTTATGTGTTCTCATTATTAATATTTTTAATCTTGTGTTTGTTAAATTTATGTTCAGATATTAATTAAACCAGTACAATAAATGAACAACGTTTGTTTATTTATTTGTGATTAATCTTGAAGCTATTGATTGGACAAATTAAAATTTCCGGCTTGTTTAATTTATAATTGCTTTAAAGTTAATAGAGTAGTTAATATTCTTTAACTATGACCTAATGATTTTTTTTTCTAAGTTGAAAAAACATTTTTCTTAACAGAAAGCTGAATTATTTGTTGTATCTACCTTTGCATAGAACTTCCACCCCTTGTTTTGGATTGATTAATTTTGTTGCTACGTTTGATTTAATTTCTTATCTTTTTCCTTTAAAATTTAATCGGAAAAATGTTTCGTAATAATTTTTTATGGAAACGAAATTACCGTTTGTTTACAACTATTTGTATGTTTGGGGAGAAAAAATCCTATGGATTTACAGAGGGTTTTAAAGTGATTTCTAATTACTTACTTTGACTGGATTTTTGCTTTTCGCATTCTTAATCGCATTTTAACAATGGTTTTAAATTTCAACTTTCACAGTTTAGATCCTTATCTTTTTACCTATTTACCCTAAAATTTTAACATTTGCCGTAACCCTAAATGATAAGTCATCGCTTTCAAGGGGCTAGGATTTCATAAGGCTCTACATAAAAATTTATTAACACACGGTTCTCTTCCTTGTATCCCTCCGCCAGTTGTTATCAATGAGTTTCTGTGATGATTTTCAGCAGTTTACTTGGATTATTATGATAACACTAAAAATGTATTTTGTTCAGATATGCCAGCATCATTAAATCAGTTAGGAATAAAAATGCTCACAGAACTATCATCTAGATGGATCTTATCTTAGATGGTTTTAAAAATTATCGAAAAAGGAAACCTTTCAAATAGATCTATTATTGAACGCCTGAAAAAAATATCAGGTTTGGCAATGGGAACGAATATATTTCATTGTGGTTTTATTTCGCTTTTTGCATACGTCATATGCCGTGTTTTTATATCACTGGGATTTAAATTTTAATTGTTAATATTTATTTATTTATTTATTTACTATATAAATATCATGTCCGGGCGCTGATGACGACACTTCGTTGTGCGCCCAGGAAAAAAATTGAATGTATCTCGTATCCAAGGAATTGATTAGGTGATGCAAGCATCGACCTATAGGTTCTGACTGGGTATTATGTAATAAAAACTTTAGTTTTAAATTCAATTTTTATGTTGCAGAAAAAATGAATATTGTAAGAAAAATAGTTTTATTTTAAACAAAAGTAAATTATAATGAAATTTTTTCAATCTTTCAATAAACTGTGCGGTAATCTTACTACGTAGGTTATGTAAAATAGCAGTATTACAGGAGAGGAAGGGGATTTTAAAGTAAGACGCTTTATTGCATCCCTATATACAAAAGATGATTCCACAGTACCCGGAATTTTTTAGGAAGTAACATAGTGGAGAATCATGTCATGTAAGGATGAAATGCCAGCGGCCGAATGCGCGTTTAATGAACCGGTTTCCATAACTTAATGTGGTTAAATAACACAGTGCTGTTTTTTCAATACGTTTATTAGTGGTTTATGAGCGTTGTAATCTGTCTTTTTCTTTTAAAAAAATTATTTCCCAGTAAATAAATTCTTCTCAGATTTTACGATTGACTGAATTTTAGAATAATTACCCCGTGAAGTGGTCATTCGGGTTGAGCCGTTTGATAAAATACTGATAAAATTCTTAGAAATTCGTTGTACAATTGCAATAAAGAGTGTTTGCACATTACACAGCGTCTAAGTATTCAATATTATTTATCGACATTACTAAGTATTTATTCGTTACAATTTTTAATATACATTTAATGTTAGATATAGTTGTACTTTAATTGATAAGTGTCATTTTAATAAAACTGTTGTTTTCAAATCAGCTGTTATCGTGTGATAAAATATGCTACAATTTTAATTATTGTTAAGATACTTAAATTTAAACATTAATCTTCATTTCATATCAGGAAGTTTTATTAACAGCACTTAATTAATACTTTTAAAGGCATTATTTAAAAAGATAATGAATTAAAAAATATCAAAAAAGAGAAAAAAAATTGATGATATTCACAGTACTGCATACAGTACCGTGAATCTTTATCATCAAAAAGTAATTGCAGACTTTTTTTAGGGGGAGAGAGGTTTATTTGCTATTTGTTTTACGAATCAAGTGATAGTTAAAATATGACAAAATCATATGATGTTATTTTTATTATAAAGAAATGATAATTTATTAACTCACTTGTAAATTATGAAAATTAAAATTTTCGTTTCATAATACTAATGAGTATTCATCACAAATGGATTGTGCTATATCGTGTACTGTCCTGCATTCATTAAATGATAAATTAATATTAACGGCCATTAACGCGTTTGACTGTCTTTTCAGCAACCGTGATACGCGTGTCAATTTCTTTTTGGTTCAATTACAAACGTTATCATCGCCCGAACACAATATATGTGTTGTAAAAAACTAAATTTGAAATATTCAGTATTAAAAATTAAATAAAAACGCCCATATAAATACAAAAACAATACAATAAAAAAAAATAGAAAACTTATAGGCGAAAACGAGTTGATGCCGCTACGGAAACTTGCGCTAACAGATTTTAAGGTTGTATTCTCCATTCTAATCACTCCTGTTTTGTTTAAAATCAGCTGATGACAGCGTGAAAAAATCTGTGATTTAACAAGTTTTTTCTAAAATAAGCTAATATATTAATAGGGAAATAATCGGTATAATATGATCGCCTTGAAAATGTTTTCCTTTATAGTTTGCGTTTGAGTAGTGTATAGTATAACAGGTTAATCTTACACGTGGATACCTAATGAATCAGATCGATGCACCAGTTTGTGTTAACTACGATTGCCAACTAACAATAACACCACATCCTTGTGGACTGTCCACGATATTCTAGGAAATAGAACGAAGATACTATCGAATATCTTGTTATTTTTTAAGGCCGTGCATCTGCATTCGTCTGTTTAATAATTATTGAAATATGTTTTCTTTTGTAATATTTTACTATGTTTGTTCCGGACGTTGATAACGCAAAAGCCGTTTTCTGTTTTCCTTTTTATTTCCTGTTTAGCCTCCGGGAATCACAGTCATATATTACATCAGAAGATGATATGTATGAGTGTAAGTGAAGTGTAGTCTTATGTATGAGTGTAAGTGAAGTGTAGTCTTGTACAATCTCAGTTTAACCATTTCTGAGATGTGTGTGCTTAATTGAAACCCAACCATCAAAGAACACCGGTATCCACGATCTAGTATTCAAATCCTTATAAAAGTAACTACCTTTACTAGGATTTGAATGTTGGAACTCTCGACTTCGAAATCAGCTTATTCACCACTAGACCAACCCGGTGGGTTTTTCCGTCCTTAAAAAAAAGAAAAGTTACCGCATGTATTTCTCATATAATACATACCTCATGTCATATATATACGAATTTGTCCCGTGAATAATTACTGTTCTGTGACAGTGTACCGCATTCTACTTTACTATGTTCGTTTCGTGGCATTTCATCTAGATTTAGACAGAAAAGACGGTATGTTTCTTCTAAAAAATTAAAATGTATTTAAAATTTGGAGAAGTTTGTTTTATTTTTTAAGAATTTAGTGTATTTTCTGTTACTGTTATTTTTAGGAGGAGCCTGTTACACTCCCATTTCTGTTACTTTCGACTTTGTACATAAGTTATTGTTTGTATTCATTTAATATTTTTTATTGTTTTGCTAAGTGATTTTTACAAGAATTTTCCGTACGTTTCTTCATATGCTGCTGTTTTCAAATTTTATTTTTCATTTTTTTTTTTGCTATTTTTAATTGAATTTGTTACAAAAAGATGTATTCAACTTATTATAAATTATCTTGGAGACTTATGAATTATTTTTGGGCGATAAAAATATCCATTTCTGTTGGAGAAAACGTACACGGGACGGGATATATATATTTATATATATATAATTTACACATATACTTTCTGAAACAGCAATTAATATAACGTAATAAATAATTAAATTAGAAGTGACGTAAGTAATACTGAAAATCATGATATAAAAAACAATTATCTCTATTTGTCATGAAATACATTATACTAGTATTATCAGATTGAAGTTAAATCAAGTTTGATTCTCTGAACTTCCGTTTGTTCGTTGCCTTGACACTTAGCGAGTCTTTACAAAAGTACTGGAGTTAATTTTTTTTCGTTTTAAGTTATCAATTGAACCCACCGGGTTGGTCTACTGGTTAACGCGTCTTCCCAAATCAGCTGATTTGGAAGTCGAGAGTTACACCGTTCAAGTCCTAGTAAAGCCAGTTATTTTTACATGGATTTGAATACTAGATCGTGGATACCGGTGTTCTTTGGTGGTTGGGTTTCAATTAACCACACATCTCAGAAATGGTCGAACTGAGAATGTACAAGACTACACTTCATCTACACTCATACATATCATCCTCATTCATCCTCTGAAGAATTATCTAAACGGTAGTTACCGGAGGCTAAACAGGAAAAAAGAAAGAAAGAAAGTTATCAATTGAACAAGGTTTATTTTTCTCTTACAAATAGATGTTATTTGATAATCATTGATCATAAAATCGTTAAAATTGTGAATTTCTAGTACTTGTAAGACTGACGTGTTCCACCCATTGTAAAATAATTCAATTTATAAAATTTCATCAGAAATGCGTAAATCGTAATAGTCAGTAATATTCTGGTTTCTTAATACAGGATAATTTCTTGTATAAAGAACGTAGAACCTTATATAACTAACATTCGTTCAAATAGAAAAAAGCAAAAAAAAAAAAAAAATAGTTTAATACTTGCTATCCTTGAAACAGGTCGTTCGACTTGTAAATAAATAAATAAACAATAAAATTGTCTATAAGAATAGTTCAGGACAAAATATATTCGCTAAATTATTTATTTATTTTCTGGTTTATTATTCATTGTTTTCTTTAAATTTTCATTATTTTTTATAATTCAAAATTTGTTGGGGGTTGTAATTTTTTCATCAGTTTTTCGTAGTCTACATTTTAAAAAGTAATTTTTTAAAAAAGTTAAAAAAAAAGTAATTTTAAAAAGTAAGTAAGTTTTTTTTAAAAAGTAATTCTTTTTTTATATTGCTGGCGTTTAATAAGTTATTTTATTTGTGTCCTTTAATGTTCACGTTATGTCGTCGTTAAAAAATCTGGGGTTAAAAATATCATTAGGTACAAATCATTTCATATAATATTTTTTTGGTAAGCGCTAGGGTTGTATTAAGATCTTTATCCATCAGTTGTGAAAACTAGGTACAAGTAACTTTTCTATCTTCGTCGACTATTAAACGGTTTTAGACCATATTATTAAACTTGAATCATTTCTATTCACGTAGGATGCAGGTATATGATAATGATAATAGTTAAGTCTCATCTCTAAAATTACGTTTCGAAAAGAAATACATCATTATTTTATTATCAAAATCTTGTAAAAATAATTTAAAACTGTTGTTGAAATATTTTTGTTGGTGACAGAGTAGTTCATTTGTAGAAGCAAGGCTCTGTAATGAAAGATTTCGAATCTGACTAGTTAGAATTTATATTTTAACGCAATGCCTTGTATATATATATATATATATATATATATATTTATTTCACTTTCCTGTTGGCACAATAACTGCCGTAATTTTGCGCCGGTCACTTTCAAATTGTTCCTAACAACTAACTCGTCCCAAAATCTCTTGTCGAGTTCATTAACGCCCAAACTCAGACCATGGGGAGGGGGGGCTTTTTCGAGAGAATAAAATATCGCTATAACTTTCGTATTAAGAAAAATATCGAATTCGTTTAAAATTCCTATCATTTTTTTGGATAAGGGTCTAAAACTTATTTAAGTAGATTTTTTGATATCACCAATCATTGGCACAGGAGGTTGGAAAATGGGGTTTCGAAAACAAAAAAATAATCATACTTCACTTAATAGGCACAGTATCGAATCGGTCGAAAGTGGTCGTTAGTCCTCTAAACATTACCTAAAACTTTTGACTGAACAATTTTTGATATGAACACCTCGTAATGGCAAGGGATGACCAAAATATTGCTGGAATTGTAATAAGATGGGACTTGTATGCTAAAACATGTGAAACGTTTTTTCACATGCAACCAAGAAAAAAAGAAGGATACGTTAAAAAAAATATTAAAATATACCCCTTCTCTTTATTGTGAGGATCCAAGCAGTAAAAAATTTAATTGATAAAATAGTGTTTGGCACTCCTTATCATCTAGTAAAACATTATTTATATTTAATATTGGGCCTAACTTTATAAATTTTCAAGTAAATTTATGCAAGCAAAACATTTTTTCTTAAAAATGTCATATTTTGTTAGCTCTTTTCTTTTATGATGTAATTTTTTTAATTCCTTTATGAAAAACAATTATTACGAACAAAGTAGTATCATATGAAAAAAAAAATATATTTTTCTCTACTCGTACGTTTTCTCGTAGTCATTTACGAATTTGACCTTAAATGTCAATCTTAACTTGGGTATTTAGTTTCATGATTGTATAAAGATTGCTGAAAAGGCAAATTAAACGTAGTTTGAATAATGTGTTTTTTGCTGTCACTGTGTTAGGTAGTACGTTTTTCTTTATGTTATACATTATTTTGTAACTTCATTGAAATATTAGAAAATATTTTTTTATTTACGACTCTCCCGACGAACAAAAAAAAACCCGTTCTTATTTATTTCGTAACGAAGCATGTACTCAAACAAGAGTAGATTTTATGTAATATTGTTTTAAAAATCGATAGAATTTAATCCCCACTAGAATGAAGGGTGTTCTATTCCTCCTCGCCCTATTCATAAGAGTAGAATGTACTAACGGACCTACGGTGATAGTTTTATGTGTGTTGTAGGTTCATACTTTTCTTTTGAGTAGCACTATATTGTACTGCCATACACAGCCTTATTCATGACCTTGACATCGAGGTGTGGGCGGATGGGTGGGGTGTCTGGCGAACTGTATCTACGATTAGTTCCACCCTCTATCAATCGTTCTAAAAAAGAAGGGGTTGTTGATAGAATCATAAATCTGTCTTCGTCATCATCATCATCCCCTTTTCGTTTTGTTTATTTTATAATCAAGGATGATAACTGTGTTTTTATTTATACTTCAATCTTTCTTTAATAAGTTTATTTTAAATAATAGCAAAGAAAACATATTGTCTCTTTTTCTTGTTTAATTTTTGGCGCAATTGTTTATATATGTTTACACAAATTAAAGGCCTCACTGATATTCTCAGCGTATATCTAATAATTCCTGTATCTTAAAACCGGAAACTTGAAAAGCGGAATGTTCTCTTTCGGATGAATAATTTGGTCTGTCACTTACGTTCAGGGTATACCAGGTATGTAGATGCTCGTGTGTAATCAGATGAAGTTTCAATATTGCTCTGCCCCTTGGATAACTGCCGATATCTGATAATATTCTCCTTGAATTTGTACCGTATATTAATGAACAATTGCGACGTTTGGTTAAAACTAACACAAAATCGCTGTATTTTTGATTAATAATTTGATCAACATTGATTTGAAATCTTTTTAATCTATTAAAATTATGTCTGAATATATTTTTGGTGTCCGTCGATTTGTTTGTAGGAGTTCTCTACATTGCTTCCTACTTTACTTATAATTTACATGTATTATATATTTTGTGTGTCTTTACACATAAACAAACATATGTATACTTAATTGTAAATTATTTATGATTTTTCCTTAGTTCATTTTACTAATTATTGGTTGGTTATTTGTATTATTTTCGTATCATTTATTCTTTGTTAAAGGGATAACCCCATATTATTAATTATGTTTGCTGCTTATAGTTCTTACCTACAGAAATTGGTTAGTTACCCTTTATGTTAGTTGTGTTTTTCTTGAATTTATATAATAATTAGCTGTTAGCACCTTACGTTGTGGTCCCATTCTGTTAACAATTGTTTGCTGGTGAAGCAGTTTTTCTCTTCATATTACTTCGTAAAGATTTTCTTCCTTATTTATTAAATAAATCCTTTGTGGTAATTTTGAAAAATTTTTTAGGGATCCAAGATATGAGGATAATGTTAAATGTAAAACACAGTTTAAAAAAATAATTTTACCCTTTTTTATTGTTTTACACATACACACAATTATTTTATTTTAATGTTAACTATATGTATATATATTATAATAATATGTAATTATATATATATATAGAGGGAGAGAGAGAGTAGGTGTGCGCGTGTGAACGTTGTTAGTCATCGTTGAAACAATTATCTATCTGAATACATTTTGTTAAAGCTTTAACTTATTTCGCCGAAGTTTTCATTCACACAGTAATAACAAATATTTATAAAATGCCACTTATCCTTAAGTTGAAACTTCTCATAAATTGATTAATTTCTTACTTATTAGTAAAATAAACACCTATTAATTTTGTTATTTTGTTCCATTTCCTTTGTGGGTTGTGTTCAATCGACAATAGATAATTATTTATATTGTGCTTTAAATGTTGTATGAAGTCAATTTCATTTATTTCAGCAGGATTTTTTTTAATTTAAAAAATAATTCATGTATCGATTTACAGCTTTCTTTTTCAATCGCAGACAGCAGCTCTGTAAGAAATTGATTGCATTTAATTAAGTACAGAATAATCCTCTTTGATCAGAGAAGTCTAAGTTCAGTGCAAAATTTCTTCAGGTTTGATCTTCCAAACTGATCTCATTCTTCATAACGAAGTTCTCTAATTTTAGAAAAATGTGATGTAGACACCACCATGACTTGTACGTCTATTAAATTACATATACACATTTTTTTTTTTTTAAATGAGAAGTACATAAAATATTATTTCATAATAACTAATGATATTTTTTTCATATTTTTTATTTTTATTGTTAATATTGAATTATTATTTATTGTAAAACGTTTTTTACAATGAGAGGTTAATAATTATTAATAAATCAATATATTTAAATTAAAGTTAAAAAAAAGGAGATGAAGTCTGATTAGAACCGATATGCCTTTCCCTTGTAAGATCCAAATTTTTCATTAATTAAAAATTTATTTGGCTATAACTCTGGAACCATTAAAACATAATTACCTTTTATGATATATCATTGAAAAGCTCTCTATGAGGGCATATTACTGCAGTTAAGAAAGTGTCCAAAATCCAATATTTTTGGATTTCGGCCTTTTTTGGACACTTTCGCTCCAGTCGATTGAATCAAAAGGGGAGGTGCACAACTATTACAGTAGTCCAATCTAAAATTTCAACATAAATATATAGTAAATAAATAAAAAATTCCTTTTTTCGATTTTTGGAATTTTTCGAAGAGAGAATTTTGGAGCAAAATTAAAAAAAAAGTTATGCTACGCAGGCATATACTGAGCTTAATGTAAAGTGGGGTTATGTTTTCTAAATTTTGAGAAACTTAACCCGAAATAATTATTAACCCTACCCCTGGAAATATTGACCCCATATACGCGAGTCTTGGTACAAAATTTCTTCGAAATTGGTGTATCCAATCAAAAGCTTCATTCACGCCCAACCCATGTACTTAAAAATATGTATGTACCCATTTTTTTTTGGGGGGGGGGGGGTTCCTGGGTTATCAAACGTCGACAAATGTCAAAAAAACTCATACCCCTTTTTTAATTGATTACCTATACTTTCCTTCTTGGAACATAGCTTTAGAGCTCTGAAGCGTATTAAATTTAGAAAGTTTTTGGATAAAAATTTATTTAGTTATTTTTGCCAAATTTTCTGTATATATTTTTAATTAATTTAACATTACTTTTTCATTAATGTATTCCATTTTTTCAGTAATGTATTACTTTTTCAGTATGTATTCCATGAAACGTTACAACTCTGAGCATTTGGCGCTCAGTAACATCAGAACTCCGAATTTTTACTTCCTTGTACGAAGTAAAGAAAGTATTGTGATCGCGAAAAATGTCGGTTTTCAGATTTCAACGGAAATATCCATTTTGACCATCCCTGAATCCATTTTTACTAGTTTCATGACATCTATACACAGGTATGTATTCACATAACTCATAAAACGATTAGTCGTAGGATGTTGAAATTTTGAAATTAGGACTGTGTAACAACTAGTTGTGCACCTTCCCTTTTGATTGCAATCGACTGCACCAAAATTTGGATTTTGGACTCTTTCTTAACTGCAAAGCTCTCATTGAGAACTTTTCAACTATATAAGTGGTACTTATTTTTATCGGTTCCAGACTTATAACGAAATAAAATTTTAATTAATGAAATATTAGGATCTTACAAGGGGAAGGCACATCGGTTCTAATCAGACTTCATCTCCTTTTTTTAGCTTTAATTTAAATATACTGATTTATTAATAATTATTAACCTCTCATTGTAAAAAAAGTTTTACAATAAATAATAATTCAATATTAACAATAAAAAAAAAATATATGAAAAAAATATCAGAAGTTATTAATGAAATACAATTTTATGTACTTTTCATTTTAAAAAAAATGTGTATATGTAATTTAATAGACGTTCGAGGAAGTCATGTGGTATTCACATCAGATGTTTTAAATTTAATCAGATACATTGGATCCTATTTATTCACTCGATTTAGAATACAGAAATCATCATCATAGTCAATGAAATTTCTTTTAATATTTTTCCCCCTTGTGCTTTATTTAGCCTAACTTTGAAATAAGACTAATCAAATATTGTATTATTATGTATGAGTTTTATTTTCACCGTTTATATTTTTATAAGTAGAAATTAAAACTAAAAAGGAAATAAAAACACCACATTTTGCGCGATTTTTTCGAACAAAATATCATAACTCGCTTTTTAAGTTTTTTATTATTTTTTATCGTAAATCATGGCCGACAGTTTATTATTAGAACGGATACTGTCAGTAGTGACACTAATGTTTATTACTTGGACCGTCACTGTCACTTGTCATGGGAACTCGTTACAGTCTATGATTTTGTCTTTTAAGAAGATAGGATATACAGCAATAAAAAGGGAGTTTTAACTGTCAATTTATAAAATACCATTAAAATTACTCTATATTTTATAGATTACGTGGTTTATTCACACATATATACATTGTTATACCGTATAAATGTACTATAAATGTTTCAAATTATGTGTGACTGACAAATTTACACTGAAATGTTAAAAATGATTTTCAACATAATTTAGAATTAATGTCATTCTACTTTCTTGTTTATTGTATGTAGGCTTAAGAGAGGGAACTATTTCATGATGAAAAAAGCTGCTTGTGATTTTTTTTCGTGTGCTCAATATTCTGATATTCTGAAAGTATTGGGTTCTAACACAAACTTTTTAAAATATGTTGTAGGAGTCATTGTAGTAGTTTAAATCGTAAAGTTTGATCTGGCAAGTTCTGGTGTAAGGGTACTGATTTTATTAGATTTTTTAAAAGCTTGTGTATGGGTGTAATATACTTTTTGTTAGAAATAATATACAGTTGGATGTAATTGAGCCCGACTTTAAGCTTGTGTATGGAAGATGTACCAAACGGTAAGTAGTATACTCTGAATAAGACTCGTCATTCTTAAAATTGGTATAATCCTTCTCAATAGTAAGAAATCTGATGTGAACACCACATGACTTCCTTCTACGTTAAATTTCATACACACATTTTTTTTTTAAATGAAAAGTATAAAATCTTATTTCATTACTAACTTCTGATATTTTTTCTTTTTTTTATTGTTATTATAGAATTATTATTTATCGTAAAAATTGTTTTACAACCAGAGGTTAATAATTATTAATAAATCATTATATTTAAATAAAAAAAAGGAGATGAAGTCTGATTCCAACCGATTTTCTTTCCCCTTATAAGATCTAAATATTTCATTAATTAAAATTGTATACGACTATAACTCTGAAACCAATGAGTGTAAATACCACATGATATATCGTTGAAAAGTTCTCAATGAGGGCTTATTACTGTAGTTAAGAAAAAGTCGGAAATCCAATTTTTTTGGATTTCAGGCTTTAGTCTAGTTGATTGCAATCAAAAGGAGACGTGCACAACTAGATGTTACACCAGTTTTAAATCCAAAATTTCAACATTCTACGTCTAATTGTTTTTGAGTTGTGCGAGATACGTACGTACAGGCGTCACGCCAAAACTAGTCAAAATGGATTGAGGGATGGTCAACGCGGATACTTCCGTTGAAATCTGAGAACCAAAATTATTCGTGATCACAATACTTCCTTTACTTTGTACAAGGAAGTAAAAGCATCCCATCACTTGGGTTACTGGTGAAAATTAGGAATGAAATGGTTTTGCGTTCCTTTTTTCCACTGTTCAAGGTAAATTGTAGCATAATAGTATACTAAACTTATTGGAAAGTTTATAAAATACAATCGAACGTTTTACTCTTTTTGCACCAAAAACGGTCTGTATGATAAAAACAACATTACTTTCAGAGAAAATATCTGACAGTTTGATACTTCAGATGTTTTAGATGTGTTATAACATTAAAATAACCATAAAGAAAAAGATTCATTAAACAAACAACAGCTAAACCGTAGATTGTTGACAAAAATTACATTATGTTGAATGCCTGAATATGGGAATCTTTTAATTGAAAAGAAATAATTTTACCATTTGGAAATTTTGAAACATTACTTCAGGGGAAGGGATAATATTCTTCACCCCCTGAAAATTTGATTTCGTTCAAGTATTCTAACTGTATCTACAAATTATCTCAATCGGGTTCAAGTCAGGCTGATAAGCTGACGGTCCTGAGAATTGAATAATCTATTCTCGTAAAATGCTGTCCAAGAGAATAATTTTTAACCGGATTTAATACTTGGATTAATGGAAGTAAACTTTTTTTTTAAATACTCCTACGTTTCTATTTATGTATTGGCATAGATGAAATTTTTTTATACAGAGTTTTTCTGTAACCGGCTTTTCGAAATTCCTTTAATTTATATTTTCAAGGTAGTCATCTATTATTAATATTAAATTAACCCTTCTAATAATAATCACATATGCTTCACGTAAGTGCAGCATCTGAAACAAAACCTTCTTTTTTTCGGCTACATTGTCTCTCACATTTGAAAATTGGTGGATGAACTCCCTCAATGTTTCAGTCCTTCCCCGATTTTTGGATGACGTTGACGTTGAAACGTAAGTTTCATCCATATAAATTATAAATCTCTCTTCTCGACATTTTTTTATACCTGTCAACTAATACATTAATATTAAATAACTACGCGAAACTGTGGAAAATCATTTTCAAAAATGTACAGAAAAAGTAATAACGAAAACCGCCAATAAAGATATATAATGGGGTGATTAGAAGCGCATAAATAGTTTTACTAAACTCTTGTCCATGATTCAAATGTAATTCGTAATAAATGATCATAAATTAAATTGTTTGTTTATGAGTAATTAATGTTCATACATGTAGCTCTGTTCAGGAATACAGCTAACCGTGTATCGTGTAGGACAATATGAAAGATTAATATAAACAAAATTAATTAAATGAATCTATAAATAGCACGCCGGTTACATCATTATAACAATTGGCTTGTATGTTTTATAAAACTATGTTTTTGAAAATCGCTTATAATAGATCACTCTTTGCGCAGACATCAGTGGGAGACCTGTAATGTATCTGTAAAATTAATTGAATAGTTTTAAGTTTTGTTGAAGTTACAAAGTTTCATATATAATTTTTTTGATTGTTTTTTAATGTAAGAGATGTAAACCACAGGAGAGGTCTAGAGTTCAGGCCCTCTCCACCGTATTTATGTAAAGATGGAACAATTTATGAACCAATACGGTTTTTAGATTAAATGTGATCCGGTAAGCAAGAGTAAAGGTAAAAATGAACAGGAATGTGTTAACTACGAATCAAAGAATACCGGAGTATATAGATAATTAATTAGTTTTATTATTAATTAGTTTTAGATTTCATAAGAAAGCTACTTATTGTGGTGGATACCATGATTCAACTTCCGAAAACTTTCGACATATATTTGGGTTTCACATCCTCCAGACCCCCAAAACCACAATCAGTTCAAAATTATAAAATATATATATTTCACTTTCTTGTAGGCACAATAACTGCCGTAATTTTGCGCCAATCTTTTTCAAATTGATACGTAAAATATAACGAACCAAAATCTAGATCGAGTTCGTTAATGGGCAAACTCGAACCATGAGAATTTTTTCGAAAAAACATAATATCGCTATAACTTTCTTATTAAGTAAAATATTGAATTTCCTACTATTCTTTGGGTAAAGGCCTGAAACTTATCTACGTAAACGTTTCTGTTATCACCAACCATTGGCCCAAGGGTTGAAAAAAATGAGGTTTCGAAGACAAAAAAATCATACTTCCCTTAATAGGCACATTATCGAATCGGTTTAAAGTGATCGTTAGTCCTCTAACATTATCTAAAACAATTTTTGATATGACCAACCCTTACGGCTAGGGATTACCAAAATGTTGCTGCAATTGTAAGATGGGGCTTGTATGCTAAACAAGTGAACCACCACTTACAACCATTGACGTTTTGTTTAAATTTGAAGGTTTAAGTAATTTTTAAGGTGGAAATGTTTTTTATCTCCTACTTAGCACCGGTGAAATCAACCTCCGCCTTCCGGCATGCCGAAAGTGATTTTTTTTTTAAGTAATGTTATTATTCCACATTTCAGAAGATATCTCTGGTTCCTAAATTTAACATTTTTACCGATATATTTAAGATAAATTAAACATTTGTTGACAAAAAGGTTTTTCGCATGCAAATGTTTTTCATGGCTTTTTTTAAAAAAAAGGGCCAATGTATAAGTGATAGGATATTATGCCAAATGTCACTTGAACATTTAAAAAGTGAGTAGTATACTATGCAGAATATAATGGCGCTACATGTCTTTTTTTCCTAACAAATAAAAAAAGTTCGACAATATAGCTGCGAGGAAAAAAAAGAACGAGGCAGTTGCATACAAAAAAAAAATTCTGTTATCTACTACTGGTCACAAATACTTCTTTTTTAAAGGAATGTAGTATAATAAATGAAAGAAGTCCGTTTTAATTAACAAAGAAACGGAAGTATTTAGTCGTAACTGGGCTAACCTAGTCGAAAATGATTGATTTTTCATTGTACGCTAATAACACTGGTTGAAGGCTTATTTGCATATTATTGTTTTATAATTACAAATAAAATGTCAAAATTTACATATATTAATATCGTTTCTGTACAACGATAAAATATACAGTAAAATAGTTTAATTAAAAATCAACAACTACACCTTTTTGAACAAGATCTTTTAATATAATTTTTAAAATTCAATCAATTCAGTTTTTCGTATCATATCAGCTCAATTTATTCACTATAATTTTCAGTAAAATAGCTGGCATGGCGTTACTTAACTTTTAACGGCATTTGCATAGAGCATAAAATTAATTAAAATCTTTCCTTCAGTGAAAAACGAAAAATAATCAATACTATTAAGAACGTTCTTGTTTTCTAAAGATTTTTAAATTTTAAGAACAAACAGTTAGAGAGAGGTTATCGTCGTCTGACAATCACAAAAATGATTGTTTGGATTCGGTAAAAAAAAAGAATTACAACTTCATTAAACTATACTATAGCCAGTCCCTGTAAAGGGGTAAGTGTTAAAATTTTCCAAGCATCGGAATTCAAAAAAATGAAAATCCTGTGTTAAGATGCTTCAAAATTATACCTTTACTTTGGCCCTTTATTAAAACTATAGGAATGGCAATCTTTTTATCTAATTTACCAAATTTTTATTAAATGTATTTGTAATCAGATTGAAATATTAATCGCACAACAATGTTATTAAATAACTACATGTTAAATGCCGTACAGTTGTAGGCGATCTAACGGAGATACAAGTCACTCCTGATATTGGCAGAACCATTATCAAGACAACGAGCGTTCCATGACAGGCTTGCTAATGATTGTGAGAGATGAAGTGATTTCACATTACTGAGGCATCAGCCTGGCAAATATGCTGATACATAAACAACAAGAAAGAAAGAATTAACTAGTCTCGCTGATAAATTTTGGTTCTATAAATGCTGAAACGTTGGAAGTATGTTATAAAAACTAAAAACGACTTCTGGAGTAAAGAATATAGGTAATAAAGTTGATCAAATGTTTGTTATCCCCTTGAATGCTAAAATTAGTTATGAAACTGCAAGCGACACTGAAGATGTGGTTCCGTCGACTGGATTATAAATATTCTAAGAAATGAACTCAAGGTCGTATAGAATGCATCTATAATAAAATCCAGTGTTTTATATTTTTATTGGTTTAATTGAAATTTGAACAAAATATTTATTTAAAAATCCATTAAAATAATTTAATCAATTTTAAATTAATTAACTTTTAAACAAATTATTTTTATCATTAAGTAGATAACTTTTTTTTATTTTTTTTTGTTAGTTAATAGTTTAAATAGTTTTCCAATTATTAATTTAACCATAACATTAATATCAAACGATTTTCAAGATGGAAACATGATTTATAAACATGCAGGAGATTTATTTTTCTTAATAAAAGTCTGTAAATTACGCAGCGCATATACTAATCAAGCCCATGTTGTGAGTAGTTTTTTACGGGGGTAATCTCTTGTATGTTACATCTTGCTTTTAGATCCTCCCAGCGTGCACATTCAAAAAAGGTGTGGCAAGGAGTGTCCTCTTGACCACAGTACACACAGTTTGGGAGCTCTCTTCTTTTAAACCTGTGTAAGTAATACACCAAATTTTCCGTGGCCGGAGAGGAATTGTGACAGGTAGTACCCCACATCGCCGTATTTCCTCCCCAGCCTAGGTTCTATCTCAGGAATAAGCTTCTTTGTCCATGCCCCAGTTGTAGCGGCGTTTCACTTCTTTTACCATTCTTGTAGCAAGAGATTAGTGGCATCTTCCCTGTCCATGCTCTCATACATTCCTTTCGTTTGGGTAGCCCGTAACTGGATCGGCGGTACCCCGGTCAGGACTTCCGCCGATACCGTTCAGTACGCCGCCACGATCCTTAAATTCATCCGTCTCTACGGTGATGTCATCATCTTCAATTCCTCTTGCTGTTTAGTGCTGAAAACCAGGCAGACACTGCATACAATACTATAGAAGTCGCTGCTATCATTAATAGCATATGTTAGGATGTACCCCTTGCAAGTTAGGTAACAATCGTAAATTATTGCATTGGGTTGCTTCGTGAAGATTATACAACAGCTAAATAAGCCGAGTCATTCTATAAAGTCGGGTGTAATAATTCCTGTTATGTTGTTACAAGTATCGTTTGTAGAAATCGGTTGTCACTGTCTTGGGTGGTTCTTTAATTTTTTTTTTTTTTTTTGCAAGAATAGTAATAATTTTTTATATTTCAAGGCACTTCCGCAACCCGGAAGAAGTAACCGCCGAGTTGAATCATCTTGATTTACGAGAAACGCTCTAGCAATTAGCACGAAGCTGGAACGATACGCTATTGTAACGGGGGATACATATCCTCCTATTAATCGCATGGACAACAGTCTCTTACTGCTGGGTCTTTCTTATCATCGGACGGGTTTTTGTTTGGTTAATATCAATCAGTTTTATATTTGTTTTGTTTATGGAAGGAATTTTGGATTGCGTTCTGATTCTTACAAATCAATTTGAAATCCTTACTTACGTATTTACGTCTTTCTCCCTCCTTCATTCCGTCTTCTTAAGCCTTGTCGGTGCTAGTGCCTTTCGATTTTGCAGGAATGCGCCTGAGGGATTCTAGTTATTGGAGAATGCTATTTATTCCCTCCGCCGGAGGGAGTCGCATGTGCTAGTGGTAGACCAAAATTGTAAGTTGGAGGAAAGGATGCCCTTGGTGATCTACGTTTTATAAACCCTATTTTAGCCATCTTCTCCGTATTGCATCGGCCGGGTCAGGGCTGGGGTGCGTTCGAAATCGTGGGACGTAAAGCACGAAGCCACATTCAGTTAATAATTCACAATCCGTTGTTATACAAACAAATTCTTGATATACAAACGACGAAGAATACGAATGGATATTTTAATGGAATATTAATGGATATATTTAATAAATTAAATATTTGTTCTCGATGTTATTTTTGAAGTTTATTGCTTATTTACATTATCGGTTCATAGATTGCAATAAATAATCTGAAGCTGCTGTAGAAAAGAAACAAAAGTTGATAATTTCAAGATACGAGATAAATATTCTCCATTCTCTGATTGAAAGTAAAGTATTAGTGACAATAAAAAGTAAATTGTGTGATTACTACTATTATTTTATAAGGGAAAGTAGGTTTTTTTTAATATATAAATTACTATACTATGTGTCAGTTTCTGTTAAGCGCATGTGTGTATATTTATTACCAATGAAACCTCTTAAATAAAATCCACATTCGTAACGTTGTCAGACGTATATGAAATTAGAAACTAAAATGTGGGACTTCCGGATCGAATTCCATATATTGGAATTACAATATTGTTTAGCGTTAGGAAATTTAATCCTAAATAAGTAAAAGTATCTACTGTTTTATTTACGACATTATTTACTTTTTATTAAATATTTAAATTTTATTCTAACAGATAAATTTTTGAACACGTTCATTTTGTATGTATTTCTCAATATTTTTTTCTTTCTAAATATATTTCTGTTTAACTGTGTAAATATTTAATCTTGCGTATACTTAATTCGTATAATTACATTTCTTTTTAGCCGAAAGTCTTATGAATTGGAAACATCCATAGGAATTAATTATTCACAAAATGATAACTTCTTGGACTTTAGTTCCTTTCCTTTGATTAATGTTATCTTATTTGAATTTGAAATAATTAGAAGTTAATGAACTTACAGGAATTCTTCATTGGGTATGTTAGAGACTTATATGGGTAATATAGGCCTATTGTATTTTCAAATAATCTTCTCAACATCACTGTTGTTAAATTTATACATGTTTTTAAATATTGATAAATTTAGCAATAGCTTATAATCTAATGAGAAAACGTAATGTCCGTAAAACTTGAAAGGAATGTTTGATACGAGCTCATACAATCCGAGTTCGTCTACCCTTATTTTACCCCGGTGAAATCTACCTCCTCCTTCCGGCGTGCCGAAAGGAATTTTTTTTTAATTTCTCATGGTTCTTTTAAAAAAGAAGTTTCCACTTAGGTGTTTTGGAGGCTGTAAGGTTAATCATTATTTAATAAGAAATGTATTGACAGTCTGATTTTTTATTTTCATTTATTTAAAAATTTGTCTCCTGCATTTATTTTTTTACGCTTTATGTTTCTATCAGTGGTAATAACTTTAGCATTCCATGTAATGGCGTTTATCTGGCTAGCTCGCAAATAGCGCCGATGTCATGCACAGTTGATTAAACAACAGTTACCGCCTGTATGTGATTCAGCCAAAAAACGTACAATTTGAATTCTTTAAATACATTTCAGACGATCTCTTTGTCTCAAATTTTCCAAAATATTGTAACAAAAACAATATTACCATATTGTTTTTAGCCCGCACTTAAAATATGAATTCGGTGTGAGTGTACGTAAGCAGATAAAAAAGTCGCAACCAATTACTAAAAGATTAAAGATGCCATGATCCTTAAAACTATGTTTTTGTGAAAGGTAAAAGTATTTAATTATTCATTTGTTGTATAAAACACTTTTTGCTCTGAAGCGAAGGGCTGAGAAGATATAGGAACAAAACCGAAACAAATGGATAATTGGGTTGTGCTGCCGATCTCTTGTATCGTGACAAGACTTCTTTATCAACTTTAGTTTTTGTGTATTACTTTTTTCTAAGGCACTTTGATTCCGACCTAAGAAGTTTCATTGTAATCTTTGTAATCTAAATGTCAAGTAAAAGAAAAAAAATCAATGACCAAAATCAAAAAATTAAAAGTAAAAAATATTGACCAAGTCAATATTATTACAAAAACTTTGCTTTAATTTATCAAAAGTTACTTAATTGTCTGTAGCTTTTTATATTAACAATTATAATTAATTTCAAGTTATTGTACCCAAATATTGGTGCACAGAATTTTAATTTTATTTCTCCTCTGAGTAGGATCGGCATTCAAGCAATACTCATCCCAGGGGAACGGATCTTTTATTCGCCTGGCTCAAATCGCTGAGATGGGGTACCGGGCTCGTCTATGCCGTTCCCGGACCCCGACACAGTAACCGGGACTTGATCTTGCCTCAAGCCGCCAGGGAAGGAAACCAAGTCTGGATCCATGCCGTTCCCGGATCCCCCCTCCCTCAGTATACGGAGCTCGGTTTTTCTCTTCCTTTTTTTTATACTTATTGTTCCCTGCTCCAGTCACGATACTTAATTACCTAGAAAAATTTATGGTATTTCAGTCTCGTTTGTTTTCTGTTTTAAAAATTAAATGCTTAAATTAAACCTATGATTAGATCTACTACTTGAATGATTTTTTGTCGTGTAAGATAATTATAATACTCTTTCGGTTTGTATTGTATTATTACCACATTCTGGCTTTTGTAATACTATAATTCAATATAATAATGGTAATATATATATATCATTATCTTATTCTAAGAACTACTTCTCCCACTCTAATTCCTTTTCACAAAATAAAATAACCGGTGACTGGATCGTTACAGGAATGAGTGGTGACTTAGATCAGTGGCAAATGGCAAAGCTAATCACTTAGATTGTTAATAGAATCCCTTACCATCATCCGATCTGTAATTGTTCTTGTTTGCTTGAAAACATACTTACGTACCTGTTATTAAAATTTAAGGATTTTATGTTTAAGAATATTATTTATAGATGTATTATTAGCTATGATTTTATAACGACTGCTTAAAACTTAAAAAATTATTTATTCAACAGTCATTATATTATTTATTTATTTTTTGTTATTATAAAGAAAAATGAATTTTGTTATTAATCTCGGGTTATTGAACGAACTTTGGTCATTCATTTTTATTACCAAGTGGTTTGTGTTATCTGCGGTAACTACCTGTATTGGATATCTGTTAAATATTATCGACTTCACTGGTCAGCATTTCTAAATAGGAAAAAGGAAAAACATTATATGAGGAAATATGTTATTTAGAAATAGGCTTATTTTAATTCGATAAGATATTTTTATTATTATTATGTTGGGCAGTAATCAGAAACCAACAATAATGTTTACTCAGATCTATACTTAGTTTATATATATGTACCAACACAAGTAATGTCTAAAGTTAGAAAATACATATAAAAACTTCCTGTTCGGATAGTAAAAAGCATTATTTATTGTACAATTTTATATATATTCTACACTTAGATTCCCCCCCCCCAAAAAAAAAAACCCTGCATACTTTGATAACAAATTTTCTACTTAAGTTCGGTATGTTGTAATTAATTCCCATTTCTACTTTCATTTATTTTGCATTTAATGTTAACTAAAAACATCAAAATATGTAATTTTTATAAATTTTTACTAATGAAAATACATTTTTTGTGATTTCCTGAATGATCTTAATTAGCTTACTTCTTAAATAATCTTGTAAAGCATTAGTTCTTAATAATAAATTCCCGGTTACCAGTCTGATAATTTTCATCATATAATTAATCATTCTTATAGTTCGTTTTCTAGGTACACTAGGTTTACTTATATACACTTGTCATTTCGTGATGTACTATATGGCTCTTAGATATTGTCAAGATTTTTAGATGACGGTGTTTCCCAAAATGTTTAACTTTTTAATTAGCTAAACTTCGACTGAATTTTAATATATTTGTTATAACTTTTAATTTTTCATTTGTGCCTTTTTATATTGCCATTTTTGTTTGATTATTTTATCTTGAATTGATTTTATGAATCACTTGTGATATCGTGATATCTAAAAACCTCTTAATTATTTTTCACGATATGGTTACATTTTTTAAATTTAATTATTAAAAAATAATATACTTATTTATGTGTGCATCTGTGTTATGTATGCGTACGTGCGCTTTTGTTTTATCGTCTAAAACATTACGGAAAAGGTTTTTTAAACATGGTTAAAGATAAAGATTGAAAAAAATAACAGGTTAAAAATATATGCTGTCATATGGACTGTTTATGTAGCTGAAGAGTTAATTTTAGTGTTATTGCCTTGATTTCGAGGCTGTATGTATGTGTATAGTCTCTAATACTTCACAATAAAATTCAGTAATTTATTTTTTCCTTATATCGTTTGTCCAATCTTTATTATAACGGCCTACATATGAAAACAAGAAGAACAGTCAACAGTTTCTACCTTAGGTAATAATAATTATCATTATACAGCCAGTAAACACAATAAAGTGTATTACTTAAGGCTGAATAACTGCCATTCACTATTTACACTAAATTTGCCACCCTGATGGAACAGAAATCTATATTCAGCTCAATGTCTTAGGTTTATCTAGCACCCAGAATTTTTTTCCATTTTTTGATGGTAGATCTTGTTTGCTTGGAGTTACATCTTGTTTACACAGTATAATTAGGTTTGTATTATTGTTAGTTAACTTTAATAATTTTCTTACCATCTTTACCTTCGTTTTATATAGTTTTTATATTTATCATTTGTTAATCATTCTATATGTATATTAGTACCACAACTGACAACCGGTTCAGGTTCACCTAACATGAGTAACAAAGCATTCCCAATAACGAGTATTCTCAAGAATAATAAACATCCCGTGGCAGGCTTACTAAGTGTAAGCAAGTAGTAAAGTTGTTTTCTCATAGATTTTTTTACCCTCCGGGTTGATCTAGTGGTGAACGCGTCTTCCCAAATCATTTGGGAAGTAGAGATCATTTGGGATTTGGAAGTATAGAGTTCCAGCGTTCAAGTCCAAGTTAGTTATTTTTACACGGATTTGAATACTAGATCGTGGATACCTACCGGTGTTCTTTGGTGGTTGGGTTTCAATTAAGCACACATCTCAGGAATGGTTGAACTGAGACTGTACAAGACTACACTTCATTTATACTCATACATATCATCCTCATTCATCTCCTGAAGTTTTATCTGAAAGGTAATTACCGGAGGTTAAACAGGAAAAAGAAAGAAAGAAGAAAGCTATTTTTCCTAAGCCAGCTCAACGACATGAAATGCAGGTTACATTCAGCCCTATAAATAAATGTACGTCGCCACTCGTTCATTTAATATCATTCTCCTTTACAATTTCATGTCAAATCGATTACTACCGATTTTGTGGTACAAGGTGTAACAAAAAGCCTTCAAATTATGTCATAAATTTTTAATAATAAACATTGTGTTAGAAAACTAATTCTATATTAATCCTATTGTCAAATATTTTAAAATCTATGAATTTTTGTGCATTAGGACTTTTATAATTTTTTGTATAACGGGCGGTGTATTGCTGTGCACATAGGCTGACGGATGGCTTACCGCGCTATTAAGTATCCTGAAAAACTCTGACAACGTACTGTATACTATGTAAGTATACGAGATGTTTTCGTAAAGGAATGACTATCTAATTGTTCCACTCATCCTATCTCTCTCGCACGCAACGTACACACCTATACGCTGCCCGCTACACCCTATACCCTTGTATTATCAGTTAAATTCCATCGTGAACCATATTCCTACCACACAAGAGATAAATAAAATGTATGTTAACTTTGATAAAGGGAATATTTAGTATATTAATTAAACAGCAAGTCAGTTCAATCGATAATAAAAGGGTTGTTAGTTATTTTTTAAGTATTGTATAAATTAGAAAAGTTTTAATCAGAGATCTTACCTAAAATTTAACTTGTAGAAAAATTCCTATTTTGGATCTTAATACTTGTTTTTAACCATACACGGTACTTAATTGTTATGTTTTCAATTTTTTTTGTTTAGTAACTTTTGATATGAATGTACTTTGGATTTTTAAATGGAACTAATTTTTATCATATATATTCTACTATAATAAAAACAGAACTTTTTTTTTAAATTACTTAGAAACGAGATTGGTACATAAATTACCCCATTAATCGTTTCATTTCCGATTTTTTTTTAAATAATTTTATATTTTATAAATTATATGTAATCGTTTTTATTATAATAGGTTGTGTGTTTACTAGACTTAATTATCAACTCCTTACGTTATCGAAGTAACTTCCGGTTTCTGTTTTTTATAATATATTTTTAAACTTAACTTATAAAAAAGAATACATTATTAAAAAATAATGTTCCACATCCGTTGATAAACATTTATTTTCAGCTTAGAAAGAATAAAAATTTGCGTATTATTTAAATAAGTTGTTTTATTGGCGATTATATATTAGCTGTAAATCAGTGTATTTGGAAATACATCTTTGCTTTTTGAGATGATATTTAAACTGTACGTTGGAACCCAGTATGAATATAATTAAGAAAAAGTTACAATTTTATCGCTGTAAGAGAATTTCTGCTATTATGTTATTGTAGAATTTCCTAGAAATTTAATATATGTTTTATTATCTCACCTCTGCATTTTATTTCCACTTGTAGTTGATTAAAGAAAAAATAACTGACTTTGATCTGAATCATAATTAATCTAAACGTAAATATTTCAGAACTATGAGCTTTATGAAAAAAAAATTATGCTGATTCTGGAAAAGCTAATAATTTTTAAGAAATTTATCTTTATTTACCACTATTTATAAATTTACATTTTCATTTCAATTTCTAGGAAGTGATATTTATGATAGATGTTTTAACACGTACAGTAAATCTGTGTAAAATATGAGAGGATGTGTATGATATGTGAATCATCTATATCCTTGTTAAGATCTGTGGTTTTCCTTTTAACGAATTGGTTGATTGTTTTCCCGGAAATCAATAACAACTATGATTTAAAAATATATTTCCATTTAAAATATGAAAATAATAACATATAATTAAAAAAAGTGCTTTTTTAAATATTAATAATTTTATTAACGTTAATAGATATAAAAAGAAAAATGCAAATACAGTCCGACCCCGTTTAAACTTTGTTCAAAATAACGCTGATAGAAGGGTGCCACCCAAAATAGAACTGTTGTTAGATATTAAAAAAATCCTACTTTTTAGTAGATATATAGAATTGTATTTTTACTATATATATATTATATATATATATATATATATATATATATATTTAGTAATAAATTGAACAGAATAAATAAATATAGTTATACGTTTTTTGTCTGTTTACCCTCCGGAACCACCTTCAGAGGATGATAAGTATGAACGTAAATGAAGTGTACTCTTATATAGCCTCAGGTCGACCAACCCTGGATACCGGTGTTCTTTGGTGGTTGGGTTTCAATTAACCACACATCTCAGGAATGGTCGAACTGAGAATGTACAAGACTACACTTCATTTACACTCATACATATCATCCTCATTCATCCTCTGAAGAATTATCTAAACGGTAGTTACCGGAGGCTAAACAGGAAAGAAAGAAGGTCGACCAACCCTCCTGAGATGTGTGGTTGATTGAAACCCAACCACAGAAGTTCACCGGTACCCACGATCTAGTATTGAAATCTGTATAAAAGTAACTGCCTTTACAGTAATACATTTTGCTCTTTGAAATTACACGAAGCTGTAGAAAATATGAAGCAAACAAAAATAACTTCCGAACTTTTTCAGTTAACTATCTTAAATCTTGAAATGTTAAGTTATATATATATTCAGATGTGTTGCGTTGACCCACCGGGTTGGTCTAGTGGTGAACTTGTCTTCGCTAATCAGCTGATTTGGAAGTCGAGAGTTCCAGCGTTCAAGTTCTAGGAAAGGCAGTTACTTTTATACCGATTTGAATCATAGATTGTGGATACCGGGTTTTTTGGTGGTTGAGTTTAATTAAGCACACATTTCAGAAATGGTCGACCTGAGACTGTACAAGACTACACTTCACTTACGCTCATATATATCATCATCATTCATCCTCTGAAGTAATACCTGACGGTGATTCCTGGAGGCTAAATAGGGAAAAAAGTATGTTATGTTAATTTGGTAATGTGTTCAAATGAAGTAGTTCTGTATTTTCAGTTAGGCTCTAAATCAAAATGCCTAAAAGATTCTACCGTAGTTTACTGTTCCGAAAAAAAAACAAAATGAAATCCAGGTACAGAATTTATGTACTGTAGAAAAAATACTGTACTGTAGAATACTTCTACAGTATTATATAGTACAATAATATATATGTACTGTAAGTATAGTACACCGTGCAGTTTAGTATGTGTTTACTCAGTACTGTATTTTTATTTTTCTACGTTTCATTTTATACCATAATAATTTCATTTTTAATAATTTTTCATACTGCAACTTCAGTAATATTTTAATTTTTACAATATTAACTGAATTGGCATTTATCAGTTAATCTTCGAAATAAAGCAGTTAGTCTATAACGCAAGTATTATTGTTGTATTGCAGGATCGTACTTTGTTCCAAGAGTCTATATTTACATGTCTGTTGCTAATAAATTGTTATTCTCTATTTATCGCCATGGTCCAATTGTAAAGCGTTACATAGGTCACATACGCTCTCGCGAATACTTACATATTTCCACCTATTATTTATGTACAAAATCGAACCGTAACGTATACGTGCACAAAGAGTGAAAGAATAAAAGGTTTGATATCTCTCTATAACGATGAACGTTATGTACTTGAATGATTTATTTTGATCGGGCATTATATGAAGAGTAATTTGTTATAATTAGTGCGTTTTCTTGTCATATTTAATCAATTTGTCCGACATAATTGACCGGTTTAATTAAGTTATTCTTATAATAATTATATTGGGAAATAGTATTTACGCCTTATCTTATTAATATTTCTATAATCGAAGATTATTATTTTTTTTAACAGTCATAAACATGTATATACATTTTAATAATAGAATAGGTTTAAAAAATAACTGTATTAGTTATTACTTTTTTTTAATTCATGAACCTTCCACAACCACGTAATACATGTATGCCGCTACATATAATTTTTTTTTTGTTTATAAATAATTTTTCAGTTTTACAAAACAAAATTTTAATTATATTTTTAACATGTTGTACTTAAGGATACATAAATAACAATTTTGGGTTACAGTCAAAGGTTAAAATCAAAAGGTAGAAGTTCAATTGATCTGATTACTCTGATTCTCTAACCCCTGTTCTTCTACTTAACATTTCTTGTTTACTTCAAACTCCGCAGAACTCTTCACCTTTTCTTAAATCACATTATTAAAAAAGTTTTCAGACATCATTTCATTAATAATTTTTTGGCCATTTCAAACAAAATATCATATAATTTATTTTCCCGGCACTTATCTTGTTATTTTCTTCGTGCCTGCAATAGATAGTCGTGTACTTTTTGACCTTCTTGATAACTGTTAGAATTTAATTAAACAAAGTATAATTTAATGAATGAAATATTATTTCTAATAGTCAGTTCAAATTAATGTATTTGCTCGAGATAAGTTAAATATAAATCAATTATTTATATTCTCTATTAATAAAAATTAATCAGATTCGGACTGGCAAATTTATCATCATGCTTATCAATTTATCATCAAAGTTTTAAATTGCTTTAATACGTTTTCTTTTTCCTGCTTAGCCTCCGGGAATCACCACAGGTTTTACTTCAGAGAATGAATAAGGATATGTTTGAGTGTAAATAAATTGTAGTTTTGTACAGTCTCAGTTCGACCATTCCTGAGATATGTGGTTAATTGAAACCCAACCACCAAAGAACACCGGTATCCAAGATCTAGATTCAAATCCGTGTATAAGCACTAAAATTGCTTTAATACTAAAAAGATTTTAAAGATATATACATATAACATATAAAAAGCTGACAACGCAGTTGTAGAACTTTCCCGTTACGCGGCTAAAGCCGCGTTCCGGTAAAGTTACGGCTTACATAAACAACTTAATTTAAAATATTTATCATTTTATTTTAATATAATTTTTCGTTTAGCTAATTCAATAATTCTAACTAAAACTCACGCGCATACCGTATTTAATTCGCGCGGATGTGGTGGTACTAGCGGCGACGGTCGGCACAAATTCAACTTATGTAATTTCACAAGTTACGTAGAACTAATTTCGCTTGTACTGTCGACAGACTGGTGTAGCCGCGAGGCTTAAAGTACCAGGTACCGAGTCAAATGGGCGATCGATTTCGAGACCCAGCCAGATCGAGTTACTTTTTTACACCATAAATATTAACCATTTATTTAATTTTGCTGATTACCTGTAACGCCAAAATATAACAAACGACTACAGCAGCATTTTTTAGAGTGAGGTGCGATATTGCAAAAAAACTTTTTTGGCAGATATTGCTATTTTTTAATTGTTAACAAATGTTCGTAAGAAAATTATGATCCTAATTATGCGAAATCTCGAGATACTGAAGGTGACCTTGCTCTATAACCTCATCCCCTTGACTTTTTAAGTTGAAAATTTATTGGCCTCATATATAGAAGTAATTTGACCAAGTTTGTTCAAAACGATCCAGTAGTTCTGTAAATATAAGGTGATTTAGAAACCAACACCGAACACACTCATACGAACGTTAACATCAGGAAAATTTCTTTGGTTTTTTGGGTTCCTTAGGTGTCAAATCCGGTGAAATCCGAATAAGGCCAAACTGGACCGTTTAAAATATTTTCCCTTCTAGAGCTATGTAGACAGGAAAATAATACTTTGTTTCATAAGGAATAGAATATATAAAATTTGTTATTTTACATTATTTGTATTGAGCATTCTTAAAGTTGTAAAGCATGTAAAGTATCAAACATACAAGAAGTATCCGTCAGAATTAGTTTACCTTATGCTAGTTCCTATAATTTCACACTTGACATGCTGTTACACGTACGTAACAGTGAAGAAAGTAACTGGAAAACATTCTTTAGTTTGACTAATAAGCTTAGCGTGGAATACTGGTTGTTCTTAAAAATTATAATCGATTAAATAACAATGCTTGCTGAATTATTTGCATTCTTCAATTTCAAAAACGTGATTTTTTTTCTATACATTTTTGAAATCTAAATATCATATTTTATATAAAAGGAGAAGTCATTTAACTATTGTTTAGATTATTTAATTAGCTTACAGTAATTTCTACTGAAAAAAAAATTTGCAGCTTGATTAATTAACACACTGCACAAACTCATTGTGCATAATATTTTATAATAATTACTATGTAATCTTGTTAATGCATTTAATTATATGATGAAAAACCTTCCAGTCTGGGTTGGTTTTTTTAATCAATGTTTATTATAACGACGAGAAAAAAATATGTTATTAAATTTATGATTAAGGAAATATGAATAACCACTTATCTGTTACAATTGTTTTGCGTTGTTTTTTTGTGTCATTTTTATTATAGTTATTCTTATGAATTAAAATAATAATAATTATTATTATTACGTTTGATAACCTTGTATATTTATGATTACATTGTACGTATTTATTGTATAAACAAAGCTTAACAAAAAACGAACCTACCTGGATGCGTCGAATCCTTTCATTTACATACCGTTATTTTAGTATGACGTCATCTACTCTGAATGTATGAGTGTTATATGGTGTGTGTGTATAGTGAGTTTAACCGACCCCGTTCCATAACCCGGCAGCATAGCGGCCTTCTTTCCATCAATGATTAATCTATGTTTTTTTATACTTATGTACACGGGAAAAAAGTCATGAATACGTAATGAAATAAGTTAAAAAATGTAATTAGTTTTAACCGTTTGAAATTTATTCTAGTTTTACTTATTAAAAATTTAAATATATGAAACGAGATAAATAATTCTACTATTTATTAAAAACTAGTTATTATTGCTTTTGAATTTTCATTCGGGATAAGCTAATATATGAACTTTAATTTCGTTACATATTGATTAGCATCGTTAAGCTATTTGATTTGTCACGCCGGATTTTAAATTGCTTTAACCTGTACTTATTTTTAATTGGATTCGTTTTCTTTATTATTATTGTTATTAGCTCGTTGAGGTTAAATTAACAGCATTTTATAAAACTAATCGACTTGTATCAGAGTATAAATAAACCACCTCCGGTCAGACATTTTACTATTCTTTATAACTACTATATATTTTATGGGTTCTTCGCATTCATCTTGATTGTAAACGTTACGAGGGATTTCGAGGAAGATAATATGGGTAATAATTTGATTGAAATGACAAATTTTTAATATTTCTGAAATCCGAATTTAGTTTCTCTTTTATATTCCGTTTATAGTACTTTTTATTTGTTAGTAGCAGCCCGGCTATTGCTAGATTTGAGTATATATATATATATATATACACATTAAATGAACGCAATTGAAAATTTGATAAAACATTAACAAAATTTAACCTTTCACTTTTAACCATTCTCCTTTCCTTTTCCCCGTTTTCATTTGACCATATTCCCTTCTTTCCCCTTTACTTTCCCCCATTCCCTTTCCCCTTACCATTTTCCTCCCCTTCCCGTTCATTCTCTATCTATCTTTCCCTTATTTCCCTTTCCCCTTTTTGTTTTTAATTTTCCCCTTTCCATTTCCTTTTCTCCTCGTTTACCCCTTTTTTTCCATTTTCCCTTTCTTCCCTTTTTACCTTCTTCCCTTTTACCTTTTTCGATTTTTCCCTTTCTCTCTCTTTCCCTCACGTAAATTGGTCCAGTAGTTTTTTAGTCTATACCGGACACACATATCGGAAACATTGAAATAGAATCGTAGAATATTTAGTGTAGCGTGTGTTGCTTTTACGTCCAACAGATAGCGCTATTTTAAAAAAGCATGTTTTTACCTGCCACAGGTGTTACAGGTATATATAAACTGTCACAGGTATATAAATAGTAGGTATATAAAAACACGCGCGTATTCGAATGCAACGTTGTGTCCAAATTCCAAAGCAGTCTGTGAAGCACTTTCGGAGATTTAAGATTTTGAACAAACGAATATTTATATTTTTATTTAAGTAGGTGAGTTTGTATATAGTACGTATAGTTGAAGGCTGTTTAACCAAAATACTGTTGGTTACATTAAATAAAAAAATTCAAATTTTTTACATGTTAAATTTATTCCACCTTCATTAAAATAATTTAAATTACTATTATAAAAAATAATCTATACATCGATATCACATCATCTTTTTACCAGTAAAAAACCAACTGGATTTTCCAACAAAAACTAAAAGTTTGTTTTATCTAATAAAATTGGTCTTAAAGCTGAATTGTTTCTCGTTGCCGACCAAACAAAAGGAAAAATGCTTTAAACATTTTTATTGTTGATAATGAACCATTTTAATTATGTTCCGTTTTTATTTTGAAATGCAATTGTATTACCAATAAAGAATTCATTTATATTTTTCAATTTCATCAAATACGAGAAAAGTCCCAATGTTTAAATCTGATTAAAAAAAATTTTAAAAGCTCTCCCCCAATACAGCAGTACCTTCTTTTTTCTTTATAATTAGCGATTTATTTTAAACCATAATTTTTTTTTAACTTCCGGAAACCACCGTTAGATATTGCTTCAGAGGATGAGATTAATATTATGTAGCGAGTGAAAAATGCCATACTTGACCGGGATTCAAACCTGGGACCTCCGGATGAAAGGCTGAGACGCTACCACAAACCATAATTAAATAACAGTTCTATAGCGCTCTAAAACTACCAGATATTTTCGCTTAACTAAATATTTGTTTCTGAAAATAGTCGTCTTCATAAAAAAAAACTGCAGTTATTTGTTCGTATGTTCTACTAAGTGTAAAAAAAAACTTGTTCAAATTAAGAATAAACATAGAAAATGTATTAATATGTATATATTTTTATACACATGATTATATTAATCTACTTTTTAAAAACACTTTAATAATAAACTATCAATAGCTCTGAGGCTTGGTTTTATTTATTTTTTCTTATTTCATTGTGGTGGAGGGTGGTTCCCTTTAAACCCGCTTACTGTTCTTTATTTTGTATGCAACTGTTTCCAAAAATCGGTTTGATGCTCATGTAGCGTCATCTTTTGTACGCATTATGTTTCATAGTTGTTGAATTATTACTGATACTATTATAGTAATCTGAAATTTTGTTCGATCGTAGATTTTGAGAGATAAAATAACCTTTCTCATTATTCCCCCACACAAAAAAGAAAAATGTTTTATGAAATATTATAAGAAAATTAATTCTGGAATCGAATATCATTTTTTTTTTTTTTTAGAAAAAATTGCATTGAATAAAATGTTCAACCTTTCGTAATTGTGCAGCTGTAACTATAAAAAGATTAAATTACTATGATTATTCAGCATAGGACTAGTTTGGTGTAAAATAAGAAAGTGAAAATTATAGGTATTATAGGCTTTTACTGTATTATTCTCAATTTAACAGAAATGTTATATGCATAAAAATTGATTTATTGTAATTACTAATACCTGTAGAAGTGCACGTGTTAAAGTGATCGCCTTTTGTATCGAATAATTATAAATTACTATTATTATAAATTTATATTAATAACTTTCTATTATTAAATATGTGAGTAAAATATGTGTTATGTTTCTCTCTTTATATATATATATATATATATATATATATATATATATTAATTACTGGATCTTTAATAACTAAAGCGTTTTTCTTTACGCATTTCTCCTTACCTGTAATCTTTTATAACTTTTATTTATTAAATTTCACTTTCATGTAAGAGTAGTTCCGTGTGATTACGCATGTGTAATGACATTTCTTTTAAATTGTCAACGTATACGATTTACATGACTTATGTTACTTAGAATTTTTTTTCAAACAGAAATTTAATAATTTTTTCTTGTATTAACGTTATAAACTTATTATTGGAAAGAATTTTCTGTCATTGGTTAAGGTTTAATGTATTATTATTACTATTAATTTGTCATAATACTTTTCAATTAGACATTAATTCATTGTTCATTAATTTTTAGTTAAAGTTAGCCGGGAAGATAAAATTTGAATTATAATTTTTATTTATTCTTCATTTAAATTATATATGTAAATGCATATTATCATTCATTGGTATTAACTGAATGAATATTAATTATTGTGTCTGGTCGACTCATAACAAATTTCTGTCCATTTTCACCTTCGTCAAAATCATCGTGATTCTGAAGTATAATTAAGAATAGTTAATATACTTAAGATTATAACCGAAATTTGAAATATTTTTTATATGTATTTTGAATGTTAATTTTTTTCTATTATTGTCTAACAAAATACATAAATCCAATTATTGCGCGCGCGTGAGCAAACACACAAACATTCGTTAATATAACATTTAAGTTGTAAAGTTACGAACGATGAACAAAGAAAAAAGGGCTATCAAAAGCCAAAAATAAATTTGCACAAATCAGAAGAACCTTTACAACATACATAGCATTTATAGACTTAGAGATGGCATTTGGTAATGTAGACTGGAATAAAATGTTCAGCACATAAAAAAATGTAGGGTTGAAGTATAGAGATAGAAGAACAATTGCTAACATTTACAGGAACCAAACAGCAACAGTAATAATCGAAGAACGTAAGAAAGAAGCTGTAATAAAAAAGGGAGTCCGACAAGGATGTTCCCTATCCCCGTTAATTTTTAAGCTTTATATAGAACTAGCAGTGCAAGGTGAAAAGATAAAGATGCCACGATTTGCTGATAATATAGTAATTCTACCCGAGAGTAAAAAGATTTAGAAGAAACAATGAATGGCATGGATGAAGTTCTACACAAAAACTACTGCTTGAAAATAAACAAGAATAAAAGGAAAGTAATGAAATGTAGTAGAAATAATATAGATGGACCATTGAATATAAAAATAGGGAGAGAAAAGATTATGGAGGTAGAAGAATTTTGTTATTTGGGAAGTAAAATTACTAAAGATGGACGAAGCAGGAGCGATATAAAATGCCGTATAGCACAAGCAAAGCGAGCTTTCATTCAGAAATATAATTTGCTTAAATCAAAAATTAATTTAAACGTCAAGAAAACACTTTTGAAAGTATATGTTTGGAGCGTAGATTTATATGAAAGTGAAACTTGGATGATCGGAGTACCTGAGAAAAAAAGATTAGAAGATTTTGAAATGTGTATCTATAGAAGAATGTTAAAAATCAGATGGTTGGATAAAGTGACAAATGAAGAGGTGTTGCTGCAAATTGGATGAAGAAAGAACATTTGGAAAAATATAGTTAAAAGAAGAGGCAGACGTACAGGCCACATATTAAACCATCCTGGAATAATCGCTTTGATATTGGAGGGACAGGTAGATGGGGCAAATTGTGCAGGCATACAACGTTTGGAATATGTAAATCGAATTGTTAGGGATATAGGATGTAGGAGGTATATCGAAATGAAACGACTGGCACTAGATAGAGAATCTTGGATAGCTGCATCAAACCAGTCAAGTGAATGAAGACAAACAAAAATACAGATTTCAGTACTAGACAGTGTATACCGGTGTACTTTGATGGTTGGGGTTCAATTAACCACTCATCTCAATGTCGGCCTGATTCTGTACAAGACTATACCTTATTTACATGTTATTCACAACATCCTCAACTCAGTAGGGCATGAGAATGTTGCTTATTGCTCACAAGTTGAATAGATTGCAACGTACACTAACAAAAAAATGCTAAGGGAATATTAGTTAATAAACTATTGCATTCGGTAGACGACGATTTAAGTTTTTCATGATGCTGTTTCTATTACAATTTTAATGAAGCGTCAAAAAACTAGCGTACTTGAAAAAACCAGGGTTAATTTTTTTTTTAATTTTCTTTCTAATTGAAAGTTTCAAAAGAACTTTTTATTAGTATAAAGTTTTAAGCTAGACTGTAAAGGACAAAAACACTTGTGAAGTAAGAGTAAAAACTTAGCTGTTAATTTTCGTTTTTCTTTATCTGTTATTTTAAAATAAGTTTTTTTTTAGATTTTTGTCGCTTTAAATATTTTTTTAATATCTGTCCTGTGCGGGTAAAAAACATATCTCTTATAAAATTTATGAAATTAAAAAAAACCGTGAACGACTGAGTAAATTTTGAATTGTTTTTTAACAATATAATTCTTCGTTGGAGTCGAAGTATATTTTTGAAATTTTTGGAAATAGTTTGATTTCAATAAAAATAAATTAATCTTACGTTTTTTTTGGATAAGCTACTTTAATGTTTAATGAAAAGTTATATTTTCCATTAATGGATATGTGGGAAAATTAAATTTTTAAAAAATTTAATTTTTTTCCATTAATTTAATTTAATTTTCATTTCCAATTTTTTCTATATGACACTTAAAGATTTTATGTGTTATAAATCCATTTGGATATTACGTTTTAAAGAAAAACTATTAATATTTTTAAATACCGACCTCCAGTTTAATTGTATAGTATTTTATTCAAATAGGACATAGTTTAAAAAGAAAGAAAATACAATTTTATCCCATTAAAATTATTTTATTAAATACTCTATGTAGTACTTAATAAAAACAAAGAGGTATGTTATAAGATTAAGCCTTTTAGGCCATTTAAAATATCGTTTTTATAGGTATTTCTTTCAATGTTTGCTTTGTGTAGATTTGTTTTGCAGTAACTATTCAATAGTTTGTTTCTTTTCTTTACTAAAATAAACGTAATTATTTAAACGAAGTTTATTATTTCAGATCGTTAGTTCTTCTGTTGTGTTGAAAAAAAAACACACTGTAATAAAGAATGTTCTGGAAACGCCTTCATGAAACAAGCTGCAAGGTCATATTTAAATTTTAAATTGTAATGATTTGACTACGTTTTTTTTGTTTTGTGTATGTTTATAATTTTAATGTTTGAAGCGCCTATTTGTTAGAAGATTACTTAGTGCTATTTAATTATTTAATATTGAACGCTTAAGAACGTGTAAGTTTCGTGTTTTTTTTTCGTAAATATTTGTTGATATGATTTAATATTGATAAATTTTTTTGTGGCTTTTGTTATTTTATTTTTTCTTGTTTTAACCGAAGAGTTTTTGGGTTTTAATTGAGTGTTAATGATTTTGTTTTTAATGGTGTTATTGTTTTATTAGCGTGGTTTTACTATTTGAAACGTTGATTTTGTTAAGTAATAAAATATTTTTTTTTTTTAATGAGAAGAGGATCTAATTAGTAAAATTTAGAAATTTTTAGTTCTGTTATTTTAGTAAATAAATTATGTTTTATTTTGAAACACTACTCTCTTTATTTTCCTTTTTTTATCTTAGGAACCAAACCTGTTTTTAATATGAACACAATCCCAAGGGAAAATCAGGAGAAATTTACCCCTGTATTTCCTCTCTATCTTTGTGCGCATAGCGAGATGCTTACGAGCACCATCCACGGGTAGCTCTACGATCGCCCTCTGTGAGTTGCCGAAGCCGGCCTGAGAACGTTATTAGGATATTATCTCCGAGATCTCGCGAGACATTTTCACGAGGCATGTCATGGGACGTGGTCTCGGCGTTTAAGACCTTTACAAGGATTTCCCTAGGAAGATCTGCCCCACGTCTTGTTTTCTTAATCATCTCCCGGAAAGACTCTGCAACGTTGCCAGTGTTTTTAACGCGGATTTGCACCGCTTTATTTTATATTTTGTAGTACCTAATACACTTTTATTTACCTTTCTTTCTTTTTCCTGTTTAGCCTCCGGTAACTACCGTTTAGATAATTCTTCAGAGGATGAATGAGGATGATATGTATGAGTGTAAATGAAGTGTAGTCTTGTACATTCTCAGTTCGACCATTCCTGAGATGTGTGTAACTTTTATTTACCTAGAGTTTACTTCGGTCTACGTTTACAAGGACATACAATTTACGCTGTGTATAAGCCTAGCAATAGCAAATCGTTTTACGTTATTTAATGCTTGTTTATTAATATAAGAAATTGGACTGATTCAGCGGAGCACAATGTCAAATACCATGTATTGACTGCAACTGGAACTTAGTCAGTCAGTGCAATCCGTTGATAGGCTACTAATTATTTTATTTAAAAAAAATAAAAGTTTTTTATTTAATTTTTCATTACCCATTTACCAAATTAAGCTTGATTATCCTAAAGCTAATAGAGGTATTTATTCATACTGCTTTTGAAATTTATTACAGTTTGAACCACTGAGCCGATTATAATGAAATCTCAAATTATTTTTTTTATTCACAGAATGATATACCGTAAATATTTTTAGTAAAATCAAAATGATGGACCACGGGCGTGTACGTAATACCGGTTTTAGTTTCTTTTTTTTAAGGTAATATGCATTTCAAAATCGTTCATATTTTCATTTTTATTTATTTGTTTTTTAATTGTATGTATTTAGCGGGAATTCTACCACTATTCTGCAAATCTGCCCAATCGTTTTTAATCTAGTAAAGAGTCCAACCAGTACTTAGTTTTAAAATCCCAAATGGAATATTTCTTTAATTAAAGAACGCAGAATTTACTTGTTTTTTGTCCTCGATTACTAAATATAAATATTTTGGTGAAAAACAAAATGGCGAATACGGTGTAATATCTTTATACTTTTTTTCTATGTTTTGGTTTCTGTAGCCAGTCAATGGACCCGTATTTATCTTTCAGTTGCATATCCTGTGTCACTCTGGCAATTCAAATAAAATTTAATTTCTGAAAATCTATTCTTCTGTTTTAAATCTTGCGTAATACAATTCTTTATTCGAAATAAAGACCGATTGCAGCTTTGGATTTTTTGGGTTTTTTCGAAATATTTTAAAAATAGCTCTAATATTAGAAATAAGGCGTTATTTTCCTAAGCGTTGTGCTAACCAGGCAAACAACATACAAACGAAAACTTCATTTTTTTATGTCTTGTTGTTTACCTTTAAAAAAAAAATGAAATGAAAAAGGGAGGAATTTATCCTGAACGAACAAACAAACAACAGAGACTGCGAGATCATAGAAGAAAACGCAAGATAATGGATTAAAAGTGCATTCAGCTTCATACGTAGAGCTGGGGAAAAATCAAGGAAAAGATCAAAAGGTTGAAGGCAAGCAAAAAAGAAAGAGAAAAGAGGATTCACGTATACTGCTGGTGAAGAATTTTACACTAAATTACTGTAATTTTAGTGATATAATCTAATTCTTAACATACGTTATTTGATTTTCCGAAAGTTTATGATTTTCACGAATTAATGATTTTCATCGATTACAATAGATTAAAGCAATTTATTTTTGTATTTTTTTAATTACTCTGAATTTATTGTATAAAGACTGAATATGGAAAATAAAATATTATAAGTAAACATTTCAACAAAGAACTTGAAATGTATAGCTTTTAAAAAATAAAACTATTTAGGGCTATAAAATTTTAATTTTTTTATAATAAATTATTTAAAAAAATAATAGTACAAGTAATTTATTATAAATATAAGCTTTGTATATATAAAGTTTTATTTATATATATATATATATATATATATATATATATAAAATATTTGTAAGATTTCCGTAGTGTAATGTGATACACTGTTCAAGGTTATCGCTTGCTATAATCGAGATACTTCGTTGTAATAATCATTTTACATGACAGATAGGTTATGTCACAGAAAAAAAATAATTGTCGTATAACAATTTCTCTTTGTTTATTTAATAAAAATTAACTCATTTTATATTAAAACTTGGTTAACCACAAATGTTCTCCCTGGATGATGATGATGAATTAGTCAGGGTATTTTTCTGGTTAAAAATAATAAAGTATCAAAAAAATAATTCATTTCTTAGTTGTTACTGAAGCCTCTTAAGTACTATGGGTTTAAGGGAGCGAATATAGTAGTTTTCGATTTTTTTCTTTTTCAATTAATCCGTAAATAAACTTAATTTCTTTATATTATAGGATTTCTGTATATTTAACATCTTTGATTATAATTTTTTCTAGAAGAATGTTGCTGTTTTTTTCTTTTTTTTACCTCTGGGACTACCGTTTGACAATGTAGCGTGGGAAAATGGCAAATGCCATGCCTGACCGGATTAGAACCCGGGACATCCGGATGAAAGGCTACCATTCGCGCCACGGAGGCCGGCGCAAATGATAGTGATGTTGTGTTTGTTTTTTTGTTTGTTAACTGTCAGACTTGATAATTTGTAACGTCTGATAAGTGGTCTGAAAATTGATTTTTGTATCCATTAAAGAAATATCTATAGGTGATTTATATCTACTACGATTTCACTTTCATCATGGTAAGTAATATTCTAATGAATTTTCTTTCACTTCTGTTTTTGTTTTTTCTTTCTCTGATGAGTGGGATTAAAAGTGTGATATTAATAATTACGTGCTTTAATTAAATTCAGGATATTCCGTAAATTATTTGTCTAATAATTAATCTACCTAGCCTGAATAGTTTTAACAGTCTAATGTAAGTCATTTAAAAGAAAAAATATATATACATATTTTAAGTTTTGTCGGTTAAGCTCAAACTTAACGTAAAATCATCTTTTTAGTATACGCTTTTAAGATCTTTTTATATTAAGCAATACGACGTATAAGTTTTACAACAAAGGCAGTAAATTTTGTAAGTAATTTATAATTATATATATATATATATTTGGCAACTAAATCATCGGTTGGTTTTTTATCATCTATTTTTAAATATCAAAGTAATCAAAGGATTTTCTCTAAATACATACATAAATTTCCTGTAAGTGATTTAATTTTTTTCTTTTAATTTCTCGTAGTTATTTAAATTTTAAAGATCTGAGAATATTAAAATATTTTATTTAATTGATCAGCTTGACGAAATTTCGTTAAAAAATAAAAGACAGCTTCACCTTCTTTCTAAAATAAGTAGGCATGTTTTTTGTTTTGTTTTTTTTTTTAAATAAAAGAATCCATAAGGACATGCCAGAGATATATTTTTCGTTTTTTGAGAACGAGTCATGTTTTTAAATTGCTGAATAATCATTACAGTCATTCTTTATTGGGTGGATATCAGAATTTGGTCTCTTTAATAGGTCTCTTGCATTTCAGTTCCTCTTTGATTACAAGGTGTTGTAATGTTTATAGTAATTATGATCTTGTTATTACGTCCGATTACCAGCATGATTTTGATATATTTTTGCACTTATTTTAGTGTTCCAAGTTGTGAATACTAGTTTAAAGTGTTGAATTGAACTGAAAATAGTATTGAAGTTTTTTAAAAAGTTTGGATAAAAGGAGAATAATTTATTCCTTTATTGCTTTTATATTAGTTATAATTAGTAAACATTTTTAGTTATTACTTTATAAGCGTACGAATATTTAACAGTGTTCTTACAGTTTCCTTCGAACAGATACGCTCTCTGTACGGTAAAAGTGCCGTGGTGCCACTTTGATCAGTTACAAGTAATTTGAAAGTCTATGAACATTACTGTACTTACGAGTTTGCAATTTATTACTCTGTCAAATGGACTAAGGAAATTATAATGCAATATTTTGCATAGAAAAGCTTTTTTGCATAGACAATTTATTCGTTTAAAAAAATTAGACCACGTAATTCAATTTTTAATAGATAATTCTTTGTACAATTTTATAAATTTATTGATATATTGGATTGGATATCTAATTACCGATTTTTAAGCCAAATGTTCATCTCCACTCGTTCGCTTTTTTATATACATAAATCACTTTGATCTTTCTAAATCACTATTAATGAATTATCTGTTCTCTTCTTTTCCTGCATTATCACAACAGTTATTTTTGCTGTTAATCGTTTGAGATTTTCTTGTATGATTTATTTATTGCCTACCCCTTTATTTAGTTTCTAAAAAAAAAGAATTAGTTTCTAAATTTTCCTTGGAGGTTTGGTTTGTATTTGTGGAATATCGAAGATGTTTTTGTACAATTTTTTTTATGTGCATTATGGCTTTTTGTATGACAATTTCTAAGAGTTAGAGACATAAAATTTCAGTATTTTATTAATATCTTCTTCACTGATAAGTTCGAACGAAGATAGGTTGTTTGAAGCCGTCTACTTTAAATAGCAGTTTTTTTTCTAAAATTGCTTTTTTTAGAGATCGTTAACTCCAGAAATGTTTATTCTAGCTTAAAATTTTACTAATAAATCTTCGATGTTATTAAAGTCGTACTATTTATTATTATTATTTAACTGTGGTGGAGGTTTATGATATAAATTTAAAATGATATCCAGTCTAAATTCAGTATTCCTGATGTAAGTAACATTAACTGGTCGTGCTTTTGTAATTTACTGTTATATTTCGCCATGTTACCCCTATAAATTAGTCTCATTAAAGTACATTACCGTAGAAATAAGTGTAATATATATATTTATTATACCGTAATAGAAATCTCAGTATATCAAGATATATTTTTTATATAACGTGTCGTAATTTAACAAAATGCAAGCAAAACTAAAAGCTAAATCGTGTAAATCATATTTATTTTTAAAAAAATGTTTTATATTATTATTACTTTTGTTATTAGTAAAACCTCAGTTGTTGTAAGCAACTAGTTGTAATGAAGAGCTCTTTCCGTGACTGTAGTGGCATGCAAAAAAAAATTCCTTGAAGGCAATTCTCATTATTTGTTAAGATTGCGTTCTTTTCATCATCTAACCCTAAGTATTTCTGTTTACTCTCTTTTTCTATTCAATGGTCTACCAATTAATTTTCAGCTATACTGTACATATAATACGCCCTTTTATACTGCAGCTAGTTGCGTTTAATTTGCAAAATTAGCTATAATAATAAGAATTTAATCAACTATTATTTTATTATTTATTTCTAATCTTCGTAATTTTTGTTATTTATTACATATTTACTACTTCGTTCCATTATACTTTATTGTTACTTTCCCATAAATTTGTTTGTAAGATAATGAAAAATATAATTGGAATGCGCTTTAATTTTATAAGTTGATTTATTTCTTTTATACGTAATTTTTAATGAAATTATTGTTAATGATTGTTTATCTTTGTAATTCTTGTATTTTTTAATTAAATTTTATTATTGTACTCTGTCCTTACGTAATCTGTAATAGGAATCATGTTACATAAGTTGTATAAAATTAAATCTTTTTTGTTCTGCTTAAATTAAACGTGCGATTCATTTTAATGTATTCATCATATTTCCTTTGCACTATTTATTTTATCATTTTATCTTTTTATCTAATTTTTTTTTGTCATAAATGAATGACTTTCTTTCTTTTAAATTGTTATTATATATTTAGCTATTAATATTTTTATTTTTGTTTTGTATTTGTTTTTGTTACTTTATTTTTATGAAATGTTTGTTGTTTTTTTTTTTTTTTATTCCGTTCATAAACGTTCCCTTTACTATAATTTATTGTTGTATGTACACTGTAATTCGTCCTAGGAAACGAGAAGAATGTACTAGTCCGGGTATTGTTACTTCTAAGAAGCATTAATATACTTAATAACATTTAACCCGTCAAAAACTTTGATATTTTATGATATTTGCGTTACATGTATTATCCTAATTGTTGCGTTTCTTTTACTATTTCAATTTTATTCCTGTTATTATTATCTTAGTTTTCATCATAGTTTTAACTCTATTTTATTAATACTTTAATATTCGAAAAGGAGCCTCTTGTTATTATTTTGACCTGGGCGATTATAACGCTAAAGCGTTTTTGCCTCCCAAAAGAAAAACTCTTTTAATTGAAAATTTTTTTCTTTAATTAGTTTTATGACTTGCTTTCTCAGCTTTTCTACAAATGATTTTTATTTTATACTATTTTCTTGTTTATTATATAATGGTCCTTTATTGTTTTCTCCTTATTTTTTTTCTCTTTGGACGGTAGTAACCTATTTGTTTGATGGTTTACAACATAAAATAAAATTGTAAGTTTACTTGTTGGTTCGTTCCTGTTATTCGTTCGATCATTAGTCTAAATTGAAATCTTTTCATTTTGGAATTATTGAAAAAATAAGCTTTTATTTTACATTTCAATTTAATAATCAATATTAATATCGGGATAATCCCATTGAAATTTAACGTTAAAATATATAGAATTAACAAATAATAGAATATTATTACGAGTATTATATCTTCAAGAAGTATTTTAGAATATTAAAATTTCCCACTTAACTACAATATCTTTTAGTTAGTAAAAAGAAAGTGTAATGAATAATTAAATATTTGTATTGTAAGTACAATTCTCCTAAGAGGAATATTAACATTTTTTTAAGCTATACAATTTTTGTATAACTAAATCTTAAAATGAACGAGGTGACATTATACAAATTGATGCCGCATGTATGAGCAGTATTTACTGAGAGATTTTGGTCTAAATAAAATAATAATAAATATATGTGGTAATTATATATGATAGCTTGGTTGTTCATAGTAATGGCAAACAAATTATAGCTCCCGGATTCGATCTATATCATAGTCGTAGCGTTGCTTGATCAAGTGCATTAACTTGTAATGTTAGTTTATAATATTGGAAAGACTTCTATTTTGTTTTTAGATAAAAAAATCAAATAAGTCTAATTTATGTAATGTTTATAGAAAAAATAAAAACGTAAAGATCTGCGTAGGCTAAAATTGACTATACTATACTAATACATTTGTATTAAAAAATCTGATATGGATACTATAGGTACAAGGAAGTCATGTGACATGCTTGTATTGACTATATTTATATTAAAAATCTGATGTGGACATTATAGGTACAAGGAAGTCATGTGACATCCTTGTACCTATTAAATTACATATGCACATTTTTTGCTTAATTTAAATTTATTTCATTTGAAAGTGTGATATGATCCTCCAATTCTTGAATAAATTGGACAGTTATACAATTGCATTGTGGTGGACACCACATTGCACCACATTTTTAGTGATGTCCGTATCAACATTTTATATTAATTTATATATTATTGTTGTTTCTCGTCGTTGAAGTAGTTATATGTGGTGTAAGTGAGAACGTGTCGACTCCGTAACCATGCACACGTCAGTTCGAAACCGACTTTCATATACATATTTTTTTTTTAACTTTTTTATTAAATTTAAATATATTGATTTATTAACTTGTGTAAAAATGTTTGAAATAAAATGAAAACTACATAAAATTTGATTAACTTCTGATTTTTCTAATAACTTCTAATTTTTTTTTACGGAAAAATTTTTTTACAATGACTTCATATATGTATATGAAGTTGGATTCGAACCGATATGCCATCCCCTTGTAAGATCCAAATATTTCATTAATTAAAATATTATTTGGCTATAACTCTGGAACCAATGAAAATAAATACCATTGATATGAAAATAAATACCAGTGATATACCTTTGTATAGCTTCTCAATGAAGGCTTATTACTGCAGTTAAGAAAAAGTTCAAAATCCATATTTTTTTGATTTTGGGTTTTTTTGAACACTTTTGTTCCAGTCGATTGCAATCAAAACGGGAGGAGCACAACTAGAGATGTTACAATAGTCCTAAATCCAAAATTCTACGACTAATTATTTTTGAGTTATGCGAGAAACATACGTAAGTACAGACGTCACGCCGAAATTAGTCAAAATGGAAATCAGGGATGGTCAAAATAGTGGAAATCTAAAAACCGAAATTTTTCGTGATCACAATACTTCCTTTACTTCGTACAAGGAAAAAAAAAGAAAAAATATTTGATATATATATATATATATATATAATTATTAGGGAACAAAATAAGATGAAAATTAAAGATTTTGGTACCAAAATGACAAAGGATGGACAAAATAAGGTAGGCCTAGAAGAGGCTGAGAATAAGTTGGCAAAGGAGTAATTAAACTACGGGGGTTATTATTTAAGTTATACAGGGTTTAGTTGATTTTGATATGACAAGTACATAAAGTAAAAAATGGGGTATGTATATATTTTCGTAAATTAAAATATTTCCGCAGATTAGAAAGGAATAAGTATGTATTCAAACCAGTAAATGATTGATTTAAAAAAAAAAGAAGCCGAAAGGATACCAACTATAGATGAGATAAAATCTGTAAATACTCGTATTATATGTATAAAACCAAATAGCTGAAAATTGGTTATTTTCCTTATTATTGCAAGTATTGCGGTTATTCAAAGCCTAGATAACACTTAGGAGGTGTGCTAGGTCAAGAATTCCTTCTCTTTTCTCATTTGGGAGAGTGCACTTGCTTCAGTGTTGCTGTACTCTGAAAACAAGTGTATTATACAAGATTAATTCAAATCAACCGTATGTTAATTGAATTATTAAATCACCTTGAGGCTTGAGTTGAGGGTATAGTATTTCATTATTTAAAGTTGTGACATTATTTAAGAGGAACTCGGATTTAAGGGTTATATATATATATAATTTAGCTTATAAATAATAAAATAAAATATTTATACAAAATATTTGGAATAAAATATTCCAAATATTTTATATATCCCAGACATTATTCAGCGTTATGAATGCTGCCTTTTAAATTTAACGAATATCATAGGTTGAAATTATTAGTTTTGATGTTGGATCAACAACATTTCTACTACTGACTGCTGGGGTGTCGGCAGATCTCGGTTGCTATGACAACCGTAAAACCCCACCCGCCCTTCAGATCAATAACCCCAGCCACATCTACCCCGTACCCGCTATCCCCCACATCTGTTGTTCCGGGTCCCTTTTTATACCGTCTGCAACGGTACAGGGCCAACATGCAACTATGATACCTTGCACCTTACTACAACCCGTGACGTCAGTTTATTCGATTGATGTTATAATAGATTTTGTTGTTAATAAAAAACCATGTTAATGTCTTTTATAAATTTGTAAAAAATTAATCATGAATTTTTTTACATGGTTTTAATAAATAAATCAATAAATATATATACGTATGCATATATATATATGTATACATATATATAGTATCGAATCAGAATTTATTTTTTCTATAAATTGAACTTTTAAACAGTTTAAAACTTTTTCAGTATACTAAAATAAAAAACGTTTAATGTTATTTCATAAATTATTTTTTCTGTTTGACGTAAAAGTTATTTATATTTGTTTCTTAGTTATTTGACGAAAATTTTGTTCATTAATCATAAAAATTTGAGATTAAGAGAGGAACTGGCCATTACGTTAAAACATCTTATGTAATATTTTTCTTTCTTGTTGCCTAGTTTTTCTTTATTAATATTCAAATAATTGATTTTATGAATAAAACCAGTCACGGTAAAGTGTGTTAAAGTTCTGTTAACCCGGTACTGACTTATGAAAATAACCGATCTTTATTTTTAGCGTTCGATTTGTTTGAGTTTAACAGTTTTTATTTATTTATTTTTTTTTAAGAAGCTTTTCAGTTCGATTCTTACGTATTTATATGTTTGTCAAAACCTTACTCTTCATTAAATGTATTGATTTCATTAATAATCTTTTTTTTAAAGATCCTAGGATATAGGAAATTTATTTTACAATTAGGATTAGTAGGAAATGTTTTAACGAAAAATTACTTGATCATATTGAGGATTCGTAAATATTTTTTGTTTGTTGTCAGATAATTATTTAGCACTGAATTATTTACAGAGTGTGGTACATACACGGCCTGAAATCATTATTATACGTAAAGACTTCTTATACGAAATATTCAAGAAAATTTCTTCAAAAACTTCCAAGTTAAAAAAAAAGACAAGTATATTTTAGAGCTAATATTTCTGCATTAACGAGAATTTTTTTTATAGTCGTATCAAAAATTAAGTCATTAGCGACTTATCAGTGCAAATCTTTATTAGTATTTGAACCTGAGAACTTCGACTTCGAAATCAGCTGATGTACGACGACGAGTTTACCACTAGACCAACCCGCGGGTTGGTCTTGAGAATTTTAATTCATGTTCGGTCCCGGGTTCAAAGGTTCAAATCGTAGTAAAACCAGTTAGTTACCTTTATACGGATTTGAATACTAGATCGTGGATACCGATGTTATTTGGCGGTTGGGTTTCAATTAACTACACATTTCAGGAATGGTTGACCTGAGACTGTATAAGACTACATTTCATTTACACTCGTACATATCATCCTTTGAATTAATATCTTACGTGGTTCCGGAGGCTAAACAGAAGAAGAAAGAAATAATACTATTTAGACAGAGTGATATAAATTCCTGTGTAAAGAGTTTTAACATCTTCTGATTTTTATTAAGTAATTTGTTTTAAATAACATTTTAAATGGCATTAAATGATTTTTGACTGTGGAAAAGTATTGTGAAAATATCATTATAATTTCTGAATGATTCAATACTTTTTTAAATTATTGTAGTTTTTTTTTAATAACAGTTTTATCTTTTATTAAAAATTACAGTTTGATCCTCGTGGTATTCTTGAAATCCGTGTTTCCTTTATCTTTTATCTTAATTTCTCTTTGTACTGTACAATAGATTAAATATTATTTAAATTGACGTTATATATTTTTTTATTATAATTTAAATTTTTATACATTTTATGACATAATATTACATGCTTAATATAATAATATTACTTAACAGTTTATCAAACGATTAATATTAAGTGGTTTGTGACTGTTAATTTACGTAAATAAAATAATATTTCTAGGAAAATGATTTTTCTTAACAAACGGGTGATTTGTTAATTTCCATTTTGTCATGACATTTTTATTAATTGTAAATCAGATTATAATGATGTAATTAATATTTAAAACATTCATTTAAATAATGAAGTCTAAATAAAACAAGTTTGTGTGTAAAAATGGAATGAGAAAGAATTAATTAGCGTAATTTTATTTATATTAATTTTAGTTTTAGAAATTTTAAGTATATTTTGTTCGAATTTACTCATTAAATCTGGATTTTTTTTTCTGTAGTGATTAAAAATAAATGTACATTAATGTGAGTACGTTATCTTATGTAGAAACATATTTATATGATGAAACCCACCGATTGATGTAATGGTGAACGCGCCTTTGCAAATCAGCTGATTACGAAGTCGAGAGTTTCAACTTTCAAATCCTAGTAAAAGCAGTTACTTTTATACGAATTTGAATACTAGATCGTGGATACCGGTGTTCTTTGGTGCTCGGGTTTCAATTAGCCCCACATCTCAGAAACGGCCGACCTGAGAATGTACAAGACTACGCTTTACTTACACTCGTACATATCATCCTTATTCATCCTCTGAATTAATACCTGACGGTGATTCCCGACAACTAAACAGGAAAAAAATATAATGACATTATGAGAGCAGTTATACATAACAAATGTTAAAAGTCTTCGTTAATATGATTGGTCATGATGTTGTTTGTTAGCTAATGAACACAGCGGCTGAGATTAGTTTAGACAAGTAAGTTCGGGCGTGGCTTTTTTCTTTTAATTGGCTTACCCAAGTTTTTTTTATCAGTATTTTTATTTTTATTTCATTTAATCTATTTTATAAATTATTGAAATACCACAAATGTGAAAAAAAGGTTTTTAAAATGCATCTTTAATGAACTTCCAGTTTATTTATTTATCTTTAATGTTAAATGTTTGCGTTTTAAGTAAAAACAAAATCAATATTATATTTATCTATTTAACTGTACGGTACACTTATTTGTTAGAATAATTATTTTGATAATAGAATTAACAGAATTTTATTCTTATCTGTATCTTACAGTGTAGTTTAATAATAAAATTATTTGACCCGGAGCAAAGTCTTATCATAATGTTCACTGTGTTGCATTATTTTATTTATTTTATCCTACTAAACATTTACTGATCGCCGCCAATAAATATCTGTTATCATTTAGATTATATTATTTATTTTTAAATTTATTTTTCTTCAGTTATATTTATTCTATTTTCTAAACTATTTATAGATGGTACGTAAAGTAAATATACTACATCCTATACTACTATAATTGTAGGTTTAATACATTTTTTACTATTTTACTGTTATAAAATTATTAACTTTTATAGAAGTTAATATTCTTCGAAATGTAACTACTCTACAGTGGTTATGTATTTTTTTTTTTTTTATTGTGGTAAAACAATCGTAATGTCTGTTTACATGTCGTAACTGAACGGTTGTAGGCATCATAAATGTGATATTAGGGTGACAAGTCACGTAAAAATGATATCACTATTAAAAAAAAAATATATAAAAAATTTCTTGATGGATTTAGTTGGAACTGAAGTTCTTTTTCCCGTTGTTTTCTTTACTGAGCAAATATGATATGATAAACTTGGTGATAAACTACCAAAGTTTTGATTTGACATATAACTAAGAAAAGTAAACGGTGATCCTTTCGATTAATTACAAATTATTTTTAAAATCGTCTTTTTCAAGCTTTTATCCTTTTGGATAAGGTTTGAAAAAGCGAAAGATTCTTATATAAAACTAAAAATGTTTAAATTACCTCAATGAAAAGAGATAATAGATTAATATTTGAGGTACAAGCCGGAAATATCTGGCATTAATTACAGTTAGTTGTACCGCCTTGTTTTAGATAAATAAAGTTAATGAAAAACAGAAAAGATTGTTGAAAATGTGTAGCCAATATAGGCTTTAAAACATTTCGTTAAATCGAAAAGAGTCCTTGTAACAGTATTTATTAAATTACTAGAACTTAGACCTTTCTTTTTTTTTCTGTTTAGTCTCCTTAAGGTATGAATGAAGGTATGAATGAGGATAATATGTATGAATGTAAATGAAGTGTAGTCTTATACAGTTTCAGCTCGACCATTCCTGAAGTGTGTGATTGATTGAAACCCAAGCACCAAGGAATACCAGTATCCACGATCTAGTATTCAAATTCCTATAAAAGTAACTACCGTATAAAAGAACTTAACGTCCTAAGTTTTATTTCGGCTTGGGTTTAGTGTTGCTTGTATTAAAGCACTGCTCTCTCTCTCACTCTCTCTCTCTCTGTGTGTGTGTGTGTGTGTGAGTGCGCACGCACGCACTCACACAGAAATATTAGGATGGTGCCGAAGTGAGTTATGTTTACATTCGTCATTATCAAAATGCCCAGGAATAACTTTTGAAACTGCCATGTCTGATATTATGTGTGTAGACTGTACAGATCTAGATCTGACCTGAAACTACAACCAAAAAATTGTCAACATTTTCGTGTTAGTGTTCTTGGGCTTGAAGATAAATCGCAAACTTAACTTTTGAGAATACTACAGTTGATAGTAACTATTTAAACTGTATTTTTTAACTTTAAACTTTATTTTTTATCTTTAACTTTAAACTATCTATAAATTTAAACTATAATATCGTTGTACTAGTGCTGAGGATGTTTAAAAATAATACTTATCACCCAACTTGCACTTATTTTCACTAAAGAAATCTGGTTTCGGTGAGCTTCTTAATAGTATCCCGTAATATTATGATGTACTACGCGTATAAATGTGTTACGAAATGGAAAGCACATCTTATTAACGATAAACATGTTTTAACATAATCATCCAAAGTAAAGTATCGATTATTAGGAATTAACGGAAGTACCGTATAATCGATAAATACTTTTGCATAAGAGAAATATAGAATATTAGCGTATACGTAATATTAGATTGGAATAATATACCTAACGGCGTATTGGTGTTTAAGAGATCAACAGAAACAGGTTTTTAACTTAACTGTGGCGTGAAGGACAAGGCCCCTTATAGCTGTGAATCCACTGTTATAGTTATACCCCAGAATAAAATGTTTTAGAACTGTCAGATGCAGCTGTACTAATATATTAGATATAGTTGTAGCATGAGCTGAAATCTGACGTACGGTATTGATGTATCATTATTCATGACGTGTATAACAGACTATAATAAATATTATTATGTAATTATAAAATTATTACAAAGATTTTAATTACAAGCTATTTGAAGATAACTATTCAAAGGAAACTTGTAATATTTCTTAACTTGGTATCAATTAACAATATTTAAATATACTGTTGTTCTCATACTTTTTCTGCTGTTGAAAAAATAAAGGGATCACGTGTCATAGAAAAAAGAAATGACCCATACGTCGTTTCGTTTTGGCGATAAACGCCACTGCAGTGGTACATAGGCTTTTTAATGCATCTGATGTTAATGTTCGAATTGATTGAGTTAAACCAACTTTTTCTCTTTCTTTTTTTCGCTTAATTATCAGTATTTATTCATTTGCCTGCTAACCTTTAATAATTGATCACTGACCTTGGTTATAAATTATTTTATTTCATAAGAGTTCAAACATTAGTCGATAACAATTTTTGAACATTGACAATTACTATTATAAAAGAAAAAAAAGAAAAACTTTTGTAATAATAGATAAGTAAACAAATAATTAATGAGAAAATTTAATTAATTGTTAAAACACAATGTTGTTTGGTTTTTTAAAGAAATCTTATCTGTTGTAAACGAGCTCTTCAGAGTTGTTCATGGAGATTGATTATATGTTAGTGTGGAAGGTTGGAAACGTGATTCGTGTGCAAATTGTCCATCGAACAAGAACCATTCAGGATGTTTTATTGGTTGTCTGTTTTATCTTTTTTTTAATTAATCAGTTGGAAAAAATATTTCTTTGAAGATTATTAAATATTTTATTTCATTATCTGCTCTCTTTTGTATTCTATGTAAAATAGTCTTAATGCAATCTGTCATTTCGTGGTTGAAAATTGTATTGAATAGTTTTAACTAAAATTATCTTCAAAATTTAATTTTACTCCGATTCTAATTACCCTTTCAGTTCAGTCCGTCATCCTCTAATCTCATAAACGCAAGAAAAATTCAAAAGTAGGAGACATAATTTCAAAAAGCGTTGAAAGAAACTTGCGTTTATAACTTTATAAAACCATTGACAAACATGATTTTATCCTTTAGTTATAAAATGAAATCTTCATCCAACACCGTAAAACAATTCCATAAAATAAGTACTTTATTCTTCTCAAATTTTATTCGCCAACTGCTGGCTTTAAAAATAGCTCCTTCACAGTGTAATACAACTGTTACTTTTCTACACCTGTTATTAAAAATAGCGGTTAGTGAATAAAAAGAAAAATAATAGCTAATAAAAATTAATTTGAAAACTTTAATCAACTGTCTACTGCATTTTTTCCTGCCACTGGGTATATCTGTCTATAACACTAAGGGGTGAGAAGTTCACTGTAGGGGCAGCTCCAGCGTACCCCCAACTATTCATACTATATCTAGCCTAAAGGTCATAACGGTAGTTACTCTCCCTGAGAACATCTTTTGTGCGTTGTTAACCATGGGTTGATTGACCCATCAGCCCGAAACCAGATACATATTCAAAATTCATTGTCATAAGGCACAGAGTACAAGAATAGCATCAGTAAGGACATCAACGGGGTTTACAGTCTGTACTTGCAACAATAGAAATGAAACAGCAAACCGATTATTTCCTGGTAATCTGTATCACGTCCAATAGTTTTTTAATTAATATTTCGCGTTATGATAAAACTTAAGAATTTTGCAACAAAATTTCGTATCCACAGATGATACTACTGTCTACTTCAACATTACAATTGAAATCACGTCGGATTTTTAATGTTTCTTTCTGGTCACCGTGTCTAGCCGAATGCCTTTTCTAATGGACCTTCAAACGTGATTTTCTCCGCGAATCTTCCACGACAAGTCAAGGTAGCGTGTGATAGGCATCATACTTAAGACTTCCACGTAATATATATAAAGTATCAACAACATTTTCTTCAATTGAAAATTGTCCAGTTTAAATGCTAAATTTCTCGGTATGAAATGTCATAAATAAACACTTGTGTACACAAATGGTCCCAATCTTTTATATGATGTTGAGAAATAGATATAGAATAAGGCGATGCGTAACCTTAACTACTAGATATAGTATACTCCCCAGTTATTAAAATATTAGAGTTTTATTTAAACATTTTCTACACATTTTATAAGAAAGTTTTTCGCCTTCTTTATTCTGTCACTCCCCAGCGATATTGACATTTCAGGCCAATGAGCGCACTGATCGTACGGCAAAAGAGGCCTGTTCGTAATCTCTTTTCACTAATCGCGCTGTTTCAAATTAGCTTGTCTGTTTTCTGAAGAGTGTGGTTCGTGATGAGTGCCAGAATGAACGGAATGCTACCATCAATAATATTGAAGTAATAATAATAGTGTTTAGAAACTATGTCGCCCTGGAGCTCTTCATATAGAAATAACCGTGTTAAGGAGGTTATTATTTGCTGTTTGCGAATAAGACACACTAGGTTCACTCATGGATATCTGATGACTCGGACTGATGCACTCGGTATACCACATACTAGTGGTCTGTTGTGTACGTTATGAACCACTGCGTTGGAAATTTAAATTTTGGGCTAACATCAGAAATATTTTAGGTAACACTCTGACTAGGTTATCGAATGTTTTACAATTTCTTAAAGCCGTACATCTGGATTAAAAAATGTGATTATTCTTACAATCCTTTTAATTTATTTATGCAATTGGTGTATGCTACATGGTAGCATACCATGTAGAAACTACCCTGTAAAAATTACAGGGTTCAACATAATTTAGCGTACACTGAAGAAAACGAAATCGATCGCTGCGGAATAATTTTTATAATATTTACAAATGAGGTCGTAGAAATTTTTTAAAGAATAAAAATTATTTTGGCTCCAGTAGGTCCTAGAACAAATAATTTTTTTTTTAATTATTAGAAAAATGGTAGCTATCGATTGGCAATAATGCCATTTCGACGGAATTCCAACTTTAAAAAATAATTGAAGTTTTTCAATTTGAAAAAAAACCGATGTGTTGATCGATTTGCAATTGTTTTACAATACACGTAATATTTGCACAGGTTAGTACAACTGTTAAAGAAAATTTTAAGCTCTGGATGGGCCACGTAGGTGCATTACAATATGTTATTAAAATTTTAAAAAAACATATTTTTTTTAAAAACTCGATTTTTGCAAACTATAGAATATTTCATACAATTATATATATATATTTTTTTTATTCTATTCGCCAAGGACTACATATTCTGAAAGTTTCGTCGAAAAATCTTCTCTTTTTTTTAATTTTAATAATATTAATAATCAATTGATTATAGTGGTTATTTTTAGTGTTTTTTTGCAATTACTAATTTATTTGTTGATCAATTGATATCGGGCAGAACTTAAGAAATTTTGTTTTAAAAAGCTCTACAACATTTTTTTTAAATGTCTAATTTTTCTTTAAAATGAAAAAAACTCTTTTTCGCCAACTTTGGACGCCATTTTAAAAATGATGCGGAAAAACGAGAGGGTGGAAAGGCAGCTCATTCAATTCTTCGGAATATTTCTTATGTGTACTACCTAACGGAAGTTAATTTTGGCAAAAAAACGAGGTATTTTCGACAATTTGATTGGTCTATAATTTATTAATTAGATTTTTCTTTCATTATCCAACTATAGTTTTGTTGAAACAAGAGCATACATTTTCATTTATTTATTTATTTTTTTTTTAGAAGGGCTCTGCTATTAATTTAGATTAAAAAATGAGAAACGACAAAAAATATATTTTTTTGTATAAATCCTCTTACTAGAACTATACTTGTAGCATAATCTACTTAGAAAGACCTGAACTTAAGAGTTGTAATTTAAATACAGTTCTTTTTGAGTACATAGCTGTGTCACGGACATGGTAGAACCATCTATTACTTTAAACTTGGTTTACAGTTTTACTATAAATGGAAACCAGTTAATACACGGTGAGAATATCTTTCCACCAAATACACCTACCTATCCTATAAATGTAATGTTTACTTTTTTTAATAATTTAACGTAAATCATCATAAGAGAATTTATTTATAAGTATATTATTGACGATATTGATTTTTTTTAAAGAGAAACTCCTTTTTTAAAGTAAATTAAAATTTTTAATTACTATATTTCTAAAATTACTTTAGTTAGGTTTGTTGAAGAAACATTTAACATTATTATTAGTTATTTTCTTTCGGTTTATTCTAATGAATTATCGTTAAATATTTGTAAACGCTAGTCATTTTCACAATAGAAAATTAATTCACCATTTTATATAAATTATTTTTTTCTTCACTAATTTAATATAAAAATTAATAAAATTTCTAATATTAGTAATTCTTATGTAGTTTACATCTTCCAATCCAATAGTTTTAAATTACACTTATTGATTTTATTTTGATTTACTGTTAGTTATTCTTGGAATAATAAATTTAAATAGTTTATAACAAATCTGATTTATTTTATTGTAGAGTATAAAATCTACTTGTATTTGTTATAATTTTACGACCCATAATTTATCTTATAATAATTTCCTATTAAAATTGTAATTATTGTAACTATGACATTTAAAATAATATATCAGCATCTGGAATCTGTAATGTTGCTAATTAACAGTATGTACCTTATAATACATATGTTTCTAAAAGGAAATTAATTAAACACTTTGATTGGTGGAACAATTGATTTTAGATCAAACGCTGCAGGAACTGGTAAAACTCATGTCGTAGAGCAATATTTTATAGCTGTTAAAAGTAAAGAGTTTTTTCTCGCTACCTATGGAGAAATAATGTTTAATACGTACGTTAGTTACCACAGAAATGGGTGTATTGATTTGTCATTCAATATCATTCAATATCCTCGTACTTATGGATGTGATATGTATGGCATCTGAAGTAGATCACCGGTCAGAACTGTTTTCTCTGAGAATAATTTATGCATCTAATTTCTGTAGAGTGAAGGTGTAAGTAACTTCCTGGAATGATTATCACTTCTGTTTCAAAATAAAAGTACTTTTGCTCTGTAAACGTAAATTGGTTCGGTGTAAAAAGCAATGAGATGACATTGAATGACTATTACTTTTAGGAATAGCCATTCCATTTTCTAACGAGAATGCTTTGTTATTCGGAACAGCTATTATGATATGGCACACAACATCCTTGTACAGAATAATAAATTGTTTATGAACCCCTAGAGTTTGATCCTGTTTTCTTTTATTGTTGTAAGGGCTAATATTTTGTGTACAATTGATGTAAAATGATTCATGTTTGTTGTAGGTATTATGTAGTTGTTTCAGACAACAATGATCTATGAATATTTCCACGTACTCTTAAACCTTTTAACATTCCCTTCAACAAGTTTTGTAAAGAACATAAAAATTGAACGCGCCTTTTTCATAGACGTTTTGATCAGCTTATAGTTTTTCCTGTGTCCGTTTGTTTTTTTACGGTAAGACAGCCGTTATGGATAGTGTTGGTTTTCTTCATCCATAAGCTTTTGGCTTTTAACCGTTTTTATAGTTGGCATTTTTCTGGCACTGTAGACTTCATCTTGCATCTCTAATCATAAAAAAAGTCAACTATTATTGGGCATCAACTTGTTTTCCAAGCGGATAGATAAATAGAAAAACTGTACTTAGTTCTATTATTCAGATTTCAACGCTCTTTTCTCATATTTAGGTTTTAATAATTGTTATAGCCATGAGTATCGAAGTATATATATGCAGCAGCTTTATACCATAATTTTTTCGGTGGAAAAAAAAATCAATGAGGTGGCATTGAATGATTATTCAGTAAAAATGAATGACTATTTGTTTGAATCTTACTGAAACAAGATAAAATAATTTATATAATGTGCATAGAGTATCATTGGTGGTGTTCTTAACAGTTATCAGTCACCTTAGCTACTCATGTTATTCTAGCCAGCCAAGTCGACTAAGTTTTATCACAATTTTAGATTAGTTCTTATGTCAGATGTATTATATTAAATGCGTTGTTATGAACATTCCAGGAGATAATATTGAATTATCAGTCTTTATTTAAATAGGTGTTTCTGAATTTACTCCAGTTATAGGAGAAAATAGTATTATTCAGTTCATTTTGTTTTACAAACTAAAATTAGAAAATACATACGAAGTATAGTGTACAGTTAGTCTTGGACAGTTTTAAAGGAAATAAAATTTATTTGTATTGTTTTTATGTAAACTATTTTAATTATCATCCTTGTATATGCATCTTAATTTTCCTTTCAATATAACTTTTTACCCTCCTCGTCATATGTCGATTGCATTGCAGCCTTCTCTTTTGGGCCATTTCTCGGAAGCCGCTGAGTATTAATCTTGGCTGTTTTCTAAGAAATATCGTTTCCAATCATTATCTTTTAATTGATATAGACATATTTGTATGGTTACTAAACCCTTTTAGAAATATAAGGCGGATTTTGTTTTCTTTTTTGAAAATTAGTTTTTAAAAATTAGAATCTTGTCCACTCAACAAGTTTTCTGCGACCAATCCCTTGTTCATAAATGGTGTTTTATCCAGCCAGTATCGTGCAACACTTACTTAGGGTGATCAGGCTCCGACTTACAGGAACCATTCAGGACGCTCTATAGTGATATCTAGTTTGGGCATCAGACAACCGTAAGCATTTTCAGGTACTTTCGCGTCCACATTTCTTTCAAAAAAATACGGACCAATGATACGATCATTCCAGATGCCACACCACACTAGTACATATATCAGAGGGGTTCTCCTGTGACTAGTAGCGCAGATTTTGTTTGTTAATTTCATTGACTTCACCTTTCTCGTAAAAATTATCGGAAATACATTACAGGGGATAGCATTTTTGCATTCTCCTCAATCCTAACCAAAAACCAACCGCACATTTCCATCCTACGATCAGGACATCTTCCGATACGCTTTGCCGAAGTTTGAGCTTGAATGGATGAAATGTTTTCTCCCTCAGAAAATTGTGAACGGTGGATCGAGGAACTTTGCATTCCAGGCCGGTTTGGAGGATTGATTTATTTTGACTGCCGTAAATTTTGGCTATCACAGCATCTTATACTGCATTATCATTCCGTAGCCTTCCCGAATATTATTCAGATAAAATTAATAAATATTAAAATAAATATTATTTAGATAAATATTATTCCGTCCCCTTTAACTTGTCAAGCAGTCTTCCCACAGTGCTATGTGATAATTGGTTGACGTTTAAGATGACAACGATGTACTTATTACTTACATCACTATATGATGAATAATCTTCACTGCCACTCAACAGAATAATTTCCACACGTTCTTCCTGCAACGTCATCATCTGCCACGAGACAAACTGAAACAGAAGTATTAGAATTTCGCCCATAGTGCGGGACTTTTCGTACACCTGTATAATAATAATAATATGTTTAAAATTTGTAATTGAAAATTAATTTTGAAAGATAACATATAAACCAATTTACTGTTCAAATCTACTTAATATATTTAAATTATTTGTAAATTAAAATTATATAAATGTTGGCACATAGACTGTATCGCACATATTTTATTAGAATAATACCGGCACTAAAGTTTATTGTTAATGAAATCACTGCAGTTTAATCTGCATTGGATTTTGTACTGTAGATTTGTGACATAATAATGTAAAATAGGGTATGCAGATTAAATAAAGGTCTTTTAGGGGTCATAAATTTATGTTAAAAATATCTTTTATTTGTAGATTATAATATGTTTTATAAATTTGCTACATTTATTTAGGATTTTGGAACTTATTTATTTTTCAGTTAAAAAATAAAATAAATTTACTTATTAAAAACTGTCTTTGTTCATTTCTTACATCAAAATTAAATATTCTACTACTAAGTAAATGTTTGTTTTTATTCGTTACACGTATTATTCTTACATTCACTTGAGTGAAAGGTTCTAAAAAAGCAGCGTCTTATTTTGTCATAATTAAAAAAAAAAAACGAACTTAAAATGCATAGGTTTAGATGTCGCTCTAAAATCCAAGATAAAAATAAAATTAATAATTATCTTGCAGTTTCTTTTTTTACCTTCTTTGATGATGATAATAATAATTATTATTATAATTATACAGTTATAATAATTAGATTACTGTGTCGTATATAATTATTCCTGTATACGGTAAATATTATACCGTAGTTTTAATTACATATTTTTCCACACTTGTTCCTTCTGAGTTGCTGGCTTAATTGTTTCGCTTATTTTTTGATAGTTTATGCATGGAAGGCCCTCCTTTCTTGTGAGAATCTCATTTATTAATGTATATAAGTAATTCCGTTAAAATTACTGCCAGTGAATTATTATTGCTTTTAATATGGATAATCTTAACGAAGATTAATTTAACGTGGTTTTTATGAGTTTGGATTGTAAGGTCATTGTTTCTGCGATATTTTTTAATTTATTAGTTTAGAAAGTATATATTTTAATGAAAATAATGTTGATTATTTTATCTTTCTGTGAAATTGATAAACCTATATTATAAAAGCTTATCTTATATAATGCAACTTAATCTTTATAATTAATAATATTCACTTTCTTTCATTTTCACTTATTAAGTTTACCCGTATTAAGATTACTTACCATTCTTATAATTTCAATAAAGTTTTACATTATTTAAAAGTATTAGATCTTTCAATGTTTAAAGTATTAGTAGTACATACCATTCCATTTAAGGCATCTGTAGACCTTGAAAAGCAAAATTCTATAATGTAGAATTGAACAGGTAGTTCAATTCTACATTATGTATGTTCAATTAGGTATGTTCAATTCTACATTTTGAAAACGTTCAAATTGAAATACAAGTTTTATGAGAATCATGTAATTAAAATAAGAGTAGAAAATAAGGAAAGGTGTGAAGTAAAGGTGCGTATTCTTTTATTTGTATATAGAAGTAATGAAAGAACTAAAACAAAAAATTTGAAACCGGAATAACAGGTAAGACCAAAAATTAAAACGATAGATTCGCCAATATATATATATATATATATATATAATTACGATTTTAAAACTAGGAATCAGTTACAAGTAAAAGTAATGAATTCATTGCTGGAGGAAAAATTCAGTTTGAAATCAAATAAGAGTAAAATAATTATAATGAAATCTGATAGATCTGATGGTAATGAATAGTAAGTACGTATAAAAGTAAAACACAAAATATCATTTGAATAGCAAAAATTACATTAGATGAACAAATTTAAAAAAAAAAAATTGATAATAAACTTAACAATCTAGTGTACAAGTTTACCCGTACCTATATGTTAACTGTACCTTTAAAACATGTTTTGATTTATTCAGCCAACGCCCAGCAAAAAATATTAAATATAAATTGATAAAAATTTGTACACATGTTCTTCTTACGATGTAAGTGCACACTGAGAAAAGGATCTTTTCAAATTCTGAGTTTAAATGTTTAAAATGGAGTTACATTGAATTTTACTATTTTATTTTTTTAATTTCTCCGCCAAAAAATATAGCTATCAACTTGATTTTTGGTGTGTGTAATATTCATATGAATATCAAAAAAACAAGTTTTTAAATAATTCAAAATTGAACCTTGAAGAGGTTGAAGAAAGGTAAAAAATTTTTCGAACAATGATTTCAAATTATCCCAATTTCCGACTACACTAAACGAGAGATTCACTAAATCTGGGCTTGAAAAAAGACTTCAGATAAATATCTATCGTGAAAGCTATTTTCGGCCTTTTTTCGATTTTTTAAGGAGTGCGACGGACTAATCAATCAAGCCACTGCCACTTTTACTGTATCTGCGGCGCGAGATTGACTGCACCTGTCTCCGGTTACTTTACCAAAAAAATATAAAATGAAAAACATTAAAATGTTTTTTGTTTTTTTTAAAATGAGAAACGAAATAGTCACCTAGTGGAGTTTGTCGGGAAACACAAAAAACCGGGCAAAGTTCATTTTTACCCGTACGAAGGAGAGTAGCCAGCTATAACTACTATTTTTAAGATGGAAATCAACTATTTTGAAACTCGAATTCTTCAGATCACTCAAAGTTTCGGGTCCGGTACTGACTAAACTGTTGCTATGAAGAAATTACAATACACTGATTATATATGTTTTATGTATCATTATTTTTCTAAAAAACAATCATGAGTTTAATGAAAACATTAGTCCGGAGGATATAGCCCTCTGACCGGCTAGTAATATATGTTCGAAATTGCAAAAAAAATATTTGTAAGGAGTTTGGTGCTCTGTGGCAATGGAAACTAAGACCCAAGTAAGGCACAAAAATGCTGTACACATTGTATAACGGAATGCCTAAAGTTGAGGCTAGACAAATCCTTTTGAGAGATTGGCAGGAAGTATGTAATGCTTCTCCTACGGGAGAATGGACAAGACGCATTATACATAGCTTTGATCTGTGAGTTCAGCGTGGCTTTGGGGATGTGGGATTCTACCTCTCCCAGCTGTTAACCGGTCATGGGGAATTTGAAGGGTACCTGTGCCGGTTTGGTAAACGCGCTACCTCTGTATACGCGCTACTGCCAATCACAGGACACACCGGAGCACACCATATAACACTGTTGTAGGTGGGACGGTGTTCGACAAGAGCTGGGTTTGACCTGGCTTACTCCAGAGAGAACTATGTGCTATATGCTGGGTAGGCAGGCCTGGGGAAATGTGGAGAAACTAGCTACTAGAATATTGAAGACAAAAACCCTTGACGGTTGAGACCTTGATCGTGTGTAACCGTGAATGTGTTTAATTAGGGAGCGCAACCTCGATCTGGAGAGGACGGTTCGCCGAGGTGGGCCGTTCTTGATGAGGGATCGAGAACCCCTTGTGGTAGTTCTTGTATAATAACTGGAAGTTGGATTGCCTCATATAGGAACACTGATAAAAAACTGCACAGGAAGTGGGGTACTCTAATGGGTTGCTAATATTAATGGCTTACTAATTTAATATAAAATAAAGATCCGACCTGCCATGCCGGACATTCTGCCAGTATGTCCGGTCGACATACTGGCAGAATGTAGGGTGGGAAGGGTTTTTAGAGTAGAAAGGACACCCCCTACGCTGTTCTATGCTTAATTGCGGGTCCGGCGTAGGGGAGTAAGGGAAAAAAGTAAGGCAGAAAAATACAAGAAGAGATGTGGCATTATAGAAAAATGTTTAAACTAGGTCAGTTGAAAGAATAAGAAATGTTTTCAGTTGACTGATTAAGAAGTTTGTGGCAGAATCTTATATGAAGACAAGGGAATTTATATACAAGGAGGTTTATATATTAAGGCTTATGAGTGCAGGGTCAATGAATTTTGTTTTCGAAAGAAGTTTTGCCAGAGGGTAAAAATAGTGAAAGAATACAAAGATTAGAACGGATGGGGAGTAACTTAGGATGTAAAAAATATTTATAGCTGCTGATGAATTTCTTAATGAGGTCAATAAAATTTGTTAACCAAAATATTTTCCCTTAATTATATTTTACCCTAATGTTTTAAATTTTGAATAAATTTAGTTTTTCAATTAGATTTTTTTTTTATAAAGTTCCGCTTACCAACAATTTTAAAAGTATATATTCGAGTATTTTCGGAGTAGTTACTCCATCATCAGGAATTTCCCAAAAGATGTTAATTCAAATGTATAATTGTATTTAAATTAAAATTGTTACGTTCGTAATAGTCGGTCGTCAATAAATAAAATTAAATTGTACGTCAGTAAGACAGTAACGTCATGTTCGTAAGATGTTTTCGACTATTATCTTTTTTAGATTTTTATCTATTTCGTTTCTTTATATTCAAATGTTATAACTTAACTACCTTTTTTTTTTTACTGAAGAGGAAATTCATTGGTCCTATATGTGGATGAAGGTTTTACTTAAAAAATTATAATTTATTATGTTTAATATCATCGATTTTCCAAAGTTAAAAAATGTATTAAATACATTATACTATTAATAATAATGAAGTGTAAATTATGTGTAATTGTCTTATTAGATTGGCTAACCATCTATCTACATTGCACTTATTTTATAACTAGTTAGTTGAGTAACGTATATGGAACACGCTAATCAATCCACTTTCACTGTCAATGCCGTTCTTTTTCCATCTCTTTTTGTTATGAATTGATCCACATATTTCAAAAGGATTACTTTATTTTACGTATATCCTACATAACTATTTATTGATCTGTTTATTCTCTTGTTTTATTTAAATTATTATAATTATGATTTTTATTATTACTATTATTGTTTTATACGTACAGCTTTTTTCTTATTCTATGACATAATTATTTATCCTGTAATTATTTTTTTTGGCTTATGTTATTACGATTATTCCGTTGTTTATAATTATTACTACTAAATATTCACAGAGTAAATGGATAGCCTTTATTTTAAATAGTCTTGTTAAAAAAAAAATTATAAAATTAAGGGTTTCTTGTTATAAAAAAGGTGATTCAAAGAAACGGGAAATTTTGAAAGTTGTTTTGGTAGCCGTGGGCGATTGGTATCACTTGATAAGTGGCACCAGCCTCTCTAACCTAACCTGCCATTTAGTTGTCATGGATCCTTGGAGCGGTGCGCAACGTGCATTTGCTATCAAAGCGTTTTACAACAACAATGACAGTGTGGAGGGAGCACGTAGAGAATTTTGCCGTCATTTTAATCTGGGACGGCACGACCGTGTCCATCAGCACTTGGAATTAAAACATGGATATCTAATTTTGAGGAAACTGGTTCGGCAATGAAAAAGAAACCAACAGGCCGTGAGCTAACCGTCCGTACACCACAGAATGTTCAAGCTTTACAAGATGCTGTCACACGAAGTCCACATCGGTCAATCCGTCGTCTCTCAGCATCTTTACAACTGCATAGTTCAAGTGTTCGAAGAATGTTAGTGAAGGACTTGCAATTCCATCCATACAAGTTGCAGATCGTCCAGGAACTGAAACCGAACGATGGAGTTGTGCGAGCACCATTCTGTAATGTAATGCTTCAGAGGATAAATGATAACGAAGAGTTTTTTCACGAACTGTGAATGTCAGACGAAGCGCATTTCCACCTCAGTGGATTTGTTAACAAGCAAAATTTCAGATACCGGGCACAAGAAAATCCTACGCAGCTACACCAGCGTTCGTTGTACAGCCAGAAAGTGACCGTGTGGTGTGCTATGTCCATCTTACGGTGTTATTTTTTTGAGGATGACAACGGTCTTGCGATTACAGTGACGTCGGCTTGTTACGTAGCCGTGCTTGAAACCTTTGTTGTGGAACAACAAAAGAGATTTCCACCGATTCTTAACACAGCCTGGTTTCAACAAGACGGAGCAACGTCTCATATTGCACAAATATCGATGGCAGCTGTACGCCGATTGTTTGGACAACGTGTCATTTCACGAAATGGTGACATTAGATGGCCTCCCAGATCGCCTGATCTCTCAGCTTGCGATTACTTTTTGTGGGGTCACCTTAAAAGCAAAGTGTTCCACAGTAGACCTGCTACAACGGAAGAACTGAAGGCAAAGATCCGAGAAGCAATTGCGGAAATTCCAGTTGAGATGTTACGTCAAACCATGAACCATTTAACGAAGAGACTTCGTGAGTGTTTACGTAGAAGAGGTCACCTGCAAGATGTCATCTTTAAAAAATAAACTAAAATGTATGTATCCTAAAATGGCAACATCTGTACAATTACATGAAATAAAATTAATTTTCTAAAAAAATATTTTCATTAAAGTTATTTCATTTTTAAAATTTCCCGTTTCTTTGAATCACCCTGTATATAGATTGTAATGATTAGTTAAATACGTATATAAAAATGGAACGCAAAATATTATTGGTCATTGGATTATGAAAATTACAATAGATGATAGACATAGTAAAAGCAAAAATATTAATAATAGACTAAACTGTGTAACCAGTGTATAAATTTACAGTATATATATGTAAATATGTTGGTAATTACAAAAAAAAATGAATGGAGTTTGGTACACTATGATTGCATTTTTCCCCATTTCCGACTTTACTAAACGAGATACTCACATCTCGATTTGGGCTTGCAAATCATTTTTTGATAAATATTTAAAAAACATTTTTGGAGTTTTTGAATCTTAAGGGGTAAAAAAACATAAATTTTTTACCGTTTTATGTTACCGCTATTGAATCAATCTTTATTAGATTTGGTAACATTATGATAGTAATTTATGTTTGTAATTCTGATTATATATTTCACGAGCGAAATATATAATCAGAATAATATAATATCAGAATAATAATATATAATTTTTCCTCGATGGGAAATTAAAAAATTAATTAGCGAGTCTTGTACTGACCAAACTGCTCTGAAGAAATTACGCTGATAATTTTTACAAATTGAAAAAGCTGTAATTTTTATTTATCATTATTATTCTCATAAGCATGAGTTAGGTCGAGGGAGCCGAGGCCATTGGCTAGACGGGAAGGACGAGCGAAGCGAGTAAACCGGCTAAACATCCCCCTGACCGCGACGGAAAACGCATGTAACCATACAGCGTAGGCGGAGCTACCACGAGGAGGCTAGTATATATATATATATATATATATATATATATATATATATAGAGAGAGAGAGAGAGAGAGAGAAAGAGAGAGAAGAATCATAGATTGTAGTTACAGCAGTTTTTAAAGTTAAACAAGTGGACAGTAAACCTTATGTCTGCAAGCAATGCCTAAAAGGACCTTCTTTTCTTTCTACCCTAAGTAATAATAATATTAGAAAAGTTTATCTGAGGAATCGTATTGCCACATTTCAGAAATGATTGAATACACCACACACAAGTTTTTCATCGTCCCTTATTCCTCGTTGTAGCGTACAAATTCTGGCAACAGTGCATGTATCTTTTAAAAAAAGACCCTTCCTTTACATTCTAAAGTACCAAGCTGTAGAACGTTCCCTTCTACTCTAGCACTACTTAAGTCAAGAACAGCGTGTTTATGTAGTTTTGATAAAAAGATTGAAAATTCTCCCTACACGTGTTGAATGTTTTCTTATTATTTTTATTAATTAAATTTTATTTTAAAATTAAATCCGTTGCTATTCACCTGTAAGAAGAAACTTTTAATAATTAATTTGCAGTTTTAAAAGTTAATATAATTAATTTGGTAACTTCTTTTATCTAGTCATTAACAATAATAATAATTTTCGGTGCATGTTTTTTTTTTTTTTTGAGAGTTACGTTTTATTTTTAATTAGGGAGGTTATTCTTAAATTAAGTCAAATCAGATTTGTAAATTTATATTGCATGACATTGAACAGTGAATTATATTTTTGAAATGCCACGATAATAGAATATTAACCTGATTATTATATCGCTGTAATATTTTAGCGTTGCTTGAATATAAGACTGTTAGATTACAATTATTCTTTTCCGTATATGAATCATCGATTCCAGTTGTAATGTATACATCAAAAATCTATTCAACTAATATATATGCTAAAATTTGTATTAATAAGGTACTTCAAAGAATAATTTTTATTCCTCTATCAGGAGCTGACGATAAAAAATATTTTTTGGCAAACGCATTAATTTATATCGAATAAAAACATTTTTGCGTTATTGAGCTCAGTTGTAATTTATTTGAAGAATGATGCCTGTAGAGAGAGATTAACTAAAATTTTTACCTCCTTTATCACATGTCTTCCCAAAAGTGCAGTTATTGTAATTTTTTTTACATTAATTAAAGTACAAGGCTCGGCTGATAAATTTTGCACATATATGCGTAGCATGGGAATGAAAAGAGATATTGGAATGAAATAAGTTACAAAAATACAGTACAAAATACAGTATTAGCTACAAAATACAGTATTTACTTTTCAATATAATTCCCGTTTACAGTGATACACTTTTCTCAACGTGTGACAAGTTTTTGCATTCAATCACTAAAACATTCGGTGGTCTTTCTAGGATCCAAGTGGTCAAAGCTTCCTTCACCTCATCGTTGGTTGTGTAAAGATTACCTTTGAGATCCCTCTTAAGATGAGTGAAGAAGTGGAAGTCGCACGGACCCAAATCCGGCGAATATGGCGGATACGGAATAGGCTCAAACTTCAGCTTGCGGAGAGCCATCAGAGAGTTTGTTCGGTACCCACCGTGCATAGATTTTACGGTAACCCGATTGCTCGATAATATGGCCTACTCGTTTTTAGATATGCCAAATTGAATAGGGATTCGTTTCTGGGTGATTCGCCGGTCACTTTGAAGCGAATCGTCCACTTTCTTTCGATATTTCTCGTTAGTCACAGAAACTGGTCGTCTGCTGCGAGGTGGGTCCTCAATTGTCGCTTTACCAGCTTGACATTCGTGAAATTTTAACGCCTACCTGTTCACAGTACTCCTGTCAATAGTTTCATTACCGTAAACCGCTTTTAAACGATGAAAAATATTTGTAGGATTTATATTCCTGTAGTTAAAAATTCGTTCACTGCACGTTCCATTTTAATTGCTACTGAACTGAAAACAAACTGGTAAACGTTGGTTCAACGCATTATCGCAGGTTTGTAGGGGGGGGGGGGGGGGAGTTTAGCTATCATGTGCTACCACGCCCAACTCGATAGTACCTTTTGTCTCCGTGTAGCACGCTACTGTGCAAAGTTTATCAGCCGATCCTCGTACATTTAAGAGCCGACTTTTATGTATTTATTATTTTTTTTATTAGGTTTCAACATGGCAGTTTCTTGTACTTTAAATAATTGCTATTTTCATTATCATTAAAGATAGGAATTTGTTTTTACACTGACTTTATGTATTAACAACATAGTTTGATAATTTAAAATCTCAATTTTTATCGGGATTGAAAAAAAGGATTGTGAACGGAATGAGGAAATGGAAATGCCTAGAATCTTTGCAGTTTGTTTTAAAAGTACAGTCATTTCACAATGATGTAGAACAAGTTGTATACTAAGGTCACGAGATTCTGTACAGTTTACCTGAAGTAACTTTATTCTTAAAAATCCAGTTTTGCGTTCGTTTACTCATCTTATTTTTAACTGAAACATAAAAATTATGAAACGTATGAACCATAGGACTATGTTACCGTCTAACGAACGCATAGTTTGGTTAAAAAGTAATTGTTATTTTTACTGATAGCCAAAATAGCATTTTTTTTTTAATATCGTCTGTATTAAAATTAACAATAAGAAAAAAATTGTTATCACTCAAAACAAGAATTTTGCTCTTAGTAATACAAAAATGATAATTTTTATTTATTCTCTTAACGAAGTTATAGAACATGCCGAATAAGAGATGAAAAAATACAGCTATGCGTAATTTTTATAAGCTTTTTTAACTAAATAAACTAGCGACAGTAACCCAGAAAAGAACATATGTATGAATTCTGTATTAAACTTAAATTTCCTAGTACGAATAAGTGGATCATAAGATACAATTCTTTATAAAAGACAAGCTTTTTATTTCGCATACAAAACGATAAGGTTTTTATTTTTTAATAGATGCAATTAGATTTTATTGGGCTTGACTGTACTAAATTATACTATCAGCATTTTTCATATGTTGTATTACTGTAAATTAATAAATAAGATTTAAGATTAGTTAACAAAAACATTCATCAGGTTTATTTAGTTTAGAGCAGTTATGGTTTTTTAGCTTATTGCAAATTTTGTTTTAGGTCGTAAATTAAAACGTAAAAAATTATATTTGCACTAGAAAAAGATCATAGTAATGTAATTTAAAGTAGAAGTATCAATAAAGAAGTAATCTTTAATACGAATATCAAGCAACACTACGAGTTATTTCTATGATAATACCTTATCAATTATCATATAATTATTAGGAATATTGATATAACAATATCTGTTCAAATAATTTTAATTTATAACGCATAATTCAAGACAGGTTGTTAGTATTTGTATTTATCTAAAATATTATCTTTTCGTAACCATTTCAGTTGAAATTTAAATGTCCTTCAGCTCGGGTTTTCCGTAGAATTACGTAATATTTTTTTGGTTACGCTTAGAATAAACTGTGTATTTGAAGTTTTATTTGAGTGCAAACCGATTATGAATAAATTTTTTTTTAGTTCAGAATGGCAAAAGTAGTAGTAACGTTTAGAATTTATCCGATGCAGGCATGTGAAATGGTATTGTATGATTTGTAATTATTTTTGTAGTAACTGAAAAAGAAAAAATATGCATGTGTAATATTGAACTATATCTTTCGGTTGTTACAATTAAATTTTTTTTTAAACATGGTCATTTGTAAATTTAATTAATATTTTGGGACTTTTTTTTGAGGATTTTGCAGAAGTGAATAAAATGTATCACCTAACTGTTAGGTTTTGTTTATTATTTTTATGTGAAATAGAGTTTTTAAGGAAGCAAATGGTAAATGTGAATATCACTTACTAATCTCAAACTTAATATTTGACAAGATACTAACCAACTGGTTTTTTTCTTCGTTATAAAAAGGAAACCCGAGATTTATGTCGACGACATCAAGTTTCTAGTAGGGATAAATTTTCACTGAAAATTTACAATCGATTGAATTAAATATTAAAAATCCTCTTATTTATTCACGTATTAAGATTAGATTCTTCAACCCTAACAACGTTTACATACACTTGAATTTTGAAGAGTGTTAAACCCAAAGTCTGATTGGGATTCGAACCCAGAACCATCCATATAAAAATAAAGGAGATGTTACTATCATTACATCATGAAGGTCATCAATTTTATCGTTATTTCAAAATTTTAAGTCCAAGTTCATACATAGAAAAGAAAATTAAAACCGAAGGAATCTACTAAAAAGACTACTTTTTTGTGATTTATTCAAATAATTTACGAAGTTAGTAGTTTGTGGATTATTTTTGAATCTGTTTTGTGGTTAACTTACACAGTTTTTTACTTCCTTGTACGAAGTAAAGGAAGTATTGTGATCGCGAAAAATTTCGGTTTTCAGATTTCAACGGAAATATCCATTTTGACCATCCCTGAATCCATTTTTACTAGTTTCATGACATCTATACACAGGTATGTATTCACATAACTCAAAAACGATTAGCCGTAGGATGCTAAAATTTGGATTTAGGACTGTTATAACATCTAGTTGTACACCTCCTCTTTTGATTGCAATTGACTGGACCAAAAGTGTCCAAAAAAGCCCAATATCCAAAAACATTGGATTGTAGATTTTTTCTTAACTGCAGTAATAATAAGCGCTCATCGGCTTTTCAACGGTATATCAAAAGTGGCACTTATTTTCATTGGTTCCAAAGTTATAGTCAAATAAAATTTTAATTAATGAAATATTTGGATCTTATAAGAGGAAGGCACTTCAGTTCAGATCCGACTTCATCTACTTTTTTTTAAATTAAATATATTGATTTATTAATAATTAATAACCTCTGGTTGTAAAAAAATTACAATAAATAATTCAGTAATAATAATAAAAACGAAAAAAAATATCAATAGTTAGTAATGAAATAAAATTTTATGTATTTTTCATATTAAAAAATGTGTATATGTAATTTAATAGGCGTACAAGGAAGTCATGTAGTGTCCACATCAGACATTTTGAAGGTTATTTTTATTGAGTAGTTTTTTGTTCAAAAACCTTTATCATTCGTTATATTCTGTTTCGTTCATTGGCAGTAAAATTATCTCATTTATTCAAGGTGATAAATAATAAATAGGTAATTTAAAATAATAAAAGTCGTTTATTAATTGTTCAAGTGGTCATAATTATAATTATTCGGTTATTATTATTTGATAAATTTTATTATAGACTTTAAATAATAAGAATAAAATATCTTGATGAACATAATTGACTTAATGCAAACAGTTTATATCCTTAATATCATCATTTTTATATTACGTAGTGTGATAATACTTGAATAAGTTCATACCGTGTTTGATGTTTAATGATAGGTATCTTTGTTGTCTGTTTTTATATTTATGAAGTTAACCTCATTTCATCTTTAATGCTAATAAATCTTGATTGAAGTTCTATTCAAAAGTTTGTAATAGTAGTGGACCTTTCAAATGTAGACCTTTCCTACAAATACGCTAAAAACTGAATTTTTAAACGTTGTTTTTTAAATTAAAAACAGATACTTATTTTAATACTTTACTATCCTTTAGTATTTTCCTTAGTACCTTTACATCACTGCTTACAAATTTTTTCCGACTAAAATATCACTTTTAATGCGCTTGTGGCGTTTCAGTTTTGTTGTTTTTAATTTTTAAACGCTTTTAACTAACATTTAAATTTGATTTTTTTCTTTTTACATATTGAAAATTTCATACCATTAATTACTGTAGATAATAAAAATTCTGTCGCTTCTAAAAATTACATAGCCATTCTCAAGAATAATCATTCCATGCCATGTTTACTATGGAAAGTGTAGAATAAACTGGTGCCTCGTAATTTTCTTCACCGAGCCAAATATACGATTGCGTATCAATGAACCAAGCCAACGAAAACCCAAGGTGATATTCTACCCTGCAAGTGTCAACTTTATTGGATTATTTAACTATGTAATGAACATCATTATTGTCAGAGAAAGCAAACCTTTACCTCAGCAAATGTAACATGTTGTGTCCCTACCATAAGAAAGACTGGAATAGATAGTTTAAGGTAATAAATTAATATATTTCTTACTACTGTGAAATTATACGTTTTATACATAAAATAGGAGGATGTAATATTAGTCGTCGGTGATAACCCATTTTTAATGTAATTTTAATAAAATTTTGGAATAAATTTTAAATAGGTTTGATTCATTTTTTTAATTATCTTTTTTTTACAAAATATTTATCATTTTTTAGATAAGAAAATTCAGATATAAAGTACATTTTAATTTTGATATTGCATGTTGTTTTTCTATTCAGTTAAACAAAATTAAATGCGTGGGCTATGTTAATTTAAATACTTCTTTAGTTTATAAAGTAATACAGTAAACAAGGATTTAATCTATTTTTGTAATAATATGTCATGTTACAAGGGTAAACAAAATATTAAATTCACCTTATTTTTCAACCCTATTTTTTGTCGCTGGTTGCTTATATATCTTCTGAAGATATTTCTCTCGAATTCTTCTTTCTTTTATATATAAAAGTATTATAAAATACTTTTTAGTGTCACGGTACATAGTTTTTATTTTTAAGGATTCACCTAGAATACTCGGTTTTTTTTTATATTTATTTACTATTTTTAACTTATATATTTTTTTACCTACGTCGTGTTAAGGCTTAAACGAATCTGTATTTTTGTATTCATGTGTGAGAGATGATTATATACATACAAACACAAGGACGTGTTAAATATAAATCTTTAAAAAATAAATTATTTTTAAAACAGAGTAAAGAAGTCTTAACGTATCAGTTTCTTGATTTTAAATCCCTGGTATAATAATAGTTTCTTATTAAAAAAACTAATTAAAATACCTTTTTTATGTCATATTTTCTTTCCTTTTTAATAACTATCTCTTTCGAAAAGGCTTTGAAATTAACTAATGAAAAATAATCAGTCTCTTCTAGCGGTTTCTGGGTTTGATTCCAACGATAGTCTATTTATATTGGTAGACTATATCAAATATTATTCAATAGTCCTTTCCGATGTCTGTACGACCATTCTTAAGCTGTCCCATTAAATGATCACAAAACAAAACAAAAATATGATGTGGGCACTACATGACTTCCTTGTATGCATATTTTTTTTGTAATGAAAAGCACATAAAAATTTATTCCATTAATAACTTCTGATACTTTATATATTACATTTTTTTTATTATTAGTGAATTATTATTTATCGTAAACATTTTTTTACAATCAGTTGTTAATAATTATTAATTAATAAATCAATATATTTAAATTAAAAAAAAAAGTTAAAAAAAAGGAGATGAAGTCTGATTCGAACCGTTTTCCCGACTCGAAAGGTTTTCCCCTTCTAAGATCCAAGTTTATCAGTAATTAAAATTTCATTTGGCTATAACTATGGAACCAATAAAAATAAGTACCACTTACGATATATCGTAGAAAAACTCTCAATGAGAGCTTATTAGTGCAGTTAAGGAAAAGTCCAAAATCCAAATTTTTTTGGATTTTAAACTTTTTTGAACACTTTTGGTTCAGTCGATTGCAATCAAAAAGGGAATTGCACAACTAGATGATACAACAGTCCTAAATCCAACATTTCAATATTCTACGGCTAATCGTTTTTGAGTTATACGAGATACATATGTACGTACAGACGTCACGCCGAAACTAGTCAAAATGGATTCACGGATGGTCAAAATGAATATTTCCGTTGAAATCTGAAAACTGAATTTTTTCGCGATCGATCACAACACTTCTTTTACTTAGTACAATGAAGTAACACAGACATTAAATTTAACGAAATTACGTATAATAACATGTATTTTATATTTAGTTTCAAACCTAGGTCATTAATATTTTAAAACAGTTGCCTTAAAGGTAATTGTGAAACATGCACGTAACAGTCTCATAACAAATAATGATATTACGTAACGACCTTCCTCCAGCCCTTTTAATCAAACACATGGGTTCTGTTTTTCTTCTGTTTTTCACCATCCTTTTTCAAATATTATTCCAATATTACTTGATCTTCATCCAAGTTCTTCCATCCCTTGTTTAAATAATGACCTTTCAGCTAATTTATGTCGAGTTATTTACCAATTCAGTTCGAGTAATCCAGAATATTTTCCCTCCGGGGTTTGAGACCCGATTCAGGTTATCCATCAAAAATTATAGGGGGCTTGTAAATCGGTAAATATCGATTGAAACATCGGTGGCCCTCCAGAGGGAGTCGAAGTTTAAAAATGGCATATTTAACGCTGAAATTACGTATAATAATAGCACATGCCCATTTGTTTTTGTAAAGGGTCTCTGGTTCTATCGATTTACGCAACTTGAGAAAGAGAGAGAAAGCTGAGTGAGAGAGAGGAATTTAAAGGGAGGGGATGAGAGAGAGGTAGAGAGAGATAAAAATACGCTCGTCTGAATTGGTAGATTACTCCTTCGTTCATCCACTAGCTTCATATCTCTGTTCAGTTAATCATCAGCTTCAATATCTTCTATCTACGTTTTGCTAAAACAGTACTCTCTATCTCTTTCTCTCTATTTATATTTTTTCACACTTCTTCACATTTTCTTTGAGGACAGAAAGGTCACTACGGGCTTTCTATCCCCTCTTCCCCGGGTCACCCAAACTTAACCCAATTGTTCAAGATTTGTACAAAGTAACTCTTATTAAAGTACTGTTAAAACCTTTAATTAATATAAATGTCTTTCTTGTTAACCATGTTTAATTATTTATTCATTTTTTGTTTTACAGGTCCAGATGAACGGTATCAATAACGGTGTAAACGGCCATTCAGAGCCAGGGGGAGAAGGACCATGTTCCAAAAATTGTTGGACAATCGGCTTGATTAACTGTCAATTTCGTTATTTAACAGCCGAAATATTCGGTTTCAAAATTAACGCAAACGGTACGTCATTAAAGAAAAAACAGATATGGCGTCTTGAACCTGCTGCTGGCGGTGAAATTTATTTAAAATCTCATCTCGATAAATATCTTGCCGTCGATAGTTTCGGGAATGTTACTTGTGAATCAGAGGAGAAAGAACCGGGTTCAAGATTTCAAATTATTGTATCCGAAGATAGTACGGGTCGGTGGGCTTTACGTAACGTCGTTCGTGGATATTTTCTTGGAGCTTCTTCTGATAAACTCGTTTGCACCGCTAAAGTTCCTTCTGATCCTGAATTTTGGCTTATGCATCTTGCTGCACGACCTCAGGTAGGACCGGCCTAATTTTTTTTTTTTTAGTTAATATTAAAGATTTTTTTCTAATATTATTATTGTTTTCTTCAATATTGTAATCATAATTAAGGTATGTAATGTTGATGTATTTCTCACTTTGTACTGTTTATGAAATGTAATTATATACTGAACTTGACTAATTCAATTTTTTTTTTTATACTAATTTTTATTTATCTTTTTATTTTCATGGTGGCCCTTTGCATCTTCCATGTGCAAACTTCCTTTTGTTTTTTTTTCAGTCTTATTTACTCTGTTTTAGTGTCTCAAACAAAACAATGAGTTTTCCCACTAAACTTGTCTATGCTTGATACAATAACCTAACGTTTGTAGGCAAATTGACACAGGAAAAAGTCACTCATAAAAATAGCATATCCGTTTTAAAGAATAACAAACATCCCATCTCAGGTTTTTAAACGAAACTTAGAAATGAGGTGGTATTCTCTGGAAACCTTTCTTTACTGAGCCGAATGTAATGTTGCACAATCGGTACTGTGGAATTCATAAATTTTGTTCAGACCATTATACAGGCTATTCTATTTAGAGATTAGACCGTATTAATAAAATAGAAAATTGGTCAGCATTCCTGTTTTTGAAAGCCATTATTTTATTCTGTGGCTTTCCTTTGTCCATGTTTACAATAAGATTACCGCGCGTGCGCGCACAACACTTACTTTTTCCTGTTTAGCTTCCGAGAATCACCGTCAGGTGTTACTTGAGAGGATATGTGTGAGTGTAAGTGAAGTGTAGTCTTGTACAGTCTTAGGTCGACTATTTCTGAGGTGTGTTGTTAATTGAAACCCAACCACCAAAGCACACCGGTATTCACGATCTAGTTTTCAAATTCGTATAAAAGTAACTGCCTTTACTAGGATTGTAACGTTGAAACTCTAGACTTCGAAATCAGCTGATTTGCGAAGACGCATTCACCGCTAGACCAACCTGGTGGGTAACACCAGTAAAAATTTATTTCTAATTTTTAAATATGTATTTAATGCCCCTAAACATTTTTTTACATGAAAGAATATTTGATGTAAAAGTTTTCATTGGGTGCCAAATTGACTTGTAGTTTTTTTCAAGATATCTTTTTCTAAAAAACAGTCTTAAACTGTGATTTTAATTTAAAAAATGTTACCCGAATAGTAGAACTTATAAAAACAAAGATTTTCCCGCTTTAATTCCCTTGTAATTAATTCTTCCCTCGTAAGTAATCGAATAACTTTATAATTTATAAACTTGATTCTGATTGGAATGTTAAATTTGTTTTTCGATTGAATTAGATTTCGTAGACGTATTTAGATTAATATTTTGATAATGTAATACAGCATATAATTTAATCGCATAAAGTTCTCTTTGTGCTTATCGTTTTTTAATACTGTGTATTATAAGTAGAAGATCGATTTAGATAGAAGGTATGTCTTTCTTCAGCTCCTGTATCTTATTGTACTGACTTTTATTTACGGCTGTGTTTATTCATTCTGTAATTAGTTACAGTTGTAGCGCTTGCTCGGCGTACTGTTTTCATTAGTATACGTATAGTATAAAAGGACTGCCTGAAATAGCTATTAAGTTTACGATAATAGTTCAAACATATCTACCTCTGTATATCTTTTAGAGTACTAATTACTTTTACTTTATAGAGCAAGTAATCCATTATTTTTGCAGTTTATGCACGTAATTAATTTTTATGAAGGATGATTTCTATTGTACTAAAAAGTCATTGATCTGGTATTCGAGATCATATTTAATTAGTCTAAAGCTATGTTACTCTAAAAAATTATTGTTATTATTTCTCATTGTTTAATTTTCATGATTATGTTGCACGCAGCATTAACTCATTGTAGTTATCCTTTCTCAAAAAATTTATAATCGAATGAAGAAGTTATTTTTACGTTATTGGGAAAACAAAATAAAAATGGACCAAATTAATTTATGAATTTCCCATTCCATTCAGAGATAGAGGCTCAAATGCGCCTTTAATATTCTTCCTCAGTACTGGAAATGGGCGAAATTGTCCTTCCGAAATCCTGTACCCGGTTTTTCGTGGTTCTTTAATGACTAGGAAAAAATTATACATATGTTTTTAAGCTGATATCTGAAAATTTTTAATCAATATTCTTATTTGATCGTCAGATTCGTTATCGTTAACGAGTATCTCCTGAGTATTAATGGGGCAGTCGCCTCCTAAAGAGGATTTATGTTTCCTCTAAGTAAGATTATTTTTCTCGCAATACAATCCTCCGAGGAAAGATTGTTTTTTCTTATCATCTGTCTTCTAATTCGTTCCTTGATTACTTTTTTCTCATTATCTTTCCTGCGGGTGTAGGTCTGATTTTGTTAGGTTCTCCACGTCGGGAGATGTAGAATTTTTTATATGCAGGAATTTGTTTTGATTTGTGTTATTTATGTTGCGTTGAAGAGTACATTAAAAGTGGCATGGAGAATTAGCTGTATTGTAACTGATGATGTTTCCAAGCAGACACTTTTTCAAAAATTGTAAAGCTGACCGACAGATTTTTGTCAGTTTTATACAGAAAATTTTGTTTGCATGCTTAGATTTATTTATTTTTATTTTTTTAATTTAATTTATCTCTCCCACAACTATTTTCAGGTAGATTTCATAAGAACGCTATCATTGTAGTGGGTACCATGGTTAGACTTGCCGAAAAATTACGACATATCTTCGCGTTTGACATCCCCCCGACCCCAAAACCACCAAAACGTTTATATATATTTCTCTTTCTTGTGGACACGATAACTGCTGTAATTTTGAGCCAATCACTTTTAAATTGTTTCTTAAAAATAACTCCACCCAAAATCTCGGTCGAATTTGTTAACGGTCAAACATGGGGGTGGAAATGGGGTGGCTTTTTTGAAAAAAAAAAACAACAATATTGCTATAACTTTCTTATTAAGTAAAATATCGAATTCGTTTAAGTTCTTATATTTTTGTTGGATAAGAGCTTAAAACTTATCTAAGTAAAGTTTTTTGATATCACCAACCATTGACCCAGGGGGTGGAAAAAATGGAATTTCGAAGACAAAAAAATTATACCTTTTTAATAGGCACAGTATCGAATCGGTTTAAAGTGGTCGTTAGTCCTGTAACATTATCTAAAACTTTTGCCTGAAGCAAGTTTTGATATGACCAACCCTTGCGGCAGGGTATAACCAAAATATAAACAAACAAAAAAAATCGCTATAAGTTTCTAGTAAATAAAATATCGAATTTGTTTAAAAAGTTCTCAGTATTTTTTGGATAAGAGCCTAAAACTTATCCAAGTAAAGTTTTTTGTTATCACCAACATTGGCCCAGGGGGTGGAAAAAAAAAAGTGGTTTCGAAGACAAAAAATTATACCTCCATTTATAGGCACACTATCGAATCGGTTTATGTGGTTAGTTTTCTAAATATTATCTAAAACTTTTGCCTGAAACAATTTTTTATATGACCAACCCTTACGGCAAGAGATGATAAAAATATTGCTGGAATTATAAGTTGGGGCTTGCTTGTCGTATGCCAAACATGTGAAACTTTTTTTCAAATGCAGCCATTGTCGTATTGAGTAAATTTGAATGTTTTCTTAACTTTAAAGTGGAAATTTTTTCTCCTACTTAGCACCGGTGAAATCTACCTCCGCCTTCCGGCGTGCTGAAAGGGATTTTTTTTAATTTATTTTAGTTTCCGAATGATTAATTATTTATACCCATCTTGGTTTTTTGTTTCCCGTTTATTTAGGAAGTCTTTTTATAATCCTTAAGTTTTTTAAAAACTATTTTAGATAAAAAGAGAATTTTGAATGCAATTGGTTACAATAATAAGCTTTCGTGTAATTATAACTATTTGAATTTTGATGTAGGAGACAATTTTCTGATATTTTTTTTTTCCGAAAGAGTTGTTTACGTAGATTAACGAGTTTTTTGAGTTTGTCTTTCTTCTCTTGCGTATTTTTTTGCGATTCCAGCTTACAGAATAGAAAAAAATAAAAAAATCGAATTATAAAAATAAATAAATAAAGATCTATAGGGTCTTATTCGTCCCTTTTCAACAATCAAGCTTTTTAACTTAAAAATAAAATTCAAATTAAATTAAAAAAATAAAGTATAACTCTCGTCAAACCATTCATTCCAGACCTCAATTAAAAGACTAATTATTATTCTACCTTAGCACAGTCAAAATACTGCGGCTATTTAAAATCATTGAGCAGGTCAAACCTTCAATAAACAACTAAAGGACATGTTTTTGATAAACAGATTGATTCATGAACGTTTTATTGCGTTGTTTTTGTGAAACACATTGTATAATATAGTTTTCATTAAATTTAAAATCTTTTTTATTAGAAGTAAAGCATGTAATATATAAATGCATACTTATTATTCACACACTATACATATTATACATTTATTACACATTACATTTATTATTATTTTATAATATATTTATTTGGTCAGGTTAGTTAATTTCCCCTTGTGGTTTATATGTATCTACATGGAAATAATCCATTTACATAATTTCCCAAAGGTATAAAATAAGTAGTTTTCATATGTTATCGCTTTGAATAGAAGTATATCATGAAATTTAAGTAGAACATTTTATTGGGTTAAGGTTTTACTTGTATGTCCATTTTATTATCAGTTTTACATTAATATATAACAGTAATGTAAGCATTTAAAGTTGCTTGTATAGTATAAATGCTATTTACTTTAATAAATTCCTTTTTTTTTTCATTTCGAATGTGTTCTGTTAGAATACTATTTTTTTTTTATAAATGTATTTGAATTTCTATTTTAAGGGCATTTAGAAGGCTTAATTAATCGGACAAGCGATTTAGCTATAGCCTTGCTTTATAAACAGACACCGGTCAGTAAAAGTCGCATCCGAATTAGTTTACAAGTGGCCATTATCCCTCCATCGCACTAGTGGTAGATTGGCTCAGGTCCTAGCATAAATTTAGGAAGTTCTGATGTAACCTTTACAATGGAAAGTGGGGGAAGAAGGGATCAAATAAAGCAGTGGGCGGTTAGGATGAATATTTACTCTGCAGTCTTTGTTAGATTGTCTCGAAAGATTGAGGAATTTTTATCCAGAGGGAAGCAGCACATAATATTCAAAAGATTAAGATTGGAACAAGATAAAATTTGAAATGATGGAAGTGAATACTGAAATTTTAACAATTCTAAATTTGTTCTTTTACATTCTTATCTTTTAGTCTTATCATTTTTACCATTTTTGACTGCTTGTCTTCTTTATTGTTACTCCGTAACTTATCCGATTAATATGAAAATTTTTCAGGTTGTAATAGCTTTATTGTCGTAATGAACTCTATAAGTTATGAAGTATTAGAAAAATATGCCTTAGAGCGGCACTCCCCCTTCTTTTCAAAAAGTTTTCTATGTATTTTTACCTTTTTTTATTCAGTCAAAAAATTTCATACAAACAAAATTTAAAATCAATATGTTTTTCTATCTACAGTGAATACTGCACCGCTCCTTTAAAAAGTATTTTTCATTCAGTCTTTATTATCATAAGTAGCTTATAATAGATACAAGTAGCCTTTACTTGTTTTAAAGACGTATCGTTTTATAAAACGATAATCATTTCTATATACCATGTTTTTATCATTATTGCTAAAGGTAAATGCTCTTTTTTGCGCGTATTATATTTTGAATAATCTTTCCTTGAAATAATAACATTGTAAAATTTGTTTATATATCTTATTTTAATAAAATCCTATCTAAATTTTACCGGTTTTAGTTTTTGGTAGTTTAATGTTTTTTAATCCTTTACGAAATAAAATTTTAAACAAGTTACTGGTGTAATTATTAAAAAATTTCACAAAAAAATATCGATTCTGAAATGTATACATTGAAACGTTAGTTACAAAATATAATAAAACGTAAGAGAAAGGATTTAAAACAAATAATTATATAATTTACATATTATCATCGATAGTGTTGCTCTGTTTGATAATATATTTATTTAACTATGTCATTGACAAATTACAACCTCATTTGCGGCTAGGAAATGGTTGTAAAGGATGTTAAATTTTTGTAGTGATCTACTTTGAACTTATCATTAGTTCTGAATTTAAAACAAAAATAATAAATAAAATAAATAGAAATAATACCAACGAGATGTATTTGTTTTAAAAAGGGAATTTATAATGTATTTCACAATCCCTCTGTGTACGTGTTGTCGATGCAATTATAAAAAGAGCGAATATGTTTTTTTTTTTGTTTGTTTTAACTACGAACTGTTACTGTACAGTGCGTTTTTTAATTACTGTTCGCTAAATGACATTTACTTAGCTCCCTTACACTTTTACTTCCCTCGGGTACTTATTATCACAGTTATAATCCACCCCTTTTTGCTATCTTAATAGAAGTGATCTTAGCGGCCCGTTTAAAAGGTCTTTTTCCTATTTTTAACTACATTAGTTAAATTTAATTAACGAAATTCGTTTAAAAATGATATTCTAAATTTAAAATCTAATCAGAAGTTTTAAGATATTAAAAATAATTTTGTCTACTTAGAGTGCTTCAGAATTAAGGGTTGTAGATTCATTTTTGAAGAATACTTTCCCCAATATTTATAATTCTAAGAGAAAATATTTTGAAAACTAAACGGTTTGAAGTTTGCAAAGATAAAGAAGGAGATTCCTTTTTAATATGTCTAATTCTGAATTTAAAAATTTCAGTGATTTATTTTAAATGCTCAGTAATCGAAATCTGCTTAAGACATTTTTTTGGAAGATTTAGGAGTTGACAAAATAATAATTATTTGTACTTTTTTAATTTTATAATATTCAGTATTTTACAGTATAGGTATTTCAGGCTTATTTATTTTTCGCTGTCCAGCGACTTGTGTAATGTCGGACAGAAAATAAGTTTCCGGATTGGTTTCCCACCACCCCGTCATATCGCATCAATGATCCAAAGATTCTACAAGTGCACCATGGACTTAGAAATTCTGAGCTACACCTAAGAACTAAAACATAGAAGCAGGGATCAGAAGTTAAAGAACACGATGGATTGTGAAAGTGAACCATCTATTCGCCGAGTCACTCTAGCACGAGACAAATAACGAAAATTATGAAAATGAGGGTCTGATGATTGATAATTGTAGATTTCTGTCAGCCATTAGACACCATTCCGCCCACAACCGTTCAATTTTCAACACAACTGATGCAATTTTCTGTGAGTAGGTTTGTAAAGAAACAATCTCCGAAATTGCATGGTGTCTGGGAAATATCCAAAACATATCAATATTTCTTGGTCCTAAACATCTCTTCGTTGTTCTTAATAATTTATTTCTTCGTAATCCTCTGAAAATTATTCCTATCTTTTTTTTGTTGTATGTTTTTTCTTTAACATTCTTTTTGATCCAAGTAAGGTTTTCTCTTCATCAAAACATCCTCGCCTCAATTTTTCATTAGAATGTTGCAGCTTAAAAATTTTTCGTAGATGTGAACGATGGATTTATTTTCCGGGATTTTTAACTGGATTAAATTGTAGCTGTAATTGTTTAGTAATTTAATGACGATTAGCTGATGTGACCAACTATTTTTTTTTTCGGATAGTAAATTAAAACTTCCTTAGTTTTTCATCCGTAAATTTTTTTAAAAATTCTTTATCTTTCTCGTTCCTGAATTCCTCATTTCGGCCTATTTTACTTTCTTCGGTCTTCTAAAATTCATCTTAAAGCTTTCAAACAGTTTTACTTCGTTCTGATTGTCCACGTTTCAGATCTCTACACAAATTGTTCGGTAAATATTTTTTGTTAATTCTAAAATCATTAAAAACAAGGATTATTATTTTTCCGGTCGAGTTCATTCACACGTAGATTATTAGTGATAAAATGTTGTGAAATTAAGTTTCGATTTTCCCGCTTGAATTATTCTTTAAGAAGTGTAGAAATACTGTTTATCTAGTTGAGGAAGTGTAGGTGCTAATCTTTTTTCTGCTATAATTTAAAGACAACATGAAGTAATCATATTTAGGTATTTAGGCTTTACCTAAATGTCAATTTTAAAGATCCACTAAAAATGAATGAATGAATTAATGGCGACAAAAATAATCTGAAAACAAGAAAGAAGTTCTTATAGTAGTGAATAAAAAAAGATAGATGATTTTTAAAGGAATTGAAAACCTTTCATAAAACTATAGGTTTTTTTCGAAGTCCCATATTAGTTCAGTTTTCATAAATAATATATTCCAAGTATATTAATAGTTTCGTTTGATATACATTTTGTTAGAAAATGTAGGTAACTGGTGAATATGATTATAAAATATTTAATCAATTTGACCGGTGATATGATACATTAATAATGTATATCTGTAGCGAGTAATCGATAAATGTTTTCTAAGTTAATAGTGTGTAGAGATTAATTATTCATTCCTAACACCCATCAAAAACTTATTAATTTTATTAGTTAAAATGAATATCTCAATTTATTCCGTGTAATTAGGTCATTATTTTTGTACTGTGAATATTTCAAAAGTACAATTTATATGTTTATTTATATATTTTTAATACCATGTATCATTAAGATTAGTTTTCTTTTTTCTTTTGTAATTTAATTAGTATTTCTTCTTTACAAAACAAAAATACGTCGTTTAAATTAATTTAATTTATTTTCATATTACAGGTTAATCTGAGATCAGTAGGACGCAAAAGATTTGCCCACCTGTCGGAAAGTTTGGAAGAGATCCAAGTTGATGCTAATATACCGTGGGGTGAAGATACATTATTTACCCTTGAATTTAGATTAGATGATGGTGGAAAATATGCTTTGCATACATGTAATAATAAATTCCTATCAAGAGAAGGTAAACTTGTCCCGGAATGCAATTCAAATTGCTTATACAGTGCTGAATACCATGCTGGACAACTGGCACTCAGGGATAAAAGTGGAGCGTAAGTATATTATTAAATTTATTTTATTTCTTTTAACCTGGTTTATATTAACTCTATCATTTTTAACCTAATAATACAGTGAGTAAATTATTAACATTGTTTTAAATTCAACGTGTATTTTCTTGTATCTTATTTATGAAAATTGTAATTGTATTTTAAATTTGTAATGCATATTTCTAAAATATTGTCTGCTTCATCGAATATATTTTACGATCACCTTCATTTTTTAAATTTAAGGAATATTATTTGTAAGAATTATGGCATAAAAACTATTTAACCAACTCTTCCATTTCAACACGCATTGTCCTTTGACAAATATTCTATATTGAAAAAGTCAAGTAGATTTCTGTTCTGTTTTTATATGGTTTATACAGTTGTTAGAACCCAAATTTCGTTGTTAAGACTTGTAGTATAATAATTCTTAATAAACAGCTGTTGGAATACTGATCAAACGCGAGTGCTTAAATTTGATATCGCCTCGGTAGATTAGAATACGAATCAATCTGGCTTACTTTACCGTTACTCAGGATTGTTCTCTGTAGGATTCCTTTCATAACAATTCTATTTATTTATTTTATTGTAACTACGAGTGCATTCAGGTTTGGTTCAGCATTAAGAATTTTTAACGGAGAATGGTGAGCTTCTCTCTGGCAACCATGGAGTCAGCGAATGTTGACTTATACCAGTGATATTAAGGTGAAACCTCATCAACCTGCTGTTTATCATATTATTTATAGCAATAGGCTTTATGACCGTATAAAAAAGCATCCCCACTTAAAAGCGGCATTGAATCTTAGAGCTAAGCTAATGTTATTATATATTGGTACACGTTGTGCCTAGAACACTCATACTTGCTATCAACGGAAAAGTATACTACTAGTTTTCCGTTTTTACGATTTCAGTGTCATCTACGGCTGCTTACACATATGTTACAAATCAAATTATTTTTCAACGAAAGTTTTTTATGGTTTAATCAGGGTGATTCCGTTAGAAGTTCCTTTATAATCGATCACAATTCAGTATATTTACGGCTTCACTGTCTGCCATAATCATGGCCTTCACATATGGTTTCCGCTGTAATCCTTTGTAATATGATTCAGTAAATGCTTTTCACACAGTATCTGACACTTCCTAAACACCCACTAATTCCAGATCTTGTCTGGTTTTAGAAACTGCAATATACGTATCAGTTTTCTACTAGATTCCTAAACATGTAGGAATCCCAGCCGATCTAGCCACTAAGAAGCTTTTTCTTTTTCTATTTAGCCTACGGAACTACAGTCAGGTATTACTTGTGAGGGTGATATGTATGAGTATAAATGAATTGTAGTCTTGTACAGTCTCAGGTCGATCATTTCTGAGATGTGTGGTTAATTTAAACCCAACCACCAAAGAACGACTCACCGGGTTGGATTTGGGAACGCGTCTTCCCAAATAAGTTAATTTGGAAGTCAAAAGTTCCAGCGTTCAAGTCCTACTAAAGGCAGTTACTTTTATACGGATTTGAATATTAGAGCGTGGATACCGGTGTTCTTTGGTGGTTGGGTTTCAATTAACCACACTCATCTCAAGAATGATTGAACTGAGACTGTACGAGACTACATTTCATTTGCACTCATACATGTCATCCTCATTCATCCTTTGAAGTAATACCTGAACGATAATTCCCGGAAGCTAATCAGGAACCACCAAACCACCAAAAGAACACCACCAAAGAAAAATCGGTTTCTACGATCTAGTATTTAAATCCAAATCAAAGTAACTGCCTTTACTAGGATTTGAACCTTAGAAATCTCCGTTTCGAAATCAGCTGATTTGCGAAGACGCGTTCACTAGACCAACCGGTGGTGGGTTGCCACTAAGAAGCTTGCACTCAGCTGACCTTCATAAGACATGAAAGTCTGATGATTTCCTGTTATGATTTCAGCTTTCTGAAGTGTTGTTTGAAGAAAGCTTAGCAGAATCAGGCGAATATTATTGACAGTAAGATATGTAACATTAAAGCTAAAATCCAAACGATGAAAGTTATCAGTCCGAGATAGTCGCCTTGAATTAGTGGACTTTTTTTTTGTATAAATCTAGTAACACACGGAAGCCTCCTGACATCCGTTGATATTCCATGCAGAATAATGATCTTATTATTATCTTATTTTACATCGTAGTTTTAACCTTATTTTATTAATATTTTAATAGCCAAGAAGGGGCTTTTTTTATCTTTTTAACCCGGGTGATGATAGGCGAAAGTGTTTTTCGTCCTAAAACAATGGTGCAACATTAGATTGTTGATTTAAATTAACATGGCGGTGTCTTCAGTTGATGTTGCTAAAAATGATAAACTTGGGTTCCTATTTTTTTAATTTGATTATAATCGGCTAACATATTTTTGATAGAAAACACGTTATTCGTAAAAACTTACATCATTTTGTTTGTCAGTGATAGACCAGTGGTGGTGATTGATCGCCTCATTTCTTTGAAATTATGTGTTTGGACTTGTATCTAAGTGTTCGTTTTTATTAAGAATGTTTCATTATAAAACAGTTTTTCAATAATTCTGATACATCGTTTTGGTGTAACGATAATGGAGTTACTATGATCTCAAAAAGGATGCGTCTATTTTTCCAGTACCTACCATAAAACGGACTGGCAGTAACTCATGTTGTTCGTAGATTGGTTGTTGTATTGAAAGTTTTGTTTGTTCACTGAAAGTTTGTTGTTGTTCACATTTCCACTTAGATAGAAATGATGTGCTTCGTTGGGAGTAAGAATAACCCCGTATTAATTCCTGTTCTACAATTGCAATCAGTTAGTAGTCTTTTTTCAAGATCCTATTTTTCAATGCTTGTGTTACTTGTTGAATTTTATAAAGATTCTTTTGTATATCCTTCTAAAAAATCCTTTGACATTTGTGTTTCAATATATTCTTAGGCATACATAAAGTTTATTGTTGATTGTTCACGAGGAAGATTCTTTTCAACATAAAACTAGTTTCTACAAATAATTGCCAACATGTTTTAATTATATGGGCGGATACGATGGTTTCCCGTGATTGCGATTTATTTTGAACTGGCATCTAAACAATCATTATTTAGCTACAAAAATATCTCATTTTATTTTAAGACGTGTGCACAGTAAACATCATCCGTCATGATATTAAATTATGACGGAGGACGCATTGCTCCATTTCCCAGTTCAGGATATATGATTGTTTTTTTTTGTCTTCAGTCATTTGACTGGTTTGATGCAGCTCTCCAAGATTCCCTATCTAGTGCTAGTCGTTTCATTTCAGTATACCCTCTACATCCTACATCCCTAAAAATTTGTTTTACATATTCCAAACGTGGCCTGCCTACACAATTTTTCCCTTCTACCTGTCCTTCCAATATTAAAGCGACTATTCCAGGATGCCTTAGTATGTGGCCTATAAGTCTGTCTCTTCTTTTAACTATATTTTTCCAAATGCTTCTTTCGTCATCTATTTGCCGCAATACCTCTTCATTTGTCACTTTATCCACCCATCTGATTTTTAACATTCTCCTATAGCACCGCATTTCAAAAGCTTCTAATCTTTTCTTCTCAGATACTCCGATCGTCCAAGTTTCACTTCCATATAAAGCGACACTCCAAACATACACTTTCAAAAATCTTTTCCTGACATTTAAATTAATTTTCGATGTAAACAAATTATATTTCTTACTGAAGGCTCGTTTCGCTTGTGCTATTCGGCATTTTATATCGCTCCTGCTTCGTCCATCTTTAGTAACTCTACTTCCCAAATAACAGAATTCTTGTACCTCCATAATATTTTCTCCTCATATTTTCACATTCAGTGGTCCATCTTTGTTATTTCTACTACATTTCATTACTTTTGTTTTGTTCTTGTCTATTTTCATGCGATAGTTTTTGCGTAGGACTTCATCTATGCCGTTCATTGTTTCTTCTAAATCCTTTTTACTCTCGGCTAGAATTACTATATCATCAGCAAATCGTAGCATCTTTATCTTTTCACCTTGTACTGTTACTCAGAATCTAAATTGTTCTTTAACATCATTAACTGCTAGTTCCATGTAAAGATTAAAAAGTAACGGAGATATGGAACATCCTTGTCGGACTCCCTTTCTTATTACGGCTTCTTTCTTATGTTCTTCATATGATTGTAAAAGATTGTTACCGAAAATAATTGATGTTTATGACCATCCGTCTCTTCGGGCCATTTTTTTATTTAAAGGTTTTTCGTAGCTTTATTAAAGAATTACTTTGTTTTAACTGCCATTACACTGGCTGGTTGTACAGATATGGCAGTTTCTTTACAAAGTAGCGTTTAATTTATAATTTAACTGTTAAAGAAAACTGTATAAATAAAATATCGTATTTAATTAAATTGAAACAAAACGATCATGAAAGATTTTCTATACGATTGCATTTTTCTGTTTCTGCATTCATTTTAAAACCTCCAGTTACAAATTATGCCTGGTATTTTTATAATGAATGGACGATTGTGTTTCGTTCACACGATGTGTATCAATTTGTGCATTTCAATTATTTAAAATGAATCATGTAAATTTAACATAGAGAAGGAATTAATACAATTTTTAACATTTTTGTTTTTTTATGTAAAATGAAAAATAAAACATATTATTCCTATCACTGAAGAAAAATTAAGTTAAGAAAAAGGTACTGCTCTGCCGCTCAGTGTTACAGTACATTTTATTGCCCACAATGGCGGTAGTATTTACTTCAACACCGGTTGTTTCATCTCCGACGAATGATTAACGTCCTAGCACATATATAGAATTCCTTTCAAACTACCGCTCTGTAATTTTTACTTTTATTTATCTATTTATTAGTTACTATCTCCGTTCGTTTACATACTTTTTTTGATTTGTCTTCTTTTTATTATATAATTTATAACAGTATCCTTACTTTTGTTGATCTTTGTACATTACTTTTTATTACGTTTTGTTTCTATTTCATCGTCTCCGCCTCTCATCACATTTCTTTTGTAGCTGATATTAATCTTCATTTCCTTTAACTAAATCCTTTCTTTATACATTAATCGTGTAAAAAATGTTATTAACCTTTTTTTCTTTTGTTCGTTTTACTTTTACGCTACGGATAATTTTTGTTTACTTGACTTATTTCAGCTTTGTTAATTTTATCAGTAATGAAATCAAAAACATTATTTGCAGTGATCATAATAACAATTTCCTGCATATATATATATATATTAGCAGATCAGTAGCGGCTTCGTCCGCGCTATATAATTACTTACTTTTCCCGTCATGGTCAGGGCTCGCTTACTCACCCTTCCTGTTTAACCAGGGGGCTCTGCTCCCTGAACCCCTCTGTGTTTATTAAATTCATGCTTGTGAGAATAACAAAAATAATAAATAAAAATTAAAGCCTGTTCAATTTATAAAAACTATCAGTGTATTGTAATTTCTTCACAGCAACAGTTTGGTTACTGCAGGCCTTAAGCTTGAGTGATCTAAGAATTTGGGTTTCAAAACAGTCTTCCTCCATCTTAAAAATATTAGTTATAATTTTTAACTAAACAAATAAGAAGAACTGATTACCCGTACGAAGTACGGGTAAAACTATATTTTGCTCGGTTCTTATCGTTACCCGACAAACACTACTGTAAGTGGATGCCGTACTTCGTTTCTCATTTTTTTTTTTTTAAATTGTGTGCTTTGTAGTAAATAACCAGAGGAAGATGTAGCCAGTCACGTTGTACATACAGTAACAGTGGATGTGTTGGTGGAGCCGCCGCGCCGTATACCATCGCATCCTTTAAAAATCGAAATTCAAATAAAAATCGCAAATGGTTTTTAGATATTTATCTGAAAGGTATTTGCAAGCCCCAATCTAGTGAATGTCTTTAGTTTACTCAGAAATGGGAAAAATTTGCAATCATTATTAACATTTTTTTTTTTTACCTTTCTTCAAACCTTTCATGATTGAATCTCGAAAAATCTAGAAATTGGTTTTTAGATATTTACATGAAAATTACACACACCAAAAGACAAGTTGATACTCTCATTTTTTACTGATAAATTAAAAAAAAAAGTAAATTTCATTGTTACTCCGTTTAAACTTTAGACTTGTAATTTCAAAAAAATACTTTCTTAGTGTGCACTTACACTGTAAGAAAAACATTTATAAAGATTATCATCAATTTATCTTCAGTAGTTTTTGCTGGGCGTTGATGAATCAGTCAGTCGGAACATTTTCTTTTATATTTATTTATATATATAAATGTAGATATAGAAATACAAAATAACATGTCGTGAGTGAGTCATAATCAACTGAAAAAGAATATATATATATATATATTTTAATACTTTTATTTATAGTGGCATCAACAATTAAAGTCATTTGCGACTTATCAGTATAATGTAACTGTACCTGTAAATTTGTATTCTTGAACAAACTCAGGTTTATTACTCCTGAGACGTGTCGTTAATTGAAACCCAACCACTAAAGAACACAGTTATCCACGATGTAGTATTCAAATCCGAATAAAGGTAAAGGTAATAATATATATATATATATAAAACCTTTTTTTAAAAGTTCGTTTTAGAAGGTTTTTTAAAACCTTTTTAAAAGGTTTTTTTAGAAGGTCGAATATATTTTCCTTAGTGCTACTCCAGCCAACCATTATTGAGGAAAAAATGCTGATTTAATTTATAAGCTAAATTCTTAATACAAAACAAAAATTTAATAAAATGAATATTTTCCCCAAAAAATAAAAAATATTTTTAGAAATATTTTTGCCATAATATAATGATAATCTATAAATAAAATTGATTAATCCAAAATATTCTAACAAGCGTTTGATTGTCTACGTCTAGATGTCTTAATTCTTTTTTACGAATTTGAGTACTAGATCATGTATACCGGTATTCTTTGGTGGTAGGATTTCAATTAACTACACCCAACTCCAAAACGTTAATTTGTAATGAAAAAAATAAAGATACAAAGCTCAAATGCAAAAAAACCGTTTCAGGAACAGTCGACCTGAGACTGTACGTTTTATTTCCATTCATACATATCATCCTCATTCATCCTCTGTAGTAATACCTTACGATGGTTCCGGAGGTTAAACAGAAAAGTAAGTAAGATACCTTAATATGAACTCGTCATCGCAAATCGGCTGAATTCGAAGTCGCGAGTTTTAAGTTTCAAATCCTAGTAAAGGCAGTTACTTTTATACGGATTTGAATACTAGATCGTGGTGGAAACCGGTGTTCCTTGGTGATTGGGTTTCAATTATCAACACATCTCAAGAACGGTTGACCTGAGACTGTACAAGAGTACATTTCATTTACATTCACACATATCCTTATTCATCCTCTGAATTAATACCGTACGGTGATTCCGAAGGCTAAACAGAAAAAGAGAGAGGTAACTTAATATATCAGAATGTTTTTTTTTTTAATTTTAGAAGTGTGCAATGAAAGCTACAAAAGATCATAAATATATAAAATGTTTGAAATCATTTGAATTGATATTATTATCGACTATGATGATGTAGTATGAGGTAACTGATTTCAACTAAAACGCAATCGCTGTTTGCTTATTCTTTTTCTCCTATTTCCGTATTGTTATAAATGTGGAAGGGTTTTTTTTCTATATTTAAGCTAATAGAATGCAACAGATAACTACGAGTATAATAGTAATCTTTTCTTTTGTAAATTACCTCCATTTTCAAATCGATAATTCTGTTCAAACGAAGCAACTCAGTCGTCCGATTACAAATCGTTATAATTATTATTCGTCAGACGTTTATAATTATTATGTAAAAAGATGTAAAAGAAATGGTGTGAAAATCGAAAGTGATAGATTTCATGATGAGGGTTGACCTGAGATTGTACAAGACTACACTTTATTAACACTCATACATATCATCCTCTGAAGTAATATCTAACTGTGATTCCCAGAGGCTAAACAGAAAAAAAAAAGATTTTATGATAAAAATGCCTAGTAACCAATAAAAATATTATCAATTAAGATGATTTGGTTTGAGATAACATTTTAACCAATGGGCAAAATACATTATCTCCTATTAACACTCGGATTTTATATTACACTTTTAATTCTGACATTAAATTTCATGATTTTATATTTTATTGGAAAAATGATGTAAAACAAAGAATGGATAATAAATTAATAAAAACATTCATAAATTTTGTTCGCTTAGTGATTTGTACGAAGATGAAATCGATCGTCTTAACTCAGGAAATCTTAATGTTAAAATGCATAAAATGTATGTAATAAAATCAGTAGAAAATAAACGGGGTATATTTTCTACTGATTTGTAAGACTCCCTTGTTATCAGTAACGCCTTTATTATTTTTTTACGCTATGTTTTTATGTTTCATTTTTTTTTATGACTAATCTCGCAAAACGCAACATAATAAAATTGATTTTTATCTTTTTTTACGGTAATTTAGTATAATTGAGAATTGAATAAGTCTAGGGTCTACAATAATGCCCCAGATGTTAAAATCTAACAATAATATCATAAAACATCTACATAAAGTGATAAGGTAAATGAAATTAATAACATTTTAGAAATTTATTTCAGTCCGTGATTTCCAAATATCTGTAATATATTTGTGATAATCGGCAGTCACTTGATAGTAAAGTTTTGATGAAGGTTAATTTTTCCTATTTCTGAATTTTCACTATTATTTTTCATGACGATTTAAAAATGACATAATAAATATTTTAATTTTTTACTGGTGAAATTCAACCGAATAGCAAAAATTAGTTTTTTTTTTTAATGTTAAATCCCTTACTACGAAGATCTCATCGACTGTTATATAATTGTTTGAATTACCATTATTGTAATTCATTGCAGTTGTAGAAATAACATTTTAAAAATATTATTATTATTTCAATGAAAACGAATGAGTGATAAGTTAAAGTACCTTCAACCAGTAATAATTTCAGAAAATATTATGAATAATATTTATGTCATTTACATAACTTATTGCTGACGAAGAGAAGTCAAGATTACACTGCAATTATTACTTTACTTTTTACGCAACAGCGTAAAAAAAAAAAAATTAAACATTAAACATTTATTATAACAATAATAAATGTTTAATCTTTAAATAGAACCTCATAGAATTTAACCAAATTTCAACAATTTTTATGAATTTTATTTAAAAATGCAACGGATATGCACTGAAATCCGTAGAAAATTTTAAGGAAATACTTTCGACCATGATGACGAATTACTCGTATAAGATGACAAAATGTCGCTAATCTGCCCGGTTCTGTTCAACAGAGAACCGTTTTGTTGTAGTGATTTGTGTGGAAAAAAATGATCATCGTGTCATGCTTGCAATGCAATCAAGCAAGATCAGTTTTAATAAAATCTGTCAGTAATTAAAGTCTGATTTGTAATTAATGAATGTAACATGTTTTGGCCTTCCGAGCATCGACAATGTTTTCATCGCGGAGCTGTATGCAATTAATAAGGCCTTGAATATAAATAGCCCAACATTTCGACACGTATTTGTATGATCAGATTCTACGAATGCCTTGCAGGCGATTAATGATATGTACTCCTGACACCTTGCTCTCTATAAGACACAATTTATTAGTTCTGAAACGACTCAGTGTAACACAAGTGTTAACTTCTGCTGGATCCCCAACCATATTAGAATTTCTTGCAATGAACGCACTGATCGTGCGGCAAAAGAGGTTATTTTTGCAGCCTTCTTTCACTAACCGCGTCGTTTCGGATGATCTTGTCTGTTTTCTGAAGAGGATGGTTTGTGATGAACTGTAGAGTGAATGGAATGCTACCATCAATAATAAACTTCCTCTATTTAAGAACACTGTGTTACCGTGAAGCTCTTCATGCAGGAATAACTATCGAGAGGAAGTTATTATTTGCCGCTGACGAATCGAACACACTAGGCTCGCTCATGGACATCTCATGACACAGACCGATGCACCCGTTTGTATTCACTGCGACTGCCGACTAACTGTACACGGCGCATCCTTTTGGACTATCTCGAAAATTTAAATTAGGGAATAACATTCAAAAAATGTTTGGGAACAATATGTTGATATTATCGAATGTCTTACTATTTCTTAAGGCCGTACATCTCTATTCAAAAATTTGATTATTATGAAATTTGATTATGTATTTCGTCTATTTATAATTTTGATGTTTTAAGTTAAGATTTTTAATAATGCATTTTTATTTTTCCTGTAGCATTCTTCGGTGTAGACACTTTACATGTATGCTGAAGGATTATTTTTCGTTATGATATTGCGCGTTTTAATTGTGAATTGAATTTGTTTTATATTACTATTATTTAATTTTTAAGTTTGTTGTTGTTAAATTAAATCGTTTGTAAAGGTGGCAACGGTGGCGAAATAAATCGCCACCGCGTTTTATTTCGCGTATAAATTGCTGAAAGAGGCCGTATCTGCATTTGATAGGTGTCTTGCCGGGTTTCAAGGAGGTCAGCTGAGGAGTGTTGCTATAGATGTTGGGGGATTGGGCACCGGGCTGGGTCTGATAGGCGACCCGATCCCGATAGGCGAGGACCGCCACAGTTGTTTCAACTGTGGTATTGCGACATATTTCCCGTTAAAGCCCATCAGGGCTAGGAAAGGGGGCAGTGTGGCGACCGGAAGCGTCACAAGGTTTACACTCATACATTTCATCCTCTGAAGTAATACCTGACGGTGATTCCCGGAGGCTAAATAGAAAAAAAAAGATTTGATGGTAAAAATGCCTATGTCTTTCCCTATGAGGTTGAGATGTGGCATTGCGGGGCATCTACGTAAGGATTACCCAACGGAGGCCAAATGTACCCTTTGTAATTCTCAGGAGCATTCTCTCGGGGAACGCTGCTGCAGGAGCAAGACCAAATAATGAAGTGCTTTTCCTGTAGTTTGGGGAAGACCTGGGTTGAGACAGCCCTGTCCAGGAAGGGCGGCCGCTTAGCTGTCCCGCTGCCGGTGATTGGACAGAGATTCCCTTAGTGTTCCGATCGGACTTCGATTAGGGGGCCAAAGTGAGACCGTTGTCCCGGTGGAGGATCCCTTTGGGATTCCTCATTTGAGGCGTGGCATCAAGACCGTAGTCCCGGTCGGAGGATCTTTACGAGGTCCCCTCATTAGAGGTATGGCGAGTATTAAGCCGGGACAGAGTCTCGGCTTTCTTGAAGGAATGTCAGTTCTCGACTAGGCAGTTTGAGGCGAAGGCACCCCCTGGAGCTGGGTTCATGCTTGGTTTCGGGTCTGGCTCCAGGGGGAGGATAAAAGCTGATGAACCCAAAAAAAGTTAAATTGTTTGTAGTAATATCGTTTCCGGGCGCTGATAACCAGAATAATTTGTTGTGCGTCCAGGAAAAAAAGAAGCAAAAAGTAATTAATCCAGTCCATGGCATTTAGATTAGATCTTCCAAAAAAATTCAGTATATTCTTCGTTTTTCTTTTTTATCTCTAGTTTTTTTGACTGGTTTGCTGCACCTTTTCATTTAGTCAAATCTTTATCTTTTCATTGAGGTTTATTACTCTATATTTCCTTCTGTAATCAAAATCAATAAATATAGGTGCCTTAATGTATCAGCCCAGCTAATTTTTAACATTATCTAGTAAATCAGATTTCAAAGAGCCCTATACTTTTATTTTGTAACTTTTATTTTCACTGTTAAAAAATGTTCCACTCCATCCAAATATTTTTTTATAAGAATATTCTTCTGTTTCTTAAATTTGTTGTGATATTTAAAGTCCTTTGTAACTTATTCTATTTTTAAAAATGCAACAGAATTTTTAAAGGATGCAAGGAATCTATGTTGACTACTTTGATATTATCTCAAACTCTTATTATTTCCGAAAAAGCGCTTTAGTTGCATCCAAATTTTTAAATTTTATTCTTAAAAAATAGTTTATCCCAAAATGAGTATTTTCTGCATTTTCTGAACACGTATAATTTTGCTGACTTTATTAAAATATATACCTACATTACGAAAAAGGTTATTTTAATGTAAATATATTACCGTTTGATGTAAAGTACAATAATATTATTATTCTGGTAAACCATGATTTCCTTTCCATACATAGGTGTCTTTTTTCAATAGGAATAAATTATTTACGCTAAATTGAAAACCACGTAATAATAATAGTATGACTTTTTTTATTGAAATGACACTTATGTTCTGAAGCAATGTGAAATAAACTATACATGGTCTCTATCTCACTCTCTCTCCTCTCTTTCTCCCTCTCTCCGTATATGTGTTAGTATGTTATATTTTTCAATATTATAATATTGAGTAGAGGATTACGTATTGCTTTGTACTTTAGATAAACAATTTTAACGCTGTTCTGTGGTATTATTTTTTATACGGTTGACTTCTCGAATTCCATAAAAAGCAATAATTGAAACGTTTTCTGATGTTAAAAAGCTTATTATGTAATAGTGACCTTTGTTAAGAGCATGTTTTAATTTCATTTAGCGTTTATTATTATTCTTGTGACAACTTGTGCGCATATAATTTTTGCGTTTGAAAATTATGTATGACTTTTTTTTTAATATTCGTGTGTCTTTTCGGTTAAAAAAAAAATTGTTTAAAACTTTTTAATGAATCAGATTCGATGTATCCGTTTATGTTCGCTGTGACTGCCAACTAACGATACACCACATGGACTATTTGTATTATAAATTTATGACGGCATGGTGTCGTAAATTTAAATTAGGAGCTAATATCGAAGATATTTTCTAGGAAACAGTACGATGATGCTATCTAATATCTTGTTTTTTAAGGTCGTGCATCTTTATTCTGCTATTTAATAATTATTGAAATATGTTTCTTTTCTGTAATATTATATTATGGTTGTTCCGGGTGATTGTAACACAAAAGAGATTTTCACCCTCCAAAAAAAAACCTTAATAAATTTATCAACGGCTCTTTAAAGTAAAAAAAGTATTATAAAAAATATTATGTTCAAGGTATATAATTTGCACTGATTTTGTATTCCTCCGTTTCTAAATGTTACGTTATCCTACAATTTGCATGGTAAAAGACTTTAGCTTAACATTTTTGTTGTTATAAAAATGATATCCAGCAGATTGAAACCGTTGTTTTCTAAATGATTTTGTTAAGGAAAAGTAATTTATTATAATTAGATTATTTAATTATGTTTTGGGGGAAAATATAATGTGTAATGTTTATACTTTTTTTTTTACAGAATAACAAATTTTTTTTGTCTATTTTTCGTCTGTTTTGCTTCAATAAAAAACCGTTTTTTAAAAGTTTTTATATTTAATTTTTATTGTCTGTATTTATATTAATTTTCTCACAATTAAATTCTCTACTAGTTTTGTTACTAAATCTTCCGCATTTAACAAAGCTATTGTATTACAAACCTAAAAAACTTGTTTTTCGACACGAAATGTGTGTTTTACGTCGGATATTTTAAAAACTATTGGAGTTACAGTTCTGGATCTATTTTATCCTACTTCCCAATTCAAATTACATACGAAACCACCAACTTTACTCCTTAATTTTGGTCCCAAAAATTACAGTAGGGCTTTTTTTTTTTATTAGAAGAGCTGAAATCCGGCCGAAATCTTTCGCTAGCTGTAACTTGAAAACAAAGCGTTTCCAGTCCTAAGTTTATATGAACTTTTTTCATTATTTTCATCAGTAGAACATGTCTTGAAGTTTTCCATTTCTTTGTGGGACACTCTTTATATAAAGCCACGTAAATTTTCCTCCTCAAGTGGTGCTTTCCTGGTCTATCCGTAGGTAATTAACTTTGAAGCAATCCTACACAGTTTGGAGATCATTCAATTTTTATTAATATGATGCACTGATTAATGCTATTGATCTTTTCGCCTCATGATGTGTAATCTTATTCGAGCAAAGACAACCATATTCGTGAGAGACAGTCGTGAAGATGTTGCATTCCCTTTACAGCGTTTGAGGTTAACGCATGGATTCCTCATGATCATCTGATGTGCCCTTTGGATAAACAGTTATAACTGTTCATTATTTTCTCACGTGTGCGCACGTGTATGTATATACGTACTCCCCTTTTTTTTCTAATTTATGTATTTCACCTGTCTTCGTTTAATTCATTTTGTTATGGAGATTACTTTTGTTTCCAAATTTGTTGAGTCCCGAATTGTTCCTTTTATTTTATAACATATTTAATAAATTTTATATATTTTTCATTATATCTAATTTTGTGATGTTTTACTGAAAATTTGCTTAGCATTGTGGTCCATTTGTGTTGCGGCATTTTTCTATCAAGACTTTTGGGCGATAATGATCCACCTGAATTTGCCTTTATAAAAAAACTACTCGAAGAAAATGAAATAATTTACAAAATGAAAAGTAGTAGAATATTATGGTTGTGTACGATAAATCATTTTCTTCTTTCATTTTAATTGTGATCAATATTCTACTTAGCATCAATTATAAGCGAAACAAAAAATATTTTACCGGTTAATCGAGAGTCGGCTAAACAATATAAATGTGTTTTTTGTCAGTTCATATATCTTATGGGCCCCTTTAATTGTACTTAACTAGTGACATATTAAGATTTTAAGTTTTCTTTGACTGGAGTCAAGATATTAATTTATTATTCGCACAGTTATTAATCTTTTTTTTTTTTTAATAAGGAGAAAATCTATAACTTCATTATGACTTGTTTTTTAGGCCTGTGTTTTTTCTACTTCTATTGATGAGTAATCAAAATTTAAACCCCATTTTGGTTTTTCCTCATTTTGTGGGATCCCTTTAAAATCCCGTAAAGTGTTGTTTTCTTTTTTCGTACGTCAGTGCTTTTAAAATCATCTTTTGTTTGCGTTATTTTAAATTTTAATTAAAATTTAGTATAGTTTTATCAACCCAAGTTTTAGTTTTATCAGGCGCGCACAAATGTTTTTTATATTTTTATGAAAACCCGATCAATTTCAAAGTTATTTATTCTTAGATTTAACTGTAAAGTAGTACTCGTAGTTTTGCAAACTGTTGCTAAATTTACGGAACAATCGTGTCCACGTAACTTTCGAAATTTTAATGTTTATTGGTATCGTTCTTTAAGTATCAATTTTGAACCTTAGTATTGAACTTATTGTACTGTATTAAATATTGAATAGATTTTGCTTTAAACCTATTGATTAAAAAGTATGCTTAGCTTATCCATGACCTTCTTACTTCACATCCTTTCACTATCAGGATTTCAGTACGTGAAATTACCCTGATTTTTATCACCGTTAGGTTATAAAATGGTATCGTTCACTGCCATAACAAGGACCCTTATGCAAAATTTAAATTGTTAAGATCACTCTCCCCCATTAGTTTATATCACAATCATTAAAATCTACAAAAAAATATTCGTTGACGTATTTAATCCCTTAGACGTACATAAATTGTTTTATAAGGTCGCTGCTGGTAAATTACTTCCGTTATATTAATTTTAGTAATTAATTTATTTTGACATTATAATTTTTTTTTAAAAATTCAAAGTTCATTGATGCGGAAAAATGTTATTTGCTTGATATTTTCTGATAATCAGCTTCTACTACAACGCGTTAATTTAAATATAAAGATGACTGACTGTTTTACGTCTTTTATATCCGTTAATAAATTTGATTTAATATATATTGATGGTTAAAGAACATTATATTTTTGACCGGTTCATTGAGCAGTTGAAATAATTATTGTAATATATTATTGTCACTGTCAGTTATAATAATGTGACAAGTCTCAAGGAAATTGTCATGTACTCTTATGTAATTGTCTTATCACGCTTGTCAAAGGATTATTGTTACAATTTTTATTCTATGTAATTTAAAAAGCATTTACAAAAAAGTAGAATAATAAGTTTTTAATCTAACCGATACGTTATTGTTGTAAAATTTTAAATTAATACTCGAAATAAACACTGTATTAATTTTATGCTGTGTAAAAACTATTTCACCTTAATGTAAAATTGTTAATGTTATAAGATGTTCTTTCGTTTAACATCTGTATTTTAATCTGGATGTATGCGTTTATATTTTTTATTTTGTTATTACTATTTAAATAAAGAATTAAAAAATCCAAACATTTTTAAATATTTATTTGGTCCGTATATAAAAAAAAAAACGTTTTATTAAAACAGCAGTAAGAATAAGAATCAATTAATCATCAATCCGTGTAGTTACGCTGATGATGCATTTATAGTGCGCTGTATCATCTGCAGCTTATAGATTTAATGCAGGAAGAAATGAGATATCTTAACATCATTGTCAGAAAATAAAGTTCATGGTCTTTACCCTGTCAGAAGCATGAAAATGTTACCTTGAATCTTATTGGTCAATCTATTTTAACGGGTTGAAGCAATTAAATACCTTAAAAGTATTATGTTTTCGGATACAGTTGCACAGGTCATCTATATATATATATATTCAATAATATGAGATACTTATTTTATTCTCAAAAACGAGCAGATCGATACATTACTAGTAAAGAAGTTTAAATTCTTACTTCCTTGCTAGCGAAATTGTTGTCAAGTAGGCGATTTAAGGTATATGAATAACTTTTTTAAATTTTTTTCTAACTTCCGAGACTAACGTGTTAAGTATTTAAGTATTTCATTCTTTAGAGAATGAGATGAATGATTTGTAGCGTGTGTGAAAATGCCATGTCTGACCGGGATTCGAACCCGAGACCTCCGGATGAAAGGCCGAGACGCTACCAGTAGCGCCACGGAGGCCGGTAAGTTGAATAACTTAAAAAAGAGTACAGTCATACATTATTATGGAATTATACATATATTTTTTTAATATTTTTCCAAACCTTTTAAAATTAATGTTAAACCTAAATTAATTAAATTTCTAAATTTAAGTTACGTGTCCTTATGGTTGCTCATTACTGGAAGTGGTCTAGCGACAGTCTGTTAAAACTTCTGGTAGTATAGATATTTCATCAATCAGAAATCGCCTCTATTAGTTATCGATCTATTCTTATTTTTGTCTCTAAATAGTTTATATAACTGGTTGGGAGATCTATGCTTATATATTTTGTGTTTGTCGTGATGGGAGAGTTATGGCTTCTTTACAACAAATTATGCTTAACGTTTTTAACGCCGTACTTACAAAATTTGAATTGTATTTGTCTTACTCAGTTACACTTTTTTCTGAAAATTAGTTCATAAGTGGAGAATAACAAATCGTGTTCTAATAGTACAAATTAAATTAGCATTGTGAACTAAATCTAACCTGAATATAACATTTATATTTATTTCCACTTTCAATTCGGGAACTAAAGACGCTTTTACCAGTAACACAAAAATTATCTAGTAACCGGATTATCATGTATGCTAAGTGCTAAAATCGCATAATGCATAAATTGCATAGGTTTATTTAAGAATAACAAGCATACCATGCCAGACTTTCTGAGGAAGTAAAATGTGAATTGGTTTATCGTTGGCTTCTGAAGTATGTTGGATATACTACTCCTTATCAGCATACCAAGCTCAACAAAATAATCACTCTTACATGTGATACCTTCATTCGTACCGCAATTCGGTGTAAATTTATACATCATTACTATCAGAAAAAGCAATTTTAATTGGTATCGTATGCGATTTACGCTTGTGTCACAGCTTAAGGAAAACTATGACAGGTAGTGTATTGCAACAGTGATATGCCCTTTTTGTAATGAAATAATACTTTTTATATACTCGTACTTTATATATACTTTTTTATATACTCGAATTAAGGTTTTTTCTTTCCGCGGAAACAGGAAAAATCTGCTGTCAGACGCCCAGCAGCCCGTACTACTGGGTGTGTGAGGTTTTCCGCCAGAAACTCACTAAGCTCACTAAAGAATCTCCCCCTAAAAACAACATGCTTCGGCATCGGAGGAATTTGAAGCAAATTGTTGCTTATAAATTCTATGTAAATTTTAATGTTTATGTAAATTTTATGACTTCATGCTAAAATTTGTCGAACGATTTTTTCAAAAAATATATACATAGATTTCAGTTTGTAACGAATTTTTTTGAAGACCTGGTAACTCTAATTAAACGATTAGGTTACATATATCTAAATTTTTAATCGAAATTTTTGATAGTACGAGTTTTTCAAACCTTTATATTTCATTGTTATTTAATATAACCTTTATTAAATTTATTCATGTTTTAATAAATTATACCTTTTTCGGATGTGCATGACGGATTTGTATAGCATTTCATTCAGAGTTCAAATGCCAATAAGCTACGACATTTCTATAACGTATTCTCACGTGCAAACTTAAGCTTTTGTCGTGAATTAGTAATCTAAAAGAAATAAAAATATTGATTTAAATAATTATTAAATTAATTTTTCTGCAGTTAAATGCACGATTATATTTTTCTAAACGGTAGTATTGTTTTCAGGTTATTGTATTGATCGTTATTTGATGTTAAACTTTGATAAGAGGGAGAAAAGAGTAAAATCATCCCTACATATACTACCTAAACTAAAATACTAAATAATTTTTTCATATACGTTGAGAATTCAGGATTGAATTAAAATATCTTGTCATATTTTTTCATTAAAAATTGTAGAGTATTCTCTTTATAAATTAAATTATTTTCTCTGTTAATTTATAAATTAAACAATCTATATTTGTTTCAGATATTTGGCTCCAATTGGTTCAAAAGCAGTGCTGAAAAGCCGCTCTAATACTGTAACCAAAGATGAGCTCTTTACATTGGAGGATTCTCTACCACAAGCATCGTTTGTAGCCGCTCTTAATGTTAGATACGTCTCCGTCAAACAGGGTAAATTCATTTTATTTACAAAACTAGTCCAGTACATTTTGTTTAAACTAAAATTTAAGTTATTTTTAAATTTTATATTTTAATTGAATGAATCTTGAATATTTATTGTATGTAATTATTTATATTTTTTAATGTATATTATCTGTCTGTATAAATGTGTTGTGGATTTCTCATATGTTATTCATTTACAAAAATGATTTTTTATTACAACACGATATCTTTCGTATCGTCTGATTTTATTACTCCTGACTAGCAGAATATATATATATAGATTAAATGAACACAATTGAAAGTTTAATAAAACATTAACAAAATGAACATTACGGAACTTCACAAAATTTAACCTTTCCCTTTTTACCCTTTCTCTTTTTTCCTTTTTCCCATTTTCATTTTTACCATAGTCTCTTTCCCTTTCCCCCTCCCCAATCACTAATTTCCCCCTTTCCACCCTTTTCCCTGTTTTTTCTTTCTCTTGTAACACCTTCCTTTTATTTTCCTCTTTTCCCCGCCCCTTTCCGTTTTCCCCTTTTTATTTTTCCCATTTTCCTTTTCTTCCCTTTTACCTTTTTCGATTTTCCCTTTTCCGATTCCCTTTCTCCCTTTTTCCTTGCGCGTAAATCGGTCCAGTAGTTTTTTATTCTATAGCGAACACACATATCGGAAACACTGAAATGGAATCGTAAAATATTTATTATAGTGTGTGTTGCTTTTACGTCCCAACAGATAGCGCTGTTTTTTTTTTTTTAAAACATATTTTTACCTGTCACTAGTGTGACATCATAGGTATATAAATTGTACGTATATAAAAACACGCGCGTATTTGAATGCAACGTTGTGTCAAAATTTCAAAGCAATCTGTGAAGAACTTTTTCAGATTTAAGATTTTGAACAGACGAACATTTACATTATTATTTATATACATTTTATACATTGACGTTTTAAAATAATTTATTTGCGCGTATTTTTTTGAATTTAATGATTTATCTTTTAAGTATCAATATAAGTAATACTGAAAATTATACAGAAAATCATTTAGCATAATTTTTATCGTAATTGTAGGAGGGAATTTAAGATAAATAGAAGTAGCGGAGCGACATGGAAGTTGTTTTTTTTTTTTTTGTTTTTGTTTAAGTGTTGACATCTGGTCAGTTTCATTATTATGGTTTCATGCTTGTCAAATTGCTTTTAGCCTTATGAAATTAAAATAAATACAAGTAGGAATTAATATCTTGATTTTAAACTTTATGTCGGTTTATTTTCTTAATAAAAGAACCAGAAAATTTTCAACTTTTTTTATTTTTCATCTATAAATTAAAAATTTGTTTTCAGCAAGCTGACATCAACTTATTTTCGTTCAGTTACATCCCTCATGTAAAATATATAGTCCTTTATATTTATATATCGTCTGATTGTAATGTTAATTTTATTTCTGTTATCGTTTTTTGTTTATTGTACTTGTACGAATTTTAAATTGTAATAGATAAAGTCTTAAATGTAGTTTTTTATTCAAACATATATACAAGGATAAAATTTATTACATTACTCTACTAGAATTTATTCGGTAATAGTTAAATCTGTTCGGACTAATTATCGCGTCAACAACTTAAGAATAAATAATGAATATCAGTCTTATGACAGATTAACACGTGATACGTCATATCTATTGACAGAATATTCTCAGTGTTAATTGATTCTACTCTTTTGAAGTTGGAAATTTTGTAAGGAATTTTAAAATTTTTTATTTGATGGGCGTAGTTAATAATCTTCTTTAATTATTGTCTGAAGTACAAAGATATCAACGAAAAGGGATTTCCTAAGTTTGAGCTGAAATAATTTTATTAAGAAATCGTTCTTAAATAATAATTAAAGAAATCTTGATGCATAGACTCTCCTTTATGTACATTGCAATTTTGCTACTTTTACCATTTTCTCCACCGTAGATTAAATTTATTTTGATGAAACGTTTTACAGCGTTTCTAAGTACGTGGTTTAGTTACTGCACGCTGTATTAGAATTAAACGTGTAAATTGTATAACGACTTCACAAAAAAAAATTTTACTTTACCGTCTAGCGTTATAGCAGAGCTATAGCTTTAGAAAAGAAAGTATTTTAATCCGGTTTTCACCGGATCTTGACACCTAAGAAACCCAAAAAACCGAATGGAAATTTTCCAGATGTATGCTTGTGTGTGTGTGTGTGTGTGTGAGGTCTTGCACCCCTTATATCTTCAGAACTACTGGACCTATTTTGACCAAACTTTGTCAGATTACTTCTATATATGGGGCATTGATGCAATTAAATTTTCAACTTAAAAGGTGAAGGGGGTGAGGTTGTACAGCAAGATCACCTGTTCACCTGTATAGCAAGGTTATCATGTCGAGATTTCGCGTAATTAAGGTCTTATTTTTCGTAGGCACATTTTTTAACAATTAAGAAATAATATTTGAATAAATAATATTTGCAAAAAAATTTAAAAAATCGCACTCCCATTCCAAAAAAATGATCTAAATACACTAGCGGCTAATTGGATATACTGCCTCAATAGTAGTACTCCTTCTCACCACAAGGAGCGTTAGGGTAGCACTGACGTAGCTGCGTTTAGTGTTCTGCTATGTTGTGACATTAAAAGTGAGCGGTAGAATTAAATAAATGAATAATATTTAATGTATAAAAAAGTATTATTTAATGTGGCCGCTAGTACCGCCACATTCGCGGAATGAAATACGGTATTCACGCGCGCTTTAGTTCGAATCATTGAATTAAATAGACAAAAAATATTATATTTAAATAAAATATTTTCTGATTGATAGATTACAACCATTTTTGTTTGATTTTCTTTTTATTGTACATAAAAAAGTTTATTATTTTTTTCATTGTCGTTATTATTCTACAATTTTCTGGAAATTTTCATTATAATTTAGTTACATTTTGATATCTGTGTCCTTTTAAGTGATAGTAATCAATCTAGTTGTTTGCCTTTTGAAAAAAAAAACCTGGTTTATGCTTAGCTTCTTAGTTTTGGTCTTATAACGTTTCTTTATTTTCCTTTTTCTTTTACCTTGAAGTATTTTATTGAGGATAATTTTTTTTCTACCTTTTTTATTCGTAACTTTACTTCATCCTACATAGACAACGGTATTATGTAGAGGACAGACTTTCATATCATTTAAAATTATATATTTTCTTTTTGTACCTTTATTAAGAATTATGATTGAATCTTTTATATTTGTTTTTTATTCGTTTAAAATAACAAGCACAGTTTTTTGTTTTTGTAAAAGCAAGTTTCATGTTATATTGAGTTTTCCTGTGATAGTTATTTTAAGAACTCATTACTGGATTTATTATTTTTTTAATTAGCAATTATTGCCTTAAATAGATTACTGATGAAGCTAATCAGAAGTCGTCTACTTAAGTGGAAAATATGTGAGTTCATATTTTTTTATTCAGTGTCCAAATTTTAAAAAGTCATTACTTTCTGTGATTTGTTTTTGTATTAAATTTTGAAGAATTTACATCAAGTTTTCATTTTTAGAAAATGAACTTATTTTGTAGGGTATTAAGTCAGGCTCCTTTTTTTGATAAATAAAAAAAAGGGAATTTCCTTTCCCATCTAATTTTGATATGTACTATTTTCAACATCGATAACTTCGATAAAACATTTTTTTAAATCTTAAGTTAAAACTTTTAAATAAGGGCTTTATGATCCACCATATCACTTTGTTTCTTCCATTATTTTGATCTAACCTATTATAGCATTTGTATCTTCGTTCAGTTGTCGTATGAAAATAGTTTTATCCCAGAAATTAGCAGGTTTTTTTAAGAGATTAGATGTTTTCTTTTATAAGTGTTTTACGTACTTTTATTTGCGTATTCTTTCTTTTGTATGTTTGTGTTTTTCGTTGAACTTACGTTTTTGTGATTGGCTGTTATTTGTCGCGTAATAGTGATAAAATGATAGCAATTTAATCAATATCACATCGTCAGAGAATAATAGTAAACCTGTATATTGCTTATTACTCGTATAATAAAATTTGATTTGATGATGATGTTTGGATGAAAATGCAATCGCTGTTCAATAGAATATTTTCCATTCTTTATTATCATCAGTAAACGATATTTTGGATAATAAAAGGTTCTCCCACTGACGTTTTACTGGAAAAAAGAGTTTAGCTATAAAGTATTTTTAAGCATCTTAACGAAGAACTTTTACTCGAAAAGTCTGCAACTACTTTTAGGACAAAAAAATTATTTATGTCGAACATTTAATCTACAATCACAAAGAAATGTATGTGTAATTATATTTTTAAACATAGCACCAGTACCGCAGTAAACGTGATGTGAATTTTGTATTGATATAGGCTGTAGTAATTTCACGCCATAATTCTACCGATGACACAGAAAAAAATTGATTGTTCGCCTCAATATGAATATTAAACACCAATATATCAGTTTTTAAGAGATGTCATTTTTACTTAAACGTACTTATCGATTCGTACGAGATCATTACCGGCAACAAAGAAGTAAGCCTACAGAAAAAAATCAAATTATCTTCTGTAATCATGGACAAAATTAAATTTGAAAATCTTTTTCTTTTTTTTTATCCGTAATGCTTGAACGAATTTTCTTGAAGGATGATTTATCTCTTAGTTTAGTGCGGTTCTTTTTAATTTTGATGTGAAATTTGAGGTAAGTCTTTACAATTTGTACAAATTCTTTTGGATGCAACATAACACCGGTGTGTAAATTTTATTCATTTATAGTTTTGCTTAGTTTGAGTAACGCACACGCAATCCCTTTAAACGTTACACGCTTTACATTCTTTTTTTTTTTTTTAGAAGTAACGTATTGCGAATGAAATATTTTTTTTTATTTAACTACTTTGTATGTTGCTAGCCTGGCTTTACACTCCAACATGTATTGAATTTGATGTTTTAGGGGAAGTCCCCTTAACTACCGGAAGGGGCTGCTCACGTGCCAACGCACGCGCACTAGCACACGCTCTAACACACCTATATCTTTTAACTTCCTCCCCTGCTTATATCCTTTTATTCAGTCATTCATTCCTTTCCCAATTATAATGACATTTGTAACAAGGGGAAGGAGTGAAGAGTTAGGCGATGAAATTGTTAAGGGTAAATATTGTCCATTATGCAATAATGGATAATCTCAACGGTATTGTAGATTTAATTTCGTAATTGTAATATTAAAAATATCTTACTATGTAGTATTTGTTTACGAAATCATTGTTATTCGATTTGTATTTGTTGGTTAGTAGCCGTAACAATTGTGGGCGACATGACAAGTCAATATTGAAAATAACAGTTATGACTGTGTAAGCAAAGTGAGGAGTGAAATAGATATTTTCTCGGTTGCCGGATTCTCAGAGTTGAATATAGTTAGAAACAGCTAAAAATCATTACACCACACTTCCGAAGTGTAATTTATGTTCTGCCCTGCTAGTGATAACAACACATAATTGGCTGGGAATTGTGTAAAGCAGCATCGCATTTTATTAATTTTTCCTACTAAGGGTTTTTTTATTGCATGAAAAAGTCTTTTCATGATTAACTCTCATCTTTTTGGCCATAAGCCTATTTTTTCTTGTTCGGGTAGGTAGTGATCAGTTTTCAAAAGTTATCTATTACTTATTCTTGAATTTAGTTCTGTAAAGAAGTGTTTACTGAAAAATTTCAGTAAAGAGATATTATAGAAGGCCTTGCGTTACCTTTAACATATTGGTCTAAGGTTGGGTTTTCTGTTCAGCCACAGTGTAAGAAACGGAAATTCCAGTCAGATAGATGAAAATAATATAAAATGTCAGATTATATCACTTATCACTTTTTCTTTTTTTTTTGTATTTTTTGTTTGCTACTTTTGAATAGCACATCAACAGTTATGAGTAAACGAACTCAAACATATTCCTGTATCTGCTTTTTCTCCCGATGCTAGAGAGCCACACGATATTTGAAATCTTGTCTTATTAAAGGCATTTTTTTTTTTATTATTTAGAACTTTTTTATCTCAATCACGTAATCAGAATAATTTTTTTTTTGTTTTCTCAATAATTTTTATTACTCTAAAAAAAATTACGATATACGATAGGACATACCAGAGCATCTCTGCATATTATTTTTTCTTTAACCTCCGAAACCACTGTTAGGTATTGCTGCAGAGGATGAAATGAATGACAAGTAGCGTATGAAAATTGCATGCCTAAACGGGGTTCGAACCCGGGACAGCCGGATGTAAGGCCGAGACGTTACCACTCGCGCCACAGAGGCCGGCACACATAACTACTTGATGTCAGCAGACATCAGTTATACACCAATAGACATCAAACGCACCACGATATGACTGCCGCTTGACTGTGCGCCACATCCCTGTGGACTGCATATGTTAAACGGCCTTACATCGCAAATTTAAATTACGGCAGGACATTCGTTGCATCCTAGGAAATAATAAAAATGTACTCTTTTTTTGTTTTTCCCGTTTAGCCTCCGGTAATTACCTTTCAGATAATACTTTAGAGGATGATATGTATGAGGGTAAATGAAGTGTAGTCTTGTACAGTCTCAGTTTGACCATTCTTAAGGTGTGTGTTTAATTGAAACCGAACCACCAAAGAACACCAGTATCCACGATCTTGTATTCATATCCGTGTAAAAATAATTGAGTTTACTAGGACTTGAATGCTGGAACTCTCGACTTTCAAATCAGCTGATTTGGGAAGACGCGTTCACCACTAGACCAACTCAGTGGGTTTTTTAAAAATGTACTAGACCGGTTAATTGTTACTTCAGAGAAGAATCGATATACTTCATAAGATTTAATGATAACCAACCATAAATTTTGATTTTATTTCGCTATTCTTGTTACATATCTTATTCTAATGGTAACGTTCTTTTATTTTTTTAGTTTTAATTCTATTACTATTTAATTTTTCATCTTTGTTTTAAACTTATTTTATTATTTTAATATGGAGAAGGGACTTTTTGTTAATTTTTGATCCGGTCGATGATAACGCGAAACCGTTTTTCGCCCTCCCCCCCCAAAAAAAATTGAAGAAATTTCAATTTTTTGTCGAAGTTATTCAAATATTAGTAACTACTTTTGTGGAGGGTAATTATTAAATGAAAATTGCCGATCTCCGAGGCGGAGTGGTAGCGTCTTGGCCTTTCATCCTGAGATCCCGGTCTGGTGTGACATTTTTCATTCGCTTCAAAATTTCCATTTCATACTCCCATGTACAAACTTCGAGCTTATATGATTAAATATTTTTTTATTTTATTTTCAGATTGTTTACGTTGCAATCTGTTCATCTAGTGAACAATAAATCCCCCCTCCCCGACGGCTCAGTGAGATGACGATGATATGTATGACATGTAAAACAGGTGTAGTCTTGTACAGACCTTGGACAACCATTCCTGAGACGTGTGTTTAATTGAACCCTAACCACTAAAATACACCGGTATCCACTGTCTTGTATTCAAATCCGTAAAAAAGCAACTAACCTTTATTAGGATTTGAATCTTAGAACCTTCGACTTCGAAAATCATCTGTTAAATAACTGATTTATGACGAGTTAACCACTAGGCTAGCTCGGTGGGTGCATGATAAATACCATGATTTTTTTGTCATTCAAGTGAGTGAAGTTATATGAATATTTTATGGAGATTAATATTAAAAAAAACTTTAAAAATTTTCGTTGATTTTATTTACTTTTATATATATCGTAATTTAAAATTAAAATAAAATTAAGGAAAATAGGGTTGTAGTTGGCAAACGTTGCATTAAGTCACCCTTACCTTATTCACCCTTACCTAGATAATACTTGTATAATGTTGTTTGGTTATCAAGATGAAATATAATTAAAAGTGAATAGCGAACTCTCTGTTGGGTGTAGTTTAGTAAGAAAAATGTATTATTTGGTTGTATGTTTAAAATACTTAATGTTTATCTTGGAGTAGGCAAGTAGGAAACGTATTTTATACGCTATTGCTGATATTTTTTTAAATTTTAAAACTTATAATTTATTACTCACAAAAACGATAATTGGGGCTGTATGAAAAATATTGTGTAACCTACATACAGTTTTCATCAGATACCTTAATTTTTTTCTTATTGCTTATTAGTAGACACAACTATAAATTATTATTTAACGCTGTATTTTATAAATAAATAATCATAATAAAATAGAAAAGCTCATTACTCATAAAATAATACCCGTGAGAAGTTTTAAAACGTTCCCTTTTTTTTTCATAGTGGTTAGCTTATATCGACAGTATATTCAATGGTCCATAAAATATTGATTATGGACAGCGTATCAACTAATGCGAATAGATATTGTTAGTAGAAAATTTTCACCACCATCATCGTCATTTCAATTTGATTCTTAAATTCGCAAATTTTTTTCTCACGAAATTATAGGTCTAATCAGCTACGTCTTCGGTTTAAATTCGTTCTATTATTTTGTATCGATAATTTTCATTAGATTCGACTCGGTTTATTATTATTATTATTATTATTTTTACATATTATGTTTTATTCCTTTTTTTATAAGTGAATTTACAGTACTTTATTCAGGAATCTCTAAAGTGCATCCATGTATAGGTGTTCCATTTATAGAATGATTTAAATTCCTTTTTCGTATTTAACATGTAATTTTACAAATAAAACTCTTAGAATACTCGTTTATCGGGTATTACTTGTAATTTTATGAATGTTTTATAAACAGTTGTTTGTTGTGAAACTTACTTGGATAATCTTGGAGGAAGTGGTCGTCTAATATACAAATTTGATAAGTTATCTTATATAGGGAGAAAAATGTAAAAAACGACTATCATTTTTAAAAAAAATTGTTTAAATATTTATTTTTATATATCTATTTATTTATTTATTTGATATAAAAGTTTTGCTTATCTTTCGGTTAGTCCATTAGTTACTTTCATATAACACTTCCTTAATTACTTTTCCACCTTTGCAGTACACAAATTTTATACTTAACAGAATCTTTTTCCCTCTCCTCCGAATCGGATTCCACAGTAAAGCATAACACAATCCGGGGGAATGTCCTTTTACTCTAACAGGCCGGCTGGATCTTAGCTATTAATGCCCGCCTGTAACTCCCAGAATAGGATTCCCAGGTCCGACTATGTCGTTCCTGTTCCCTCACCTTAGGACCCGGGACTCGGTCTTTATGCCTTGTTTGACTCAAACGAGAACACCCAAAAAAATATTCTTGCCGAGACCACGGTCTTTTCTACAAGAGGACGAGAGGATACCCGTGGCTTATCACTGCTACCCATCTGTGTATGCACAAACGAGTAGCAGCTCAGCAGGGAGCTGTCCCTCATCCTCTCGTTACCCCAGCAGTCCTATCCTTCTGTTGAAGGACCCGAGTGATAAAATCAGATATAGCACAGAATTATATCACATTCGCCAACATACGGCCCACGATGCTCTCATAAGTGGCCCAGTAATCAACTCGCATTACAAGCGCTCCCTGTTCCAGGTCCGACAGGCTAACACGACGTGCTCTGGAGTGTCGAGCTTCCCGCAGGATAAACAAAAGGGATCATCAGCCCGCTGTCTTGCATTCAAATATACCCGGAACACGTTGTGGCCGGACAGGAACTGGGTCAACCAATAGGAGACCTCGCCAAACCTACGGCTGACCCATGGCTTCACCTGCCGAATCAGGCGGTGAGTCCACCGCCCGGTGAAGGAGCGATCGCAACGAGCCTGGCAAGCTTGGAACATTTGATCTTGCATCTCAGCCTTAGTAGCTCCTTGGAGAAGCCCGGTCCGCATGGGGCAAGCTGCTGAAATGGGGGGGAACCCCGCAATAGCAGCACCGCCTCAGTGGAGACACAGAAGAGTACGCAGATACTATGCGGAGAAAAATCCTCCTCTTCACGCACTCAAGCATGCGTCTATTCCTGACGATCCTCAGTGTCAGCGACCACACCATTTCTTAATCCAATAATATTTCTATTAATAAACGTTATTTTAGAAATTCATAATTTTCAACTGTGGTTTTAGTAAAGTACAAAATATGCTCAGAATTTAACTAGCAAGTAATTTGTTCACATATACGAGTACACTTTTTTTAAAAATAACAATTAAAATTAATAGACAAATCAACATTTTTAATATATTATGTACGTAACCGGAATGTAATCAGCTCTATTTTGATAGGAATATTTTTAAATCTTTATATTAACGCGGTGCATTAATTAATTCCAATTGTCCAGTAAATTTATTGTGTTTTGGTCTATCATTATAATTATTTTTTTTTTCTAAAAAAAATCTTGCCGAACCGTTCAGTCGAAAAATTTTATATCTGTTAATGATTTTTACTTTTTCCAAAAAAAAAATATGATCTAGCATGTGAAAAATTACATATAAAATTTATGTTCATAATTTATTAATTGCCAGAATTATGGAAATAGTTGAACAAAATTTTATTCTTCTGTATTTTTATACTGTCTCTCTTTAAAATCTGATATATTAGTTAAATAGTTATTTCTTCAGTTTTCTAATAGAAAATCTATTAGGGGGATTAATAAAAGTTAAAACGTCAGAATTTTGATAACGGTTTAAACGGTTCTTCTATGTGAAGTATTTTATTTCTTACTTAGACTCTTAAGATCTCCACCCTTTTTTCGTTAATCTTCATCTTTTTTTGTTTAATTATTAAAAAATTATCGATCTACATGGTAAAATGTAAGCCGATATTGGAGTACCGACCATGACAATTTATTAGGTTATATGCAATTTATCTATCCTCTTTGTAAATTCATCTTCCTTCTAGTAATGATAATAAACATTAGACGATATTTATAGAATTTGAAGGATTACTTTTTAATCTTTTATTTTTCATTTTTACAGAAAATTATAAATTTATTAGTTATCTAAAAAATTAATTCTTTTTTTTCAATTTAAACCGTGGTGTGAAATTGTTAAACTTAATGTACAACATACTTGAGGGACCCATAATTTATTGTAAATTATTTTTGCGGTTTACCGCCGTTTTTTTTTTTTTTGGATGAAAATTATCTTCCAGTATGGAACGGCGTATCGCATTGGAGGAGACTACCCAATTTTACACTAAGATTTGAACTCTTACAGATATAACCTAATTCTTTTTTTCGGAAAACCCCTATTATTTTGTTAATGACAACTATGTACAGGTATATTGTATTTTTTTAACGTATATCGTAATTATAATGTATTCTAGGAAATATTTATAATGTAATTATTAAAATATAAATTCCGGTTTAAATTGGATCCTTTTGAAATGAACATATTAAGTTAAAGTGGTTCCTAAATTATAATAGTTATTTTATTATTATTAATCTTTGAATTTAATTAATACGTTCTGGTGAAATGATATGTGAAATAAATTTTTAATTCAATGTTAATAAATGATTTGTCATTTAAGAAAAAAACAACTCAATTAAAATGAATAATTAATCCTTTTCTATTTTATTTTAATTTCATTTAATCAATTGTTGTGTAGTTGAATTACCTTAAGAAATTTAAAAACTAGTTTTTAGTAGTCTGTAACTGGATAATATTTTAACCGTAGATCTTTGGTTTTATTTTTCTCTTTTAAACGTTGGAATTTCTGTTGACATAATCATAATTTTTTTTATGAATTTAAATTTTATATTATAAATTGTAATTTTTTTACAATTCTGTTACTTTTCAAAAAAAAATTCATTAAGGCTATAGTTTTATTGGTATATAGACAAACAACATTATTTTGATGTGAATACAAGACCATAAAACTCAGACATTTACACAGTAGTCATTTTAAATTTACTAGCCTCACATTGCCCTAAAAATATTGTAGCTTTAATTTAATTTACAATTCTACCGTAATTAAATTGTTTCCATATTTTTAAACTCAGATTTTTATTTTTATTTTTACGTTTAAATTGTTGAAAAGAAAGTTTACATTTATTGTTCTTAAATTTATAGGAAGTTACTTTCTAAAATGGTTCATTACATTTTGGGTCATGTTTGCAAAATAATGTATTGTTTTTGTTGTGAAAAAAAAATTAGGTATACAATTTACATTTCAAAGTGGTTTATGTCTAGCTAAGAAGTAATCCGTGTCAATTACGTTGCCTGTCAGTCTGAGAATAAGGAATACTGTACCATAATAACTATTCTTGTACAGTTTCGGTTTCTTTCTGTTTAAATACGGAGAAACCCTTTTTCTTCATTATTTCCGTTCACTAACATTTAAAGGTCACACATAATACATTTATTTATTTTATTTAATTAATCTTTAATATACCATAATTTGATCTACTTAAGTAAAAATAACTTCATTTATAAAATTGCATATAAATAAATTTCATCCATTATCGTAATTAAAGATAAAAGAAAAAATAAATAACTTTTTAATAATAAATTAAATACATATTTTAACAATAAATAAATCAACTACGCAAACAAAATTAAAAAAAAAGAAAATGAAATGAAATTATAAAAGGTTTAAAATTTGAAAAAAAAAACAAATTACAAACTTGAATAACGGACAAATTAGGATATAATAAAGAAAAAGAGAAAAGATGTATGTATGAAAATATGTAACATTATCTTTCGAGAGAGACCCTAAACATAAAATAGAAAAACATATCAACCAATCAATTGTTATAATTTTGAAAGGATTTTAGAAATTTCATGATAGTATACCAAGAAATTCCTAAAATCCTTTGAATATACCATGAAATTCCAACAAACAGAAATATATTATAACACCGTATAAACTCCTGAAAAAATTGTTATAATAAATACGTCTTCTATTATAAAACAAACGACGCGATTTATGGTTAATACTATGATTAACCATAATCGATAAATTAACCATAAATCGCGTCGTTTGTGATGAATACCTTGATTTACTGAATAATTTTTTAAATATTCTCTGTATCGATCTCTCCATGTGTAATTCGCACAAGTCAGTACGAATAGGTTAGGAAGTTTTATATTTATTCATGTCAAAATTGTAATAAATTAATAAATCCGCATAAGAAACTTATAAAAATGTTATATAAATTAACAAGGAAAATAGTTTTCAGTATTTTTCATTGTAGTCCAGGCGGAATCTGTTTTAAAATGGGTATATTTGGACTTTTTCTATACGACCTATTTTTGCATCAATAATAACGTATTTATCGATTTGCAACCGATGATATTGTGTGTAAAATTTAATACCCAAAACTTTCTCTCTCTCGATATTTTCTTTAAAATGAACAGTCTACGGTAATAGGAGAAAAAAATGGATATTTTTGCGAATTTTTTATAATTTGTTTAATAAAAATTTAAGCACACCTATTTCAACTGACGTGTAATGAATTAATCATTTCTGATGATTTTCCGGAGGCATTAAAGCAAAAATTTACGATCATATAGAAAAAGTCCAACCCAAAACAGATACTTCCTGGACTATTGCATATAGTCGTATATATGCCATAATATGTCATATCATTACCATAATAGTTAAATGCGACTTGAAACCAGTCACAAGTTATTCCCAGAAGCGAAATTTTCAGTAATTACAAACATCAGTGATCTGTTAATTTGAGAAACATGAATCATGAGGTTGTTTCTCATTGGCTTCATCCACTGACCTCATTGTAAGGTTAAATATCATAATGCTAAGCCGACAGCAGTGAAAAATTATATCCTACATCTGTCATATGTACTATGTTTACCGTTTGTACTGGTTATATATGAGCGAAATTACTCTCAAAGAAAGCAATTCTGACTGATGTAGCTTGAATCTCAGATGCTTTACATCCTTAAAAGTCACAAGAAATACTATTTTATATCAATTTGAAATCAGCTATATTTTTGAAGTTCCTACAATTTCTACTTAGATCAAACGTTGTCCTTGCAGCCTGATGAATTGTTTTTTTTTTTTTTTTTTTTTTTTACGTTGAGATTGAATGATATGCCACATAATATCATGATATGTCATATCATTATAATGATATACCTCGTATTGAATGTATACCTCAAAATCTGATATCTCACTTATCCCAGCAAGGATTTCATTACACATAACTAGAGTTCATATCTGTAACTTTCTTTATTGAATAAAACATTACATTTCACTTCTACTTAACATATATCAGATATCGATATATCAGATTTTTAACAGGCTTTTCTGTTGGAAAATAGAATGTTCGAGTGAAAATTCCGAAAATAAATTTGTTTAATTAATTACAACTGCATTGTTTCAAAAAACAAAACAAAAAACCTTTGTTTTTTTTAGTACTTATTTATTTGTAAAGTTATATTTAAAGCAATCTTTCCTAATTTTTTGTTACATTTGTAGACTTTTTTTTAATATAAAATGTAGCTTCTCTAGAAGGTTCTTTATAGTAAAATAAAACTATAACAAATGTTCGATTACTTATTTTTTATTTTCATTTTAACTGGTTTTTAATTTATAATGAATAAAATTGAAATGAATCGATTATTTTATATTAGCCTTAATAAATATATTAGAATGATATTTAATTGTTTTTTATCGTTTTATTTACATCTTTAACTAATTATAAATGTTTTATAATATTAAAAATCCTTGGTGTGGATTCTTCATGATTTAATTACATTTTATGACGTTAGAGAATAATTAAAAAATAAAATAACATATTCGTTTGAGCACTTTTACTTTCATTAATTTTTAATTGTTAACATCTATTTATCTACCCCAAATATATCGTGTCCAAGCGATGATAAAGCGAAAGCGTTTTTCGCCCAAAAAAAAAGAAAAAAAATATTTTCGTAAGAAAAAAAGATTTCTACAGTTTTAAATTGTGGTTAGTTTAAATTTCCTTATAAACAGCCTTTAAGAAGTCATATTATTAACGCTATTCTAGCTTAAAATTAGCTTAAGGTTTTATGACACGTGATTTTAATGATTTCCTCGTTTTATTTTTATTTACACAGCAGTTAGTTTATTTAAATATTACTTTAAATAATTATCTTTTTTTTCCTGCTAACTTAACTTTCTTAACGTGTAATGTAATTATAAACAAGGTAGATAGAATTTTAAGGCAGTCATCCGAGACATGAGTGGTACTCAGGTTTCTATTGTTAAAAAGAAAAAAAGAACAATGGAAGCATGTTACTAGCAACGCCACAAAACGTGAAACAAACCTCTAGGCCTTCTTTAACCGGTCGATTATTATTTTTCCTTTAAGCGACAACGCGTAGCTTAGTTTGCAAATTCTAAATGCACAATTCTCATGCTTTTCTATCAAAAATATGAATGTTAATAATATCGATGATTTAACAGTACATTATTACTGATAACAATTGATGCTGAATAAACTAAAAAATAATTATAAGTTTATATTCTTAAAAGGAATATTTGCATAAAACTCTATTCTATATTTACTAGTAATTATTATTTTTCATTTACAATTTTTCTTCGAAATTATTACGTCATAATTATCATTGTTATTTTACTTATTTGTATGAAGTTATTGTTGCATTATTTTCTTTTTATTAGAATTGATATGCTGCATTTATTTATTAAGGTTTAATATTTAAAAATATATCTATATATAGGATTGCTAGTAATTACTTTTTATTTTGAATAGTCGGCCGATTTGGATTTAGAAAGCATTGTTTGCTTTTTTTTTTATTCATTTAATTTATGATTCAATTCCTAATAACGGCCGTGACATTTTGTTACAACACGAAATAAAGAGTATTATTGTTTGCTATAAAAATTATTATTTTTCGATGGAGAACTGACTGAATTGTTCCGTTGGATAGATCCGCATAACACCCAATCTCTACGGACGGGCGTAAATTTTATACGAAGATGCCTGAGCCCTCTATTTTAAGAAATATTTAATATATTTTTGACTTGATCAATGTAGAGTAGTTCGGTTATGCGAAGCTTCTTTCCTGAATAAACATACAACCTCCTGACAAATTTTAAAATTGTGTACTATATTTGAAAATCTTTTTGTCATTTGTACAATTTGTAGCTTTTCTATAAAGGGTTTTTTATATTTTAAAACAGTGCGGCTTTTTATTGTTTGAGTGTTAATCAGAAATTAATAACCTGTACTGACTGTTATCATTTGAGAATTGTTTTTAATTTAATAATTAGATATTTTTTGTTTAGGTAAATTCTGTTACTCCATTCTGAAATTCTGAATTGCTTTAAAAGTCATCTGTAAAACGGTATAATTTTATTGGTGGTGACTTCTAAAAGGTAATGATCTATCAGCTGGTTCGTCCTTTAAATCTGGCCCAGAGGTGCTTACGTAGAACTTAATTTCGGATCTATTTTTTCTTAACCTTCCTAATAAATTACGTAAATAAAGAGAATTAATTTTTAGCCTTTGTATATGTATATTTTTCTAACATAGAGTAATATCTAATTTATTATTATTTCATATCTGCCATCTGTATTGTTAATGGAAATTATTATTAATCTATTAAAATGTTGGAGTACCGCATTAGAAATTCAGAACATAAATCAGAACAGGATGTCACTGATAGCATTCAAATCAAATTATTTTATTTTAATTTTTTATTTATTACTTATTAACCTTAAGAATAAAAAATGCATATTTCTAAAACATTCACTAATGTTTGTTATAAACAAATATATATTAGAGAGAGAGAGAGAGAGCGATTATAAATTAGCACATCTTTTTAAAAAAATAAATAAACATTGCAGTATTTAGAACAGTTTTTTGTTTAATTATGTCAGCAAATCAAACATTTATAATTTAAAACGAATAAAAGAAACGGGCACAAGTTCGCCCTGATATGCTGATAGCTTATTTCTTTATTTTGTCTGTTTTTTTAGTATTAAAAAATAACTTTCGGCAAGCCGGAAGGCGGAGGTAGATTTTACTTGTACTAAGTAGGGGATAAAAAATATCTTCTCCTTAAAGTTAAGAAAAACTTCAAATTTACTCAATAAAACAATGGTTGCATGTAAAAAAAGTTAAACGTGTTTAGCATACTACAAGCCCCATCTTCTTACAGTTCCAGCAACATTTTGGCCATCTCTTGCCGTAAAGAGTTTGTCATATCAAAAATTGTTCCAAAAAAAAGTTTTAGGTAATTTTTAGAGGACTAACGACCACTTTAAACCGAATCAATACTGTGCCTATTAAGGGAGGTGTGATTCTTTTTTTTCTTCAAAATCCCATTTTTTCCACCCCCTGGGCCAATGGTTGCTGATATAACAAAATTTTACTTAGGTAAGTTTTAGGCCCTTATCCAAAGAATAGTAGGAACTTTAAACAAATTTGATGTTTTACTCAATAAGAAAGTTATAGCGATATTTTGTTTTTTCTAAAAAGCCCCCTTCCCATTTCCACTCTGTGGTCCGATTTTGACCGTTAAAGAACTCGACCGAGATTTTGGAACGAGTTATTTTTAAGAAACAATTTGAAAGTGATTGGCGCAAAATTACGGCAGTTACCGTGTCCACAAGAAAGTGAAAAAAAAAAATACATATATATATATATATATATAAACTTTTGAGCTAACGGTGGTTTTGGGGTCTGGGGATGTGAAACGCGAAGATATGTTGAAATTTTCCGGACGTCGAATCACGGTATCTATTACAATAGGTAGATTTCTTATAAAATCTACCTAAAAGAAAAATATGTGAGGCTTCTCTAGCAGATTGCAAAATTAGCTCCCGCAGAATCGAATTTTTTTCCATTAATTCTTTATATAACAATATAAAAAGTAAATCGTCTGGATGAAAAAAGTTTATTACTTTTTATCTCATATTATATACCAGTCGAACACCTGAGATTATATTTGTGGATATTTTAGCTTTTTTTGCAATCTAAGATAAGGACTTAACACTAATGAGAAAACAGTTACGAAAAATACATTTAATGTATCCTTTATTACAAAGAAACAAGCGTCCAGCTGAGATATCATTCGGTAAATTCTTCATATTTCTTATTATGGTTCAAATGTTTTCATGTTAACAAGAAAAAGCTTATAAAATAAATATTATATCCTATCTAAATATCAGTTGATAATATTAATACTACTTTATAATTATTTTAATATTTTACGCTTCTTAGTAATCCGATATATGTTTATTTACAGTTAAAAGATTCATAAAATTTTTATCGTCGCTCGTCTTCATAGTAAAAAGATAGTGGTTTAAGTTAAAAGTGCTCGGCAAACATGAGGTTTACGTAGGTTATGCTCTCTTGATCATGCGGACCCATTGCAAGTTCCACTTGACGGGTTCAACTACTAATAGTGGAAGTGCAGACGGTTATAATGGTCACGGTGGGGAAGGAGATACATACCATATATATCAGTTTAGTCGATAATATTAGATTAACGTTTTTTTTCTTCATTTTGTTTAAAATCTAAACTTTTCTATTTATCTGTATCTGTATGTCATACCAAATAAGTAAAGATTTAAAAATAAATTGTCAAACTAAATTAGTTTATTTATAATATCTTCATAAAATACATATTTAAAATCGTTAAGTCCAGGAATAAAATAATATTATCACTTAAACTAAGTTGAAATATCACGTTATTAATTTGAAAGATGGAGAGAGTTGAAAAAAAAATGAAAATATACCCGTATTTAGGCACAATCATAAAAAAGTTCCATAATAAAGAAAGATTAGTACAAAATTCAGTATGGCGCAATCCATTTTTTCTTAAAACAAGGAAGGAACTGAATGAAGCTTGGCATAAACGAACTTTAAAATTTGGGCATATCAAGTCGAAATCCTTTGTAATTATACTGGACGGACAGAATCATTACAGTCGTAGAGATTTTAAGAACGGTAGGAAATAAAGATAAAGAAATAATAAACGAAGTAAAGAGAATGATGTTGCAGTGTTTAGGCCAAATTATGTACTCTGAGAAATACGAAGCTCGTAATTAAAGGGAAAATTCAGGGAAGAAGAAATGTCGAGAAAAGAAGAATGTCCTGGTTTAGAAACTTCAGATATCAGTTTAAATGCGCTTTCATTACGTTTAAAACAGTAGTATCTAAAGTAAAGATAGTGATCACGTTTGCCAACCTTTATAACGGAAACTCCACCTAGAAGAAGAGATAACATCTTTATTTTACTGTTTATCTCATTAATTTTGTTTGTTTTATTACAAAATCCTTTATTTTTTTATAAACCTTTTTCTCTGTTTAGATCTCTTGACCCGTTCAACATCTGGAATCCATCTCTCCAGAATTATTGGAATTGTCCTAATTTTTATATAATAATTCTTAAGTTTAATTTATTTTTGTACGTACTCCCCTACTCGTATGTTAAAATACTTTCGTTTGCAAGTTATAAATAATTAATTTTTTATCCCTTTTCTAACATATTTTTTCGTTTCCAGTACGGGTTGTTTTACCATCACCTACTCCTTAATGTTTCTTTTTTTTGTATTTTGGCTAAGATATTTTCTTTTTTGGCAAAATAATTAATCTTCTAATTGCCGTATAATCTGGAATCTAAGTTTTATTTGTATATGAGCGATAATAAACCTATATCGTTCAGGGTCTAACACAAAAATTCTTAATGGGACCTGGTTAAGGTAATAAAGGTTTCTTTTGTATTTCGGGAGTAAATTATTTAAATTTGAATAATAAATTATAAATGGCGTTTTACATTCTTATTATGTTATGCGGTAAATAAATAAGGAGATAACATTCAAGATATTCTAGGAAACAATATGATGATGTTATCGAATCATCTTGTTGTTTCTTAAGGCTGTGCATGTGTATTCGACTATTTAATAATTATGGAAATAAATATAGATTTTTTGTACTATTGTATTATGTTTGTTCCAGGCGATGATAACGGCAAAGTGTTTTTCGCCCCCACCCCCCAAGAAAAAATTGCATTCTTATTCGTATCTTTTCTTTACAGTTCTTTTTATTTTTATTTAAAACTTCACTTCTTTTTTTTTCTGTTATATTTGTATTTTTCGTGTGTGCCTCGGAATAATTTTAGGGTTTCGGATTCTGTTTTATATTCTAAAAGTGTACCGTTTTCGTTTGGTCTCTATTCATTATATCACTGTATTCTGTACTTTTTATGTACAGGTGTGATAATAATTTTTGTGATTTTTCTGCTCTACAAATAAACAGACAAAAAATAAAAAAATAAAAAATTAACAAAAATATAGTGTGAATATTAGTAATAATAATTAGAAATCAAGAGCTATTCTAAATTATATACAGGATTACTTCAGTATTTACTGAAGTATATGAAAAATTAAATAGTTAATTATCGATTAAATATTAATTATCAAATTAACAGTATTCTTATATAAAACTATTATTATTTCTAATAGTTTTTATGAAATAAAAGAGTACCAATAACTTATCTTTTTAGCCACTTCGAATTGAAAGGTAAGATTAGTTTGAAATCGTTGAACCTAGAATATACAACCTGGTGATTACGCACGTATAGTATATTAGATTGGATAAGATAAACATCTGTAAAAATATAGAGATAGCAGGAATCTTAAAACAATCAAACAGATGATTGTGATTCAATCCATGCTTGTGATTCTGTTCATCGACGATAATTTCAAAGGTTTTCGACTTTATATGCCCAAATTTTAAAGTTTGTTTGTGCCAAGCTTCATTCAGTTATACATCATATAAACCGCATCTTACAAGGTACTTTTTTCTTTTTGTCCCCCGTCCCATTACCAGATAGAGGATTAAAGTAGAAAATATAAAGTAAATCTTCTAACAGTCTTAATCCCTATTTATGAACATATTTTTTAAGACATTAGTCGCATAAAATTACTTTGTGATCTTTTTAAAATTTATTAGACGTAAACCAATTTCATTGGTTTTCTGCATTTATATAATAAAAATGTGCCCTATAATTCTAATTTCAATATATTTTTTTTATTTTTCCCTACGTAATCTGCAGTTTTACGCGGCTACGCGACGCAGCTTTTTTGGACGGATTTAATTTTATTTTTAACGTTTATGAGTTCAAAGAGCGCTTTCCTATTTGTGATTACAAAAATTTTAAAGTTTCGATTTAAAAATTACATAATATTTGAATTTTTTGCTATACGGTTGGCAGCATTTTTAATTTTTTTTTTATCCAGATTCTCTACCATTTTAAAATAAGCTTTTTTTTTACTACATTTACTAAAATGTCTCTGTTTTACTGTGAAAATGGTTTCTCCATTAAAACTATTGAATTCAGCTCTACCTAAACTGAATTCATTTATTTTTATTAATTTATATTATTTAAGGAATGTATATCAATATGATTGTTAAAAATTTGAAATTACCATCTATTTTTGATTTTTAAGTAAAATTTTTTTGTAAACAGTTTTTGAGCGTTTCCTTGTATTCCAATTTATAATATTTAAGCTTTTGTTTTTTTTTTTTAACTTGACGAGAAGAAATTTATGTTGAGTTTTTTCGTAAACGTTCTTGAAAATGAAACTTGTTATAGTTTTTGCCAATTTTCAAAGTAAAAAAAAAATATAAAAAAATAACGAAATATTGAACTTCATAAATATATACGTTGTTTAAATAAAAATGTCAATTCATCTATGTACTCTGTATAATATATATAGATGTAATTTTTTTTTTTTAATTTAACGGATTTTTGTATAAAATATATAACGGTTTCAGTAGTTCATGGATGAACAAATAAAAAATGCATCGCATCGTTTACTTTATAAAAAGGTAGAGGCTAACTCGCTCAATATTTTGTACATAACATTATTATTGTTAAGAACATGGATGAATGATTTCTTTTTCAATTGTCGTTTAGGTGCAGGATATTATTTATTTATTTATTACTTTTATATATATATATATATATATATATATATATATATATATATATATTATTCAACTGTTTTATTGTTATTAATAAACCGTTCTCTTGTGGACACATCCGATTCAAGGTTATGCGTATCATGTAACTTGAAAAAGAATTTAAAACGAAATGAAATTATAAATTCGTCTTACTTGTACGTATTTATTCTATACACATACATTTTACGGTACATCCATACAGAATTCGATATTTCATCTTTAAATTTATGATATGTATCCATTCAGTACTCGTTTAAACTTCCGTTTTAACAATTTTGTTCGTATGAAATATTAGTCCTTTATTTTCTAAATACAAATGTATTATAAAAATAATAATTAATAATTTTTATGCCCAATTTAAAGATTAAGATCAAGCCGTCTGTGAGCAATTTTTGTGTATATTGTTGACTTTCGTTTGTATGAAGCCGATCATCTTCTGTATAACATTGATATTCTTTGGCTGATTTAGTTTTCCATTTTATATTAGCCTTAATTCTGGAACTCCAAAACAATGTACAGGATTGTCATGAAATTTCTTCTGGAAGATGGCCATATATTCTCTATTAATTTAGTGATCCTCTAATATTACTTTTAATTTTTACTTTCCCGTCTAGATAGCTTTATAGTAGGACTATAGCTCAAAAGGAAAAATATTGTAATCGGTCCAATTTGGGCATATATGGTTTTCATTCGATCTTGACATTTTGACACCTAAGGAACCCAAAAAAGCCGGATGGAAATTTACCGGATGTTAATATTCGTATGTACTTGTGTGTATGTGTTCAATGTTCGCCTTTAAATCATCTTATATCTTCAGAACTACTGAACTGATTTTGAACAAAATTTCGTGAGATTACTTCTATATGTATGGGGCATTGATGCCATTAAATTTTCAACTTAAAAGGTTAAGAAGGTGAGACTGTAGAGCAAGGTCAGTATCTCGATATTATCTAAACTACTGCTATGTTGTGACATCAGAGGTGAGCGGTAAAATTAAATAAATGAATAATAAATATTTAAATTGTAAAAAAATAACTCGTCTGGTTTACTCGGTACCTAGTGCTTTAAGCCTCGCGGCTACACCAGTCTGACGACCGTACAAGCGAATTGTTTTCTAAAAAAAAAAAAAAAAACAATTATTTGTGCTCAAGTTTTAAAATTACATTAGATTATTTAGTGCCGACTAGTGATCAGTTTAGTTAGTGCGCCCGCGCTTTAGTTAGAATCATTGAATTAAATAAACGAAAAATATATTTCAATAAAATGACAAACATTTTAAATTAAGTTGTGTGTGTAAGCCGTGTATCAGAAACAACCTCACAGTTGTAGGATCTTTCCGGAACGCGGCTTTAGCCGCGTTACGTTAAAGTTCTACAGCTTTTCCACAAGAATATATGTATTAAAGTTCCATAGGCTGAATTCATACCTACATGTAAACTTAACACAGATTCTTTTATATGTTCTGGCTATTTGTAATTTCCCAAAACTTGTCAGAATTATTCCTAAAACAGTGAAAACGATTATATTTTGTTATACTTCATTATCGAATATTCACCCTTAGATAATTATTTACAGTAATGATACATAAAAAAGCCGACAACAAAGCTGTAATATTTTCCCAGCATTGGTTATTTATTCTTATATAGTGCAAAAATAACGATACATAAAAATATACTAAAAGAGATTTAAAAAACTCAAAAAAAAACTTTCTTTTAAACTTTGATTTGCTCACCCGCCTCGAATATTGCCCTCAAAGTAATTTTTTTGGGTTTCTTTTACTACTACTATGCATAGAAAGACATAAAAACGTTCCGTTAAAAATATTCAATAAACAAAAAGATAGCTTTCTTCGATTTTTGGGGAAGGAGGAATTTTGGGAAAATATTTTTTAGAATGGTAAGATAAACATGCGCGCTTGTACTGAGCTTAATTTTAAAGTATGGTTTTAAAAAACCATACACCATTTTTTGACTTATTACAATACTTTCTTTCTTGCAGCATAGCTGTAGAAATATGATGCCACGGTAGTAAAAATTAAATACGCTTAATTGAACAAACATTGGTTTAGTTTTCTTTGAAAAGGATACGTCATAAAGACTTTTCTCTAAGTAATTAAGTTCAGTAAATTTATATGAGTGAAAATGTGTGTTTTATTCTTTTGCGTTTGGGATGTATTATTAAAAACATTTCCCTGAAAGTAGTCTATTCTCATGCTACTCCTTTATTAATACTGAGAATATATTTGTATCTAAACAGATAAATATAAATTGTTGTTTTCCTTATGCATTTTATTTGTCATAAGAAACTCTTAATTGTGAAGGATATATACGATTAGGATTCGAAAATTAATTAATTAATTAAAATTGAAATCTACCATATTTATCTAATAGTGATAAAAAAATTCCCTAACAGGTGGTTATATAGATAAGTCTTTATTCTCATACAAGATTATGAACGTAATCGATACAAAACAATAATACATTTTTAATTTTTTTAAATTAATCACGTATATAATCTAAATAAGAACATTATAAAAATTCAATAATATAAGTTGCAGGAGGAATTTTACTAGTAGCATTTAATAAAATGTCCCAAAGTACGGAACAGTTCAAATTTACCATTATTTATTTTGATTTGTTCAGATCTACTATTAATTTAGGTCAATCTTAAATAATATTCCACGGTAACTGGAAAAATTCATTTTCATTCGTTTTCTCAGTTTAAAATATTTTAATTTTTTATTTAATATATTTAGGATGAACAATTTAGAAATTGGATAAACCTTCTCTCTATTATTGTACAAACTGGACTAATAATAAAATCCTTATAATCGTGTGTACCAACTTGAGATGCATAAACCAGTTGCAACAATTTTCCTGAATTTAAAAAATCTCTAATCAACCCAGGTTTCTATACAAATTTTTGTATTTAATCGTATTACAATATAATTCCTTACTCTTTAATTAAAAGCATTTTAGTAATTGTATTATTTTTTTATATCTAATTTTACTTAGTGTGTAATAATCTGAGAAAAACAAAGTTACTCTTGATATGAACAGAAAACTTTGTTCAAGAGAAAAGTTTTGCGAGACCTGCATATGCAATAGTTAATAGTTTGTTAAATTATAGACGCAACGGCAGATATGGAGCAGCACTTGACTTCTTTATATAGTTTTCTTTTTTTTTGGTGGAGATCGACCAATTAGGACAAACATGTTCTGTTTTACTACCACTTTGTTTTAACTCCTCCCATTTTTTCCTTTTTAAACTACCTGATATATTATCTTTTATTCCTTTCTTTTAATAACACACATGCGCCGCACGCGCACAATGTCATATATACACACACACATATATATATATATATATAAATCGATGGATGAAGCCGCCTTTACTTGATAAAAATCCATCGTAACAAAAATAAAATAAAAACAAAATGGTTTTTTTTTGTTTTCACAAAATTTGTTTCAAAAAATATTTTAAGCTTCTATATATTCTGTGCGTAACATCTGACAAAGGTATTGTATACCGAAACAGCTACCATTTTTTAAATAAAATTTGTGAAATCAAGAAAGCATTTTATTTTCTTTTTCTTTTTTATATATATTTATATCATTTCTACAAGCAAAATTTATTTAAAAAGCTTTTTTTTTTATCTGAACTGTGTCATTCGACTGCCTTTATTATTTACTTATTTTTATGCGGTTACGGATAAATACAAATTATTGTAGAGCATTAATGTGTTATTTTACTCGTATATATCCAAATGAATAATAAACTAAAACAATTTGTGAAAGATGCAGTCCAACTTATCTTGAATATTTTTTCTTTCTTTTATTGTGTTATTATTGCTATTTTCTTTCTGTTATTATTGTTCATCCATCCTATAAAATTGTACGTATGCTGTAAAATGAATAAAACAGTTGTTTTTTTTCTCATTTTATAATGCAGTCGGTATAACACGTTTTTGTTGTACACATTCATATTCAATTTACTTGTGGTTGATCTGTTTAGCCAACAGTAACAATGGAATAGAATAGTCTTTATTATATGTGGTCAAATAATTTGTGTGTGCCGTCTGATCTACCGTTACTCTATGTGGTTTATTCCTGTAATAGTATATAGAGTGCCTGTACACCGATTTGATCTCTTGTTATCCTTTTCTACATCTTAGCGTTATTAAGGTTTCTAAATTATATATAAGGTATATATTTATATAACTAGGCTGGGTAGGTAGACTGTAGTTTGTAAAAGTTGTAATTTGTTCTTAAGGCGTTCCCGAATTGTTCGTTTTTTAATTTTAAATTGTTCCTTTTTTTACAATCGTCAAAATTGTTCTAAACGTGTATTTATTGCCTATTTGTTTTTTTCTTAATAAAGTATACTTTAAAAATATCTGTCTAAGGGTTATATATTTTTTTAATTGATAATTTTGTATTTCTGGTGGTATGGCAGTAAAAATAATAATGACAAACTGCTTGCAGTTATGTAAAAGTATGTATTAACTTCCAAAAATATTTAATAAATATATCTTAAAATCATGTAAAGTTATTTTCACTCTTACTTTCCTGGCATCATTGCTCTAGAGCTACGGTGCAAGAAGAAAGTATGGTAAAAAGTCAGAAAATGGAGTATCGGTTTCTTTTTCATTTCTCGACGTTTCGTGATCCAGGGACACCAAAAAGAAAAATGGTGGGGGGGTAATGTTCGTACGTATGAACACTACCGTTCCGTACCGGTATGTGTGTTGGCGTATTTGATTTTTTTTTGTTGAGATTACTGACTACTGCTGTGATCAGTAGCCCAAATAGAAATTTTTAGCGTAAGAAAAATGCCATGCCTTACCGGGATTCGAACCCGGTACCTCCGGATAAAAGGCCGAAACGTTAAAGCTTAATAACTTCTGAATGAATAAACCTATTTTGATGACATTTGATATATAACATCACAAAAATTCAGAAAAGGCAGGAAATGCGTGCAGGAAAACATATAAAAAATGATGAACAAACCTATAGATAGTTTACAGAAATAGTTTGCTGTTTATGTGAAGAAGAGAATTCTTTAAAATAGAAAAAACAGAACTCCGGACCAAAAAAAATATAAGAAAAACTAAACATTTATTTATACACTATTAAAAATACATTTATTACATTAGTTTAATCGTGAAACCTTTTTTTAAGAAATAAAATTAGATTAGAGGTTATTTAAAGTTAAAGTTCGTGTATATGAGATTTTTTTCGTAAAATTTTGGGATTAATATTTCCAGGGGATGGAATAGATAGTTTTTTGGATTAATTTTTTCAAGCATAACCCCACTTTATATTAAGCTGTGCATGCTTATCTTACCATTTGGAAAAAATTTCCACTTCCCCATCTTTTTTATTTATTGCATATTTTTTTAACAGAATTCTTTTTGTGTCTTCCTAGGCATACTGGCAGTGGAATTTCCCCTTAAAAAAATACTTCTGGGCAATATTGGAGAGGTGGGGAAACCGAAAAAAATTTTAATATATTGATTTTTTTAATTAAAAAAATTTTTTTATCATTATTTTTTTACTATATAAGAATAAATAACCAGTGCCAGGTAAGTATTACAAGTTGCCAATTTTTAATATCTTGTAAAAACTACGAAATAGTTTTACAAACATTTTTTGTGTTTTCAAATTTAAGACGATCGTTGATTTTCTTGCAGTTAAATAATCCTACGGACCTTTACTAAACTAAAATACATATATATATTCTTCCTTCTTTTTAATAAAAATTGTAGATTTTTTAAAAATGAATTTGTATAGAATTAAATAAATGTTAACCAAATTATTAGCTTAGTTAATTTTAAATAAAAATTAACTTTTATAAATTCTGACTGTTCTGGATTTTCAATAAAAAAAAAAGAAGAAGAGTATGCATTCATATTCAGTTCAAAGTAAAATTTTTGAGTGTCAAGGGGCTTACCTCTGATATGTGTATTTATTTATTAATATAAAATTGACGGTGATTAATTTACCCATCTTTCATTACCACCTCATATTGAGATTTATGTATTTAACTGAATCGTAATTAAATTCGAAATTCTGATGAAAGACCTTCATTTTTGATTGCTACTTTATTTTTATTTTCTGCTCAAAATTAGAATTCTTTCTTAATGGAAATTAATTTAACTTTAAATAACCTAATAATTTAATTTTATTACTTAAAAACGTTTCATGATTAAACTAATGTAATAAAGGTGTTTATAATAGTGTATAAATAAATATTTACTTTTTCTTACATTTTGTTGGGTACCGGAGTTCTGGTTTTTTATTATAAGGAATTCTCTTCGTTACATAAACAGTCACTATTTCTGTAAACTATCTATAGGTTTGTTCATCATTTTTTATATGTTTTCCTGCACGCATTTCCTGCTTTTTCTGAATTTTTGTGATGTTATATATCAATGATGAACAACATTTTTGGGGAAAATTTTCTTTAGTGTGGCAATCTATTGTGTGCGGACCTATGTTCGCCTGGTGTAATCCATTACTATGATGAAAGAGGCGGTATATTTATTGATCTATATGTAGACAGTTTTGATATTCACATGTTGTTGAGCAGTAACCTTTTCTCAGTTATCAATAATATGAAGTTACATCATTTTATATCAAAATAATGTTTCTATTAAATGTATAAGGTAAAAATGAAGTTAAATAACTAAATGTAAATTAGTAAAATTACAGCCACGATTTTTACTTTTAGAATTTTTACGTATTGAAAATATTCGATCAGTATTATTTTATTAAGTTTTTAAAAGGCTTGTGCTTCTTCTTTTCTTTTATCTTGTTTAGCATCCGGGAATTACCGTTCAGGTATTACTTCACAGGATGATTGAGGATGAGATGTATAAATGAAATGTAGTCTTGTATAGTCTCAGTTCGACCATTCCTGAGATGTGTGGTTAATTGAAACATAACTATCAAAGAACACCGATATCCACGATCTAGTATTCAAATCCATATAAAAGTAACTGCCTTTACTAGGACCTGAACGCTGGAACTCTCGACTTCCAAATCAGCTTTAAACCCGGTGGGTTTAAAGGTTTATACTTAACCCAACATTTCGTCACGTACTTGTCTGTTTAGATTCCACGAATGCCTTACAGGCGATTAGTGCATGTACTTCAGACACCCTGTTGCCTGTTCAGTGTGTTATTTCACAAATGACTTAACGTAACACAACTGTGAGCTTCTGCTGGATCCCCAGTCATATTGGAATTTAGGGCAACAAGCGCGCCGATAGTGCGGAAAAAGAAGCTTGTTTCTAGCCTTCTTTAATCGTGTTGTTTTTGATGATCTTGTCTGTTTCTTGAAGAGGGTGATCCGTGATGAGTGTCAAAGTAAATGAAATTCTACCATCAGTAGTAGATTTCGTCCTGTTAAGAATACTGGATCATCCGGTCTTCATACAAGAATAACCGAAAAGTGGATGTTACTATTTGCCGTTTTCGAATAGGATACAGTAGGCTCATTCATGGATATCTCATGACTCGATCGATGCACCCGTTTGTGTTCGCTGCGACCGCCTAGATGCTGTACACCACATTCTTGTGGATTGTGTCTGTTACCCGGAATTGTGTCGGAAGTTTAAACTAGTGGCTAACTTCAGAAATAATGAAATGATGTTACGAATACTTTAGGTCTTCCATTTACATTCAAATATTTGACTTTTACTATAGTATGCTTCAGCTGTTTATACCATTTGGCGTATGGTAGATGGTAATTTTATAGTTTATTAAAAAAACATTCTAATAAAATTATAGATTATTAATGAAATATTTCATTGTGGTTTTATTTCGCTTTTAGCATTCGTCATATCTGTTTTCCATTTATGCTGTGTTTTTACATTACTGGGTTTTAATTTTTAATATATATTTATTTACTAATCTATCTAATCCAATATAACATTAAAAGTAGATGTCATTCACATTCCGTTCCCATTTAAATAAATAAAAATGAAGTAATACAAAGTAAATTAACTTACCGGGTTGGTCTAGTGGTAAACTCGTCGTTATAAATCAGCTGATGTCGAAGTTATTAGATTCAAATCCAAATAAAGGTGTTGTTTTTTTTCGGATTTGAATACTAGATCGTGGATACCGGTGTTTTTTGTGGTTGGGTTTCAAAAAACTACACGTCTCAGGAATGGTCGACCTGTATTTGTTCAAGAATACACATTTATCGGTACAGTTACATTACACTGATAAGTCGCTAATGACTTTAATTGTTGATGCAAATATAAATAAAAGTATTAAAAAATTCCTGATTGGTGAAACGCATTCGTGAAAGAGAATTGGACTAAGAATTTCAGTCGGCATGTTAAAATCGCCATTCTCAATGATGTAAACTCAAAACAGCAGTTTGTGTACCCATTAAGATAAAATATTTAGAACAATTATAGTCTAGCATTACTTGTCTGTGTTAAAAAGACAATTTTTATGTTCGTTCTTAATGTTTTTGTGATGATAATGGTTACGAGTGTTCTGCAGTCAATTCGTTTAAACCAGTATGAAATGTTAGTTTTTTGTTATTTTTTCCCAAGCATGTCTAATGTATTTAAGTATATTAATTTTTTTTTTTAATATTTTATCTTAACATTACGTTTTATTTTGCTTTCCTGTATATAAAGCAGCTGTAGCTCTATAAAGAAGGGAAAGAATAGCGATCGGTCAAAATTGGGTATTTCGGTTTTCACCGAATCTTGACGAATTGACCCCTATAGACCCCAGAAACCCGAAAAATGGCATCAAAATTTCCGCAAAAAAATATGGGTGTATGTATGTTGGTGTGTAAATTGCCTAATATCTCCAGAACTACTTGACCGATTTTTACCAAACTTAGCTATAATATTTCTATAGTAGGAAAATGAATGCTATTAAATTTTGAATTCAAAAGGTCAGGAGTGGGGGGGTTACAGGGGGAAAACGAAATCGTCTCCAGATTTTGTATAATTAAGGCTATATTTTTTTTTATAATTTTGTGAATATAATAAAGTAAACAACTTTTATAAAAATAATTTTTTGCTAAATTTCACCCCATCCGTCAAAATGGTTTAAATTTTGTAGAGAAGGCAATACAAAGAGTGATTATCGTCGCATTTTTTTTCTTTAAGTATTTTTGTAAACAAAAATAGTAATAATTTTTAAACATTGTGGGAGGCAGTGGGTCTTCTTCGTTGCAGTTTTTTCTATTAGCATATCGTTGTATCTACAAATTTGTTCCCCATCAAAGCGAGTTCTTAATCCAGTCACTCCTCCCTTACACACCTTACATCAAACTTAGCGGCCGAACTTCTGCTGTAGTCCTCTGCTATGTTGTGACGTCACAGGTGAGCGGTAGAATTAAATAAATTAATAATATTTAAAGTGGCCGCTAGTAACTCCACACCCGCGCGAATGAAATTCGGTATCCATGAGCTGTAATTAGAATCATTGAATTAAATAAACAAAAATATTGTATTTAAATAAAAAGAAAAATTATTTAAGTTGTGGGTGTAAGCCGTGCATCAGAAAAAAGCCGCGTCACGGAAAAGTCCTACAACTGTGTTTGTCAGCTTTTTATTATATAACCTTGCTTCATGTGTTCAAAAATAAAAAGGAAATATAGTTTTAAAAAAAATAAGTAAACAAACTTGAGTTTTACACTTTAAGGTCGTTTGAACCTAAAAGACCCTTGATTACTCTGGATATACGTATTCCGATGTTTATTATATTAACATAATAATTTTAAAACTATAAATTGTAAAAATTAAAAAATATATATAATCTGTAAATAACGATTTGTTATTTATTATATGTTTTTTACCGATTTATAGAGGAATCTCTATTTATAAATTAACTAGTACAATACTGATAAAAAAGTTGTTTGTATTCCATTTTAGCAGCCTACTTTTACAATATCCAGTAAATTAACCGTATGTAATGAGGGCATTGTTTTTTTTTTTGGTTTTTTTTTTTTAAATTGAATGTATAATATGCATATTTACAATGAGCAAGGTCTAACAAGAAAATCTATGCATGTGGTCAGGTCTCGCTCGTTTTATAACACAAATCATAAGTATAGTTTACCACCGTTAATAACTAAGGCGCATTAGCGAACGTGCGAGTGTTGTTACGCCTATTTGCATGCTGAATATTCATTAACTTTTTAAACGTAGGTCAAGTGTATAAGAAATCTTTTTCTTTTTTCTGTAAAAAAATTATATATATACTACTATACAGAAATACTAGTTCCTGGTGTATTGCCCTTTTCTTTTTATAGCAACTAAGTAAATAAGTGTGTACTTATGTATATAAATTTATACTTAACAGAGATCTGTAATATATTTTACAATAAACTTAAAGTAGCAATATTTTATAAATTAAAAAAAGGAAAATAATATTTCAAATTGTAACGTAGGATGTAGTATTTATATCTTATTGCGTTATCTTGTTAACTGACTTTTTTTAACTAGATCTATAATTATAAATTACACTTCTTGTAACTAGTAATGTGATCTCTAAGTCCACTTTGATTTGCATTTTCTTATTACTTCTTTTTATTAATAATTAAATTAGTTCTGTTATAATAATTCTTTATGGATTATCGTTGTAAACGGTTTATTTATGTACAAGTAACTCTGTATTTAATATGGTTCCATCACAGACATACCATTAGCGGATAGCTGTTCATTTTATTTACTCATTTTTTCTAGTAAGAAAATAATCAATCACCGTATAAGTAGTTAAGCAAGATTTTCATGCAATATTTTGTAATGATTATTTTCTTATGTTCATTTACCTGTATTATATAATCTTATATAAATAATGTATTACTAGTATTTTCTTCCTTTTTTAATTGAAAGATTAATTTTTATTATACATCTTCATACATAAAATGTCATGTATTAATTGCATTTAATAAAATTAAATACTTAAGAATGTAATGAATTTTAGAGAATTTGATGGAAATGGATTTGTATTGTATATGTATTTATTTATATGTATTAATTTTTTCTTCAAATGTTGATTAACTTTGAGTAAAATTCAAACGTTTTTATATCCATTAAAAAACAAAGTATTAAAAAAAGAACTTTTGTAAATTTTCTTTGCTGTACCGTGTATATATATATATATATTTTTTTTGTTTTTAAGTAATGATTAGCGTTGACTAATTGTCGCCTTAATTGCGAATTTGTGTATTGCTCATTCCAAAGTATTGTGTCTTCCTTGCAACCTGTACTTGTGATACACTTCTAACAATGTGAATTAACATTTAATTGCATTAATCGAATAAGGATTCCATTACAATTTTATTTGAATCTATTAATTAGTAAAGTCTACTCTTTAAAAATACTGTGTTAGTCTGCAATAAATAGAGTTTGTTTTACGCAATCCTCCGGTTTTTTCGGTTAGTTTAGTTACCGCTCACCTATGTTGATAACTTTTTTTAAACCCAGGTTTTCCATCTAATGCAAATAATTCCATCTAATTTTGTCATGATTCAAACTTTTCGTTTTGTGATTTATTTTAACGCCCATACCGAAAACTGGTTGGACATGGACTTAATGAGATCAGTAGCTGAACTGAGCGATTTTAGTCATCTGTTAAAAGTAAGATAAGTCAAATTATTAATTATTCGTTAATATTTTTATAAATATATTGTGTTTATACTAATTATAATAGAAAATTGGGATTAATATTTTTTTCTTCGCAATTTTAGACCCGGTTCTTAAAAACCTTGCGTAACCATTTTGTAATATTTTTGTCTTCTTTCGTATGTAAAAGTGAATTATTTTCGTAATTAAAGGTTTAAGTAAAGAATGCAATTTAATTTTTGTATCCGTCCGTTTCTGCTACGGACGCGTGTACAATCTTTTTCGTCTTTTTTTCCTATTTGGCGTATGCCAGATGGTATTTTTGTTTTTTTAAGTTGCATTTTAATTATTCATTTAATTGTGGTATTAATTCGCCTTTAGCATACGACTTGGGTATTTTCCATCTATACTGTGTTTATAGGTTTATAAACACAGTAATGTGTAATTTTTATTGTGTAATTTTTAGGTTAATCTTTTAACTTCTTAATTTTAAGATTAATCTTTTTTATTATGTAAATATCGTGTTCGGGCGCTACTGACGACACTTCGTTTTGCGCCCAGAAAAAAACGTCTCTGATACGTTCTTAACTGCAGAATAATATTAGGCGATGAAAATTAGGCTGCATCATTTAAGGAAGCTTCTCTTTGGCCACCATTCTTCAAACAACATATACATTCTGTATTGTGACCTAATCTAAAAATTTTATGGGATTTAGATTGATAAAATTAATAGTTTAATGTTGTGAAATTAAGGTTAGCGTATTGGTTTAGAAGTCATCCTTACGAGAAAGGTCCATGAAGAAACAATCCAATGGTTTGTAATTGGGACACACGTAAATTCCTCGTATTTATATTTTTCCTCATCTTGTGGAGCGTATTGAAGATGGTCCAATATGTCCCTCTGATAAACTACCGCGTAACGGTTTTTGTTACATTCTTGATTGTTTACGTTATGCAGCATACTTAGTAGGTTAGGATATAAAATATAGAGGTACTTTAGGTGATAATGTTAATAAAATTAACAGAAAGATTAATATATTTTTGTTCCAGATCGATTTTTGTTAGAAAAAACTTTTGATTAATTTTTTTATTCCCATTTTGGGTTTCTTTGTGATCGGGGCGTTTACAACTGTTTACGTTTATGTATTCCGTATTTTGGTTTATATTATTTTATTTTTGTTTCCTTATTTTTTTTTTAATAGCCTTGTAATTGAACTGATGTACGATATTTGTTATTTGTCAAAATTTTCCGGCAATAATGGCCTATACGATTGTTTTTAAAAAATAATACTGTGAGATTTCTGGAAAAACGTTTTATTGGTTGGAAAATTGGCGTCTTGTTCTTAAACGAAGTTTAGCGTTTATTCGACCAATTTAAAACGTTTTGTATGACCACATAAGGTATTCATTTACGTACTATCCACTTCACATTACATAATTACGCCGTGATTATTTGCGATCTCTGCTGCGTTAGCGTAATAATTAATCAAAACTCTTCCGCGAAAAGCGTTTTCGAAATAATTCACATCTACATAATTGATTTAAAATCAATTGATTTGAAATAATTGATTTGTTTCTACAGATACGTAATTCCATAGACATATATATAAATATGCTGCTTATACTTACAACAATCTTTCGTTTTCTTTGGGGGGTCGAAATAAAATAATCAAATGTGAAATCCCTGAATGAAAGATTTTTTGAGAAACTGACTATACTATTCGCCATGATCACTTTTACGTTTGTAGAAATTTTACTATAATTTTCATTTTATATACTGTGTAGTACTGCATATCCAGCAAATAGTAGTATTTTAAAAGTCCTTTTAAAAAGGTGATTTACCGAGTATAATATACTATGGATACAATATGTGTGTCATATAAAAAAATATATGTATGTTACAGGATCATTCACAGTTCGTATTTTTATTTATTATTATTTTTTTTTTACTTTTCATTGATGAATCATCTATCTTCACAATCATTTTAGTAAACAATGACATGTCAATTTTTTTTAAAATGACACATCATTGACCAGTTGTCTGTTATTATCATTATACACGGTTATTAAATACATTCACATTATAACAGTTCTAAATTTACTGACAGTTCGGGGACATTATTGTAAAAAAAAAAAAAAAATAGTAGGTCTGTTTAATCCATAGACAGTGCAGCCGCCTTAGCTGTGTTTCTCCTTTCTTAATTCCGCCTGTAGTTTTATAAGTATTTTACGAGTTTTTGTGTGATTATTTTTCATTAAATTCATCTTATATAATTATCATTTGTTTAATAATAGTTTTTAACCTGGTTTCTTTATTTCTTTCCTAGTTCATAAATTAACCCTAGAATAGTACCTATACACAACAATAGTGAATGGTACCTATACGTCTTATAGACGTTCAGCCCTGAAAAGTGCCAAAAAATGGTATAATAAATATTTTAAATTCTGTAAATGTCAATAAATGTTAAATCTTCTTCTATTTGCATACTTACTACATATCATAGAATGAAAAACTGCTCTTAGAATTAAAATATTAAACAAAACTGCAAGTAAGAAAACATCATTATAGAAAATAAATTTGAATTCGATTCCCAGGAATTTTTTCAAGCAGGTAAAAATGTTTAAATGAAAGGATGAGGTATATAAAAAACACTTTAATGAGATTTAAACAAAAATTGGTCATAAATTTATTATTTTTTACAAACTTGGCAAATGTTGAAACAATGTTCGCCACACACTGGCTTTCTGCAGTTGCAGCAGGTCATTTTACTCATTCTTTTCTTCTTATAAGAACAGTACGTACAATACTGCCTTTTTTCAGATTTTGATGCCGCTTGTATTTCAACAGGTGCATCCGTCACACCGAGACAATCTTTTATGATGCTTCGTAGGTTGTGAGGCATGTGTGACTGTTTCAGTCTCTCCATCGTCCACGGAATTGACAGTTGATCGGCCAATTTCATGAGGAAGTGAAATCTTGACAAAGGCTTCTTGTCACCATTATTTTTCATAAAAAAATTGTGCAAATAAATAATGTAAGCATTATAGCTTGCTATATTTAGCAAAAAAAAAAATACATCAAGAATAGTACCAACACGCCTGAGAGGCGTGGTAGGATTTGTTAGAAAAAATGCACTGACCTTGATGTGAACACTTCTGAGGTTTGAAGTACACTAATCCTCCAATGGAGAGTCAGGTGTAGTATATCTAGAAGGCAGGGGTATTATTCTCCTCCAAAACAAAATGGCGGCTGTTCAACTACTGAACTACGTCTAATAGGCGTATACGTACCATTCTAGGGTTAATAGCTACTGTAAAGAATACCGATAAAAGTTGATGATGATAGATAAATAAAAAAATAATCTTCTATTAGAATCTATTTATTTTATTTTCATATACCATAAAATTTATTTAATTCAAAAACTATTAGTTCTTTTATATTTCAACATATATACTTTTAAGGTACCTCATTAATTAAAAGTTAAATTTAATATATCCTTCAAAATAAAATCTCCAGATTTCAGGCTGAGTTGGTTTTACGATTTAAGGTTGAATTCCCTCATATCTGTAACTCTGAGAATGATAAAAACAACTCATTACACTGTTCACTCAACACATCTCCTTTTACGTACACTAATTATAGGATTTTTCCCCCTGGGCGCACAACGAGGTGTGGTTATCAGCGCCCGGACAAAAATTACAATACTAAATAGTTAATGATACAAATTTACTTTAAAAATTAAACATATCTAAAACGTGTAGTAGTATGCTAAATGCGAAGTAAAACCAAAATAAAGACAATATTAACAATACTAAAACGTGCATATACGGCATTCATAGGCGAAACATATTATAGGGATAAGTATGTGAATTAGATGTACGGCTTTAAAAAACAAGACATCGGATAACATCGTTGTATTGTTTCCTAAAATATCACGGATGTTAGCCCCTAATTTAAATTTCCGACGCAATGTAGCATAAGAGATAGGAAATTATAACAGATTATTATGCCCGATTATAGGAGATAAAAAAAAATACCTGAATAGTATTGTATTTAGGTATAGGTAGAGATGCAAAGAAACCCTTTTTTTAAATTACCACCCAAAGTTAAAATGCTCCATTTTTTTATCAACACTTGTTTCTCAATGACCATCGTAGTACTGGATATAACTAGTCTATTATATCTCCTAAAGAGGCTAATGTGGATTTGACAGGGGTTGTTCGTTCTCCTAGTAACCTAATCATCTTAACCCACCGGGTTGGTCTAGTGATGAACTCGTCATCGCAAATCATCTGATTTTGAAGTCGAGAGTTCTAAGGTTCGAATCCTAGTAAAGGCAGTTACTTTTATACGGATTTGAATACTGAATCGTGGGTACCGGTGTTCTTTGGTGGTTGGGTTTCAATTAACCACATGTCTCAGGAATGGTCGACCTTTTCTTTGTTTCTTTTTCCTGTTAAGCCTCCGGTAACTACCGTTTAGATAATACTTCAGAGGATATGTATGAATGTAAATGAAGTGTAGTCCTTGTACATTCTCAGTTCGACCAATCCTGAGATGTGTGGTTAATTGAAACCCAACCACCAAAGAAAACCGGTATCCACGATCTAGCATTCAAATCCATGTAAAAATAACTGGCTATACTAGGACTTGAACGCTGGAACTCTCGGCTTCCAAATCAGCTGATTTGGGAAGACGCGTTCACCACTAGATCAACCCGGTGGGTTAGGAATGGTCAACCTGAGACGGAAAAACTACACTTCATTTACATTCATACATATCCTCCTCATTCTTCCTCTAAAGTAATACCTTACGGTGGTTCCGAAGGTCAAACAGAAAAAAAAACTTAATCATCATGAACCTGAAAACACAAACTCTAGATGGTGTATAATGAAATCCTAGGATCTTCCAAGTGAGGCTCCCTCACCAGGTTTATGCAGTAGCGAAACGTTATATTTGTGTGTGTGTACGATATCTATTCAAAAAAATAACCAAACTTTTTTAATTACGCGCCAGCGGAGATATTTAGTCACGCGCGATTGGCAGCATTGTGTTCCGTATAACCTCCTCTGTAACCACATGTTCGTGGACGGTTGATATCTCGTTTATTTTTCGTGCTATTTTTATTTGAGTGCAACGTGTTTAAGTGTTAGTATCGATTTTTGTAATGTGCGTTTTTCGCGAGCAACGATATAACGTAATCATTTGAGTGAAACTGAGGAAAACTTTCACAGAAACTTTTCAAGTTTTGAAACAAGCTTACGGAGATGATTCTCTGCGTCGTACGCAATGCTGTGAATGGTTTTCACGATCTAAAAGTGGTCGTCAGTCAATTAAAGATGACCCTCAACCAAGGCCTTCGACTTCAACTGATGACACAAACGTTCAGAAAATCAACGATCTCGTGCGTGCAAATCGTCGATTGACTGACAGTGAACTTGCAGAAAGGGTAAGCATCTCGATTTGATCATGCCGTGACATTTTGACTGAAAAAATTGTATATGCATTGAGTTGTAGCAAAGTTTGTTCCTCGTTTGATGACCGAACAGCAGAAAGAACATCGAGTTGACGTTTGTCGGCAGCTTCTTGAACAAGCGGATGACGATGAAACATTCACGCGAAGAATCATAACGGGAGACGAAAGCTTAGTTTACGACTACAACATCGAGACAAAAGTTCAATCATCAAAAAAATCTTACATTACAAAAATCGCTACTAACATTTAAACATGTATTCAAACAACAATAACACAAAAACTAAACGAGATATCAACAATCTATGAACATGCGGTTACAGAGGAGGTTATGCGGAATCACAATACTGCCAACCGCACGTCACTAAATGTCTCCGTTGGCGCGTAATTAAAAAAGTTCGGTTATTTTTTGAGCAGCCCTCCTGTATAATATTATTTACCCTCACTTCCTCTAGGATCTTTTTTCAGTCGTTTGATTGGATTTGTTCATTCAATTCCATTGAATACCGCTTTGTTACCCTTAAACGTCTTTTATGGTTGTCTGTCTGTTGCTCATCTAAATCATTTTTTAAAAAATAATCCTGCATTTTATTAATATGTGATTTAAAAATAATCTAAATTATTCAAGATCTCTTTTTAGTTTCATATTTTTTTCTAGTACAGTTGTATGATGAATTTTATCAGCACCCTACTAGTACCAGCCCCTGATTTTAGAGAGATGATAAATGTAAAAATATCCCATGCAGTCTAATCTTATCTATTTGATTTATTAGGGATAAATATGTCACAAAAACATAATAAACAAAATCAATGATTCGTTAAAAAGTGAATGTGTTTATATTATTTATATATATACACAGTATAGTTATGGAGAGAAAACCTTCATTTATTTTTAAATCTAAAGACAGAATGTTTTTTTCTTTTCTTTGTATCTTTTATCTCCTTTTGGTTCACCCATGTTCCCCTAATCATTATTCTATTCTTTATGTTATTTTTTTTTCCTTTTTTTCTTCATACAAATAATTTAATACTGTGAAAAGGATGTAGACGTGTTTAGGAAACTAAACGTTTCATTATAGATTAAAATTATTACTATCCAAAATTCAACTTTACTATGTTTTTGTTTTTTATTTATTGGCAATAAAATTTATTTTTTCTCAAAAGCTAATTTAATTTTGTTAAAAAGTAAACAAATCATTGGATTTACAAGTCTAATCATTAAGATTTAAGCCTGTTATTTTTCATTATATGAATTATACCTTAAAAGTAGTTAAAAAATGAGCCGAAATCATAAATTAAAAGTTAAGAGTTATACTTCGTGAAGATTTCTTTCCACCCGCCAAGAACAGCGTATTACTTACTGTTTTCATACGATTCGGACTCTATATCAGTACTAGAATTTTCTCTGTTAGTTTTATCTTCATAGAATGTACATTTCCGATATTTAATTTATATTTATTTAAAATATAAATAATTTTTTTATACGTATTATCTATGCATCAATTAGTCTTTTTTTTTTCATTTGGACAGAGTTTTCAGCTAATTATAGTAATAGCACGGTGATATATATTACAGATAAACATATAGTTTGGTTAGATTACTTCAATTAGTGAAAAAAATATACATTAATTTTTTGCGTATATTGGCTTTATTTTTATTTACGCATGGGTAACAAAATAAGTAAAAAGATGACTCAAGTTTAAGTGAATTTCCCGAAACTTCTAATTTTATTGATCATTATTCATCGACTGATTTTTCTCATAGTTACAAGTTTTTTTGTTTTTTTTTAATAGCGTCTTAACTTGATTTCTTTTACAATTTAGAGAGTAAATTTTTTCTAGGATGGATTTTTGGTTCCCCATATAATTCCAGCTTCATTATTCTTCTGGTGAAATCTTTCTAGATTGTTTATTTTTGTATCTGTAATCTTTTAGTTCCTTTTTATTAGCCTCAGTTTTTATGTTACCAATTTTTTTTTTAAATCTTTCTTCAAATATCTTATTTTTTGTTGCTTAAACATGTTTACTCAAAACTTTATTCTGAATTGTTTATGTATGATAAAAAAAAATTAATTATTTAAAACAAGTTTCATTAAAACAGTCTGTTTTTTTTTGTACATTTTAATATTGAAGATAACAGACAATTTAGCAAAAGTAGCTTAAACAAATAAAATTGAAAAACTTTTCTGAATTTAAAAAAAAAACCTCTCTGAAGGCATGTTATGTATGTACGTATTTCTTTACACAATTTATCGGTGTAACGGTTAATTTTCTGCTCATAAATTTATATAAAAATTTTTAAGTTGTGAAACAACTTGTAAATTTAATTCCCGATATATTAAAATTTGATTTGTTTACCATTATACTGAATTTTTTATACAAATATATTTATGGTTCAGTGTTTGAAAAATAATAAAATATTTTACACACACACACACACACACACACACACACACACACACACACACACACACACACACACACACACACACACACACACACACACACACACACACACACACACACACACACACACACACACACACACACACACACACACACACACACACTTGTTTATTTTTGTGGAAGGAGGGAGAGTAGAGAAATCAGAAGCTTAAGTTTCACATATATTTCTTTAAAATATATTACCTTTATGACTTCATCGTCTAGCTTAACGGTACATTATTTACAGTAAAACCTTATTTGCATATATTCATTTCTATGTTCATAGACGTGCTCGCGTATGTGAATGTAATTTGTTTCGTGTGACTGATACATAGAATCGGTTGATTAAATATGAGTATTTCATGAAAGTTAATGGTTTATTTGCGATAATATTGTTATGTTAATTTAAAATTTACATCTTTATAACACTCATGTTAGATTGTTATTAATTTATACTTAATTTTATTAAAGACATTCCAGATAAAATGGTTTACATGACATCTGTTTGTAACGTTTGTTGTTTTACAAATATTCTTATCTCCATACGACCTTTGAATTCCAGTACTATAAATATTATACTTTTTTGAATATTTGAACTTTTCATATGTGAATTTTTTTAATGCAGTAGTTTTAAGTTTCGGATGATAATATCCTGACTACCGCAGAGAAAGACACCCGCCTTATGACGATCCCATTCGCCACACCACTCCTCCATCCGGAGCCTTAATACGCTTCGGAGGTCGTCTTCTAGACCCTCCAAACTTTATAACACAACACAGTCATCAGTTAACCTCTGTTAGCATGCCACCGATGCAAATGCCTCGGCAGACATTTCCATCAGCGTATTTAGACAACGTATTATCGCCTTCGTATGGCCAACTCCAACCACGACCATCTACCGTAAATTACAACCCTGAACTATCAAATTAACCGATTAGCGGAAGCGTGATTCGTATATCTAACTTCAATTAGATTACTCACTCAGATTACTTGATCGAGTCTTTAAAGACCAAAAATACTATTCTCATACCAACGAAACAAGTGTTGATAGCAACAACAATTTTGACCTACAACTCAATTTACTCAAGTCCTCTTGATTTACTTAAAAATCAAGAAATAGATTCACAAATTTAATAAGCCCTTAACGAAAACATATTCTTTCTTTCTCTGCTCTGGTCCGCTTTCGGGAGCGAGGTCAGCGCCTACACCCTCCCACGCATCCATCTCATCCTAATAAAGAATATCTCAGCTAACCGGGGATCGATGCCAAAACGCCTATCTTGGCGAAGTAAGCACCCAGGCGGGCCCTAGCCATCGGATTGCTATTCTGTCTATACATCAAAACAGCAACAGACCCTCGCAGCAATCCTCCGCAGGATTAAGAATCTAAGGAAGTCCCAGGTTTTATGTTCCATTCCCTTTCGGTTTTCCAGTTAACTTGCAGATCAAAACAACAATCGATCCTCGCAAGCTACTTTGGTACATTCACCTTCGTACCTGGAGCAAACATATAAGACATGGCGCACATCATTAATGGCCTTACACTCCGGACACAAGCCTTAATTAATCAAATTAAATATGGCCAACCTATCTTGAAAAGTACCATGTCCAGAAAGAAACTATGAAAGAAAGACGGTACCACTCCGCCGTTCAATTTAATCCTCCGGATTAGGTATCGCATACTCCACATTAAATTACTTTATTAGGAAATCAGTGTTTCGCTTTTTATTATGAAAAAATAATATTTTTTTAAAATTCCTATTTGACTATTCTGGATTTAGTACCCCCGATCGGATATAACGTTTTTTCACGGTAATAAATTAATTTCTCATCATAAAAAAAATTAGAAGGTAGCTGTGAACGAGTTAAACCTATATTTGCTGGAGTGAAATAAATAGATAATGGTGTAATTAGAATACAGGATGTGGATTAGTGACATAAAAAAACACTGATAAATAAGTCGTGACAGCAGAAGTAGTACTATTGCGTTAACATTTTTTTTACTATTTAAATTATTTAAGAAAAGGGATGATTATAAAAATGAAGTATACCTTATCTAATAGTAAGATATGTATTTTAAGCTTATAATACTAGTAAGAGTTGCTTTTGATTTTTTATAACTTCTCAGATTCACGTTTTCCCCTCAACAGTATAGAAAAGAACGAAAGAAAAAAACCATTACTATATATATATATATTCTTTTGTAAATTAGTTTCCCATTCATTTATTATTTATTCAATCTTCCATTCATTCAATCAGTCAGAACCCATTTTCATTCAAATTGTTTTTATGTAACACTTGTCAGTGTCAATTTAATAAACAGTATCTTATGTTCATATCACGCAACTGCTTGTTTATTCTCTCGTTTTTTTATTTTGAAAGAAAAAAACATAATAAATCAAAGAAAAATGCATTTCTATTAAAAAAAAAAACTTTTCATCGTATATTTTGTAGCAGTATATACCTTTATCATTTCATAAATAAAGGGTTGGTCTGCTTGAGAAGTTTTATTGATATCCTTTTAATTATATAAGGTCTGATTAAGAGAATAAAGAAGTTTCATTTAGCAATTTTTCTTTAGCGCTAGTTCTAATTAATAATCAATATTCTATAAAAGTTTATTTCGTTCGTAAAGTTGTAGAACGGAAATTTTGAATTTTTGCAAAAGTTTATCAACAAAATAATATTGTCGCTCAAAATTTGAGAAAATGAACATACCAGTTGCTGTTTTTGTAAATTTTTATAATTTGTTATTTGGAAAACTCTTTATATACCTTATAGTAAAGGGTACATTCTTTGAGTGATGGTTTATCTGTATAACAACAACGATCGATTTTGTTCTGACCAGCCGTTATGTTATACTTTTCAGGATTGATGAAAGATGTCTATTTTGTTATAATAATAAAAAGAAGGAGGGGAAAACAAAAATAATTTTAAAAAAACGTTATTTGGTGAATGACCTCGTCTTAAAAATATAACAACAATGTGTTATAATTAATAGTGTTACAAATCTCTGTTGACTAAAATTTATTCAATACATTGCTTCTTTTGTTTGAAATTCGAGTATTTAATAATAATAATACTATTTTTATTAAAAAAATATGAAAAAGTGGAACTAATCGCTGGACGTAAGTACTTATTTTTAGTATCGTTTAACTATCTAAAACTATTAAAATAATAATTGAATTTCTATTGTGTGTTGGAATTATAAAATATTTAGTAACTTACGTTAACAATCAAAAACGTGGGTGAAAGATAAAGTATGTAATACATTAAGGTCACCATTCGAGAGTTCGTGTTCTATGTAATGATAATAATAATGATCCAATAAAAAACGAAATAATAATAATAATAAAAAGGCAGTATTTATTATTATTATTATTTTTTTTTTTTAACAGAAAGAAAAGAAATAGTTAACTATCTTAAGAAAGAAATGCTCATGATACAATGTAATTGAACTTCTATCAGTAAGACGAAAAATAATAATAATAGCTGTCAAATCGGTTGAGTGAAAGAGAAAAAGTGCATGTATATGCGCGCGCGCGTGTGTGTAAAAAAATAATAGAGAATGAGTAGCCGGGTTTTTTTTCCTTTCAGCCGGGGTGAGCAGATATTATGGTCAGAGAAGGGAAGTAAATGTCCGATGTGGTTTTAAAATGCCCTTGACCCTCGGTTAGTAAATCATTGAACCAGTTCTTTGCAGATTAAAACTGGTTCTATAACAACAACAACGCTACTTGCTACATAAATAAAAAATAATGTCTCTACATTTTTGTATGTATTTTATACATCTACATGCATTCCGTCACAGATTTCCTCTTTCCTGACATTTTATAACTTAATAAAATTTCAGTGTTTTAAAACTGATTTTCATTAGGTATGTTTTTCTTTATTTTAATATTTACTTGTTTAAATTTTTATACCGTTATCCGATATTTATGATATTTTTTTATTTAAATACTTTTATTATCTCATATCATATACGTTTTTGTATGATTTGTTGTTTATTTCGGCAAATCAAAGGAATCGATTTTTACCGGTACTTTGAATATCATTCCGGTTTTGTTGCTTTAAATTTAATTTATAATGTTGTTTTTTAAATTCGGTTTTAGAAAATTTTCGTCAATTATAAAAACAAATGTTACATGATTCTTATAAACGTTTTTTTTTTTAATTATTGGAATTTTATCTAATTTTATTTGATTTGTACTAATTCATTTTTCGTTTGTTAGTTTCATATTTCACAAATCAATAAACTTTACATTATAAAATTGTATGAATTATCAAAAATTATAATAATTTTTTAATTGATTGCCTGTGTTAATGTTTCAGAATTTGCTTATTATGTTAACACTTGTCTCTTCATTTATTTTTTATTAATAAAATAAATATAATCAATAAAATGAAAAATCTGATGTGGACACCACATAACTTCCTTGTATGTCTATTAAATTACATATACTCATTTTTAAAAAAATGAAAAGTAAATAAAATTTTATTTCATTAATAACTTCTGATATCTTTCCATTTTTTTTATTTTTTATTGTTATTATTGAATTATTATTTATTGTAAAACTTTTTTTACAATCAGAGGTTAATTATTAATAAATCAATATATTTAAATTAAAAAAAAAAAAAAGTTAAAAAAAGGACAATGAAGTTAATTCGAACCTTCCCCTTGTAAAATCCAAATATTTCATTAATTAAAATTTTATTTAGCTATAACTCTGAAACCAATGAAAATAAGTACCACTTATTATATATCGTTAAAAAAAACTCTCAATGAGGAGTTATTAGTGCAATTAAGAAGAAATCCAAAATCCAAATTTTTTTGGATTTGGGCTTTTTTGGACCCTTTTGGTTCAGTCGATGGCAATCAAAAGGAAAGGGGAGGTACACAACTAGATGGGACAACAGTCCTAAATTCATTATTTCAATATCCTGCGGCTAATCGTTTTTGAGTCATGCGAGATACATACGTACGTACAGACATCACACCGAAACTTGTCAAAATGGATTCAGGGATGGTAAAAATAGATATTTCCGTTGAAATCTGAAAACCTAAATTTTTCCGATATCAATACTTCCTTCCTTTACTTTGTACAAGGAAGTAAAAATTAGAAAAAAAAAATTGGCATAAACTTCTAAATTTCGTTTCGATAAGTTGTTAAACTCGATAAAATATGCGATAACAACAACGGATTAGATCAAATGAAAAAGGCTGCCTACGTGGCGCAATTGGTAGCATCTCGGCCTTTCACCTGGAGTCCTGGGTTCGTATCACAGTCAGGTATGGCATTTTCACACACGCTGCATATCATTCATCTCATCCTCTGAAGCAATAATTAACTGTGGACCCAGAGGTTAAACAAGAAAAAGAAGATAATAATTAGTAGTAGTAATTTTTGTTAGAAAATATTAAATATTAATAATAATTAATTATTGCTAAAATATATATATTAGGTAAAATCCAAAAATATTTGTAAATAATAGCCTAATTAAGCTGTTCTAATTAAGTAGTGATCTCTTTTTAAAACATGTTATACATAAAATTTTCCTGACAGTTTTTTTTACCATAACTTCAGATTTTTCTTGATAATATGTTACTTCATTTATCTAAAGGAAATAAATGTTTCAAGGAATAATTAATTAATCAAGTTAACAGAAGTATTATAATGAATATGAATAAAATAAAATTATTGATGAACTTTTGTGTTAAATTACAGAAACTGATAATCTGTAAATTAAAATTTACATAACTCTATAATGAACACGCTTAATAACACTTAGCCTTCTCCATACTTAGTAATTTATTTAATAACCTTAATTTATGGAATTATATATATATATTTAGAAAACGGTTATTGGTTTAGGATGCATTATATATATAAAAATATTTTTTCAAATGATAAATGATATTACTGGATACTTTAGGAAGATACAATTAGAATTTTTTTTACATTAGTTTAAGTATGTCTATTTAGAATGTTAATATTTATCTGCATCCTATAAATAGATATCGATAGTTTATTTAATGTATCTTTATTATATATTTTGTTGCTTCCGTTTTATAGATTTTCTGATAAATATTATTATTTAATGAACTAATAAATAATGTAAATGATGCAACATTGTAATTTATTGTCTTTTTTTATAATTTAATTGCAGATGTGTATGTTCACCGTTTTTTTTTTCTTTTGCTTCATGATCTCACCATATAAGCTTGAAGCTTTTGCGTGAGTGATGGAAATAGAAATTTTCTAGCTTATGAAAAATACCATGTCTCATCCGACCTTCTAACCCGGAACCTTTTATGTTGATATTAATTTCTTTCGTGAACATTTTTGTAATGTTTAGCCATTTTTATTAGCAGTATTATTAAAAATTCATTTTCTAGATTTGACAATTTTTATTTCCCCGGCTATTGCTCTATTTCTGGTGCTACGATAGCATAACTATAACGGGAAAGTATAGAGATCGCCCAGAATTATGGGTATCGGAGATTTTACAACTGGCGACTTGAAACGTCGCCAGTCTTAGTTCATAAAAAACAAATGGAAATTTCCGTTGGCCTGTTTTTTTATTTATATCTTTGGACTGGCTTAAAATAAATTCTTTGAAAATGGCTAAAAAGCATTCTACATATGAGGCTTTGTTGGTAATGAGGGCTTTCGATATTTGTATTATTACTTGAACATGCTCCTAGAGAGTTGAGTAGGATGAAAGTACTTGTTAAATTTACTAAAGTTTCAAAATTTAAAATCAATCGGATTTTGACGGTGGGAGATTTTCACATTATTTCTAATGCTTTACAAGAGAAAAAAATGAATTAAATGTGGGTTTTCATTTCATATCTCGAAAACTCGTTGATCAAAAAAAAGTTTCAATTTTGCTATATATGTATTCCAACTTTGGCCTGATTTTCGATCCCCATTGCACAGGGGCGCCACTGGGCCAATACATTTTTTTTTTTTTTTTTTTTTTTTTTTTTAGTTAATAAATAACATTGCTAAAAATGCATATAGCCAGCCGTCATTCAACATTCATGTTACTAATGTTACTACTACCAGCATTTTTATTAATTCTATTAAACACACTGAGGAAGTTGGCAAGGTGACTGGACTGCTGCATTGGATAATAAACTCTCCGACACATCAAAGATATGGTGTTACCATGGGACTCTTCATGCACAAAAATTCGTCGAGAGAAAATAGTCCTTTGCTGATTGAGATTAGGACATGCCATAGCTAGTTACGGATACCTGATATCAGAAAACGCACCACTATGCGTAAGATGTGACTGTCGCTTGACTTGTTGACTGTCGCCACAATCGTTGTAGATCGCATACGTTATGCGGCCTTACGTCGTAAATTTAAATTATCCAGAGACATTCGTCGCATCCTAGGCAATGATAAAAAGACCGGGTATTGTTACTTCTAAAAAATATCAATATACTCTATAATGTTTTTTATTTTGTTATTGTTGTTACATATTTTATCCTAATGGTTACGTTTTTTTTATTATTAAACGACTGCCCAAAAAGGAGTGTAATGTTATTAGGGTGTATGTATGTATATTTGTTCCACCGTAGCAGCTCAACGGCCGAGCCGATTTAGATGTATGACTCCGCGTTGGAATCCTTCCGTTACGGAGAGTATGATAGGCTATATAGATATATATGTATGTTTAATTGTAACTCCAAGGCCAAAATATAATCTTATATACGATTCTAATTGGATAATTGATGGTATTTTCAGTATCGATTTATTGTTTTCTCGGAGTTCACATTTTTTTTTTAGAGCACATATTGTTTCGCAGAAATTAATAAGCAATTTTTTTTTGCGTTCAGAAAAAATAAAATTAACTCTCTTATGAATTCAATTAAAATTATTAAAAAAAATTAATTCTTAATTAATAATATTTAAATTTTAAATAAATTATGCCCATACGTGGTTAAAATAATGAAATCATTTATTTATTTACACATCTATAATATAGATTTGTTCAACTTGTGAATAATAAGCAAGCTCTCCCTTACGGCCCATTGAATTGAGGATGATATGTATGATATAAATGAGGTGTAGTCTTGTTCAAAACTTAGGTCGACCATTCCTGAGACGTGTGATTAATTGAACCCCAACCACCAAAGTACACAGGTATCCACTGTCTAGTATTCAAATCCGTATAAAAGCAACTAGCTTTTACAGGATTTGAACCTCACTACCTACGACGTCGAAAATCAGCTGTTAACCGATTTATGACGACGAATTAACCACTATACCCACTAGAACCATTATAGCCCGGTGGGCTAAATTTTATATTTTATTCTGTATATATTTACTATTATGCTTTGCTATATTTTATATTTTAATTTTGAAAAAAAATATTAGCGAACTTAATAAATAGCTTTCTTACCACCAGAGCCCTACTTCGTTACTTGTCGCTAGGCAGAAAAAACTGATTACTACATGGATAATTAATCAAATGTTAGACGTAATGTACTTTCATAATATTACAAAGCTTGATTTTTCAACCGAGTTAAGTACAATTACATATTTATTGATTTGTTATCCGGTCGGGAGAAGCTTTGTTCTGTATGTGAAAGGGAAGTTTGCAAAATGGCGGTTATTCGCTACAACACTTAAGGAGTTACAATTTATAAAAGATTAATCATAATAACAATTTGATTTGTTAATCATAATAACAATCATATTTTTTATTTTTTGTTAACAGTTTAGCTAATATTAAAAACTATTTTAATATTTTAAATTTTATATTATGTAAGTTACAACCATCTTTCCTTTTATAAAGAGCTTGGATCCTTTTCACGGAAAATTGAATTTTTATTTTAATTTTCTATAACTAATCTTTCAATTCGTTTGGAATATTATCAGCACTTTTTTTATTATTATTTTTTTTTATTATACAACTGCCAAAAAAGAAGTGTGGTGTATTTAAGATGTAACTATGTGTGTTTCTCCGTAGTAGCTCAACGACTGAACCGATTTAGATGTATGACCCCACGTTGGAATTCTTACGTTATCGGGAGTGTAATATGCTATATAAATATGTTTATTTATTATTAAATAAATTTAAAAAAATATTATACTATATACGGGTGATTAAAAGATTATACTATATTCGATGACGGATGATCAAGGGCGGCCAGCTTCTGCGGGTGATCGGTGGGGGCTCCTCGGAGTTGTCGCTCGCCCTCTGGGGACACCTTCCGGTCATCTAAATTCGGATAGTAGAGTGCCTGGGTTCATGCAGGGGCTGTGTTCATACCATGTGGTTTAGATCCAGCCTTTGCATGGTAAGAGGGAAGGTTTTTTAGCGAGTGGGTGCCCCGCACCGCCGTCAGTGCGGGCCTGACGGCGGCTGGCAGAGCTTTTTCCTCCCTCTACGGGGAAAAAACGTCTAGCCGACTTATTTATTGATTAAATAATTACGCCATTAAATAAACTTTTAAGCCGCAACAAACACGGAGCTGAATGAGACCTGTATTTACAATGTCAGTTTGTATAAACTTCGTTTTTCAAGATTGAATATCTAACTATCTAATACTGATGTAGACGACTTTGAAACGTTAAAGAAAAAAAAGGAAATGACTTGGAATTTAAAACCTTTTTGGTTTTTATAATTTTTTTTTTTAGCACTACTTAAATAAAGTATAATTTTGATGATAAAAGCATGATTTGATTAAAGATCCAAAATGTTTTAAAAAAATTATGTAATGTTATATAAAATAAATTAAATAATTATTTTTAAAACACAATTATGATACTTCTTCAGTTGCACTATAAATATTGCATAATTAAATCATTGATGTTTAAAAATCCTATGGCGTTTTAAAATAAAAATATATCAAGGGCACTGCCGGGAAAGTTATGTAACCCTTAGTAGGCTTTCTTATTTTTAAGTCGAAATAAATTTGGGCTAATAGATAAGATTACCTGAACGCTGGAACAATCTAAAATGTAAACAATGTATCGGTAATGGATTTGGAATCTGAATAGTTTATAAGTGTAATAAAAAATTAAATTTACGAATAACTTTTTACTTAGAAAAGTTGGAAAGTTCCTTACAGTAAAATGATAATGAAATTAGAATCTAACGTTCCTAAATAATTGTTTCTTTAAAGTAATATTATGTTATTTTGCACTAAAAAGTTTAGGAAACCAGTTTCTTTGTGATAAAAATCATTCGGTTGCGCTTTTTGTGCAGCCACAAAAGATAAGAATTCCTAGAAATGTATTCCCATGAGTATTTGAGTTCCTCTGACTCATGCGATATCACTAACCTCAATGTAGATATTCAGGTGAAACCCACCTATTGGATTAATGAGTCTAGGATCAAAGAAAAGGGTGAATAATAAGAATTGTACGATCATCCATATAGAGTATGCGAAACGAAATTAAAGGATTATCCTTCCAATGAAGCTTCTTCCATGTCTTATTTTTCTTTTTCTTAACTGTTTAGTCGCGTAGAATTCTCGGTCATTTGATGGATCATGCGTCTCCACTTCTTCTCGTCTCTGACAGCTTCCTTCAGTTCCGCCACACTCCTGCTGGTTGCTTCTTTAATAGTATAATGCCAACAGGTTCTTGGTTGACCCAGTCGTCTTCTTCCGTTCGTTATACGGAAGAAGACGACTGGATATTAACTTCTTGGATATTCTTTTCCAAGAAGTTATTTTTGCTTACGACGTGACCACATTATGATAGTCGCAGCTTCAGCATCTGAATTTCTAAGGAAAGATTAGGCTCTTCCATGTAAATGGTTAGTCACCTCGTCCGCAGTTCCTCGGGAAGTCTGATTGTATTTATCCATAATAATAATTTTATAAATACAAACATTAAAGAATTACCTGAGAATATTTTCACGGTTCCTTAAGGAAGACTCTCATTCCATCCCTAGAATTAAGTGGTATTTGTCCACTGAATTATAAACCGTTCGGTCAGACCTCCAGTAATGGATATGGTAAAAACAAAATCTACCTTTATCCGAATTTCACGAGAGGGGATTTTTTGCTGAATAAATACGATATGAAGATGTTAAAATTCCTTCAGTTATTTTGAGATTAACTCAAAATAACTGATTATTTTTAGATTAACTCAAAATAACTGACTATTTTTAGATTAACTCAAAATAACTGATTATTTTTAGGATTATTTCTCTAATAATATGTGCAATTTATGTTACTGGATGCTCTGTCGAGAATAAAGGTAGTTGCTGAATGTTCATGGTTTTATATAATTTAACTCTGTCTTTTCTATTAATAATTATCTCTGTCTTTTCTGTCTTTTTATTAATAATTATTTGTATGATTTTAATGTGATGCATCTTTAAAACTTATAACTATTTTTTTCTTCGATCAAGAATGTATATTTAAATACGCTTTTCATTAATTATCTTTAAATTAATTTTTTTTATTACTTATAAGTTAAAATTATGAAAATTTTAATTTTGTTTTGTCTTAAATTTTTATTAAAATACTAATATATTCATTATGGTGGTTGTATCATTGTTCATGATTTTCGAGATTCAATATTCGTTGGTTTACTTGGATGACTTCACTCGTCTTTGGAGACGAAATGTACTAAACGTACGTAAAATAATTTTTTCCCTATAATTTATATTATTTATTTTTATATTGGGTCTAGAATTATAACACACTGCTAAATTTTATGAAGAATTAAAAATGGTGATAAGCATTACGAAAAAATTAAATAATGTTATAAAGAATAACTTTGTAAATTTATAGTGTATAATTTTCAACAGAATCACGGTGACAAGTCTACTCAATAAAAGATTGTTTGTCCTAGTTGTGTTTTCCTGTGTATTTGAACAAATAATTTGTTTCTCGATTATACTTGGGTTTTTGTGTATTTAGCTGACAATTATTGGAAGTATTTTGTTACTATCTTTACTGTTCCAGTCATTTTCTTTCTACCCTAATGTTTTTACCATACATTCTAGTGTTAGTTAAAAGTCTCAAGTGTGCTGTTGAAGATATAACTATTTTTACTACATCCAGTTAAAGAAGTTATTTATTCCTAGTACAAAACCGGATGCAGTGTCTGTCTACATACCATTCATTTTCTCCCTTCTCGTCCTTAATACCTTCTATATAATACTGAAAAGACCTTGAAAATTATTTTTATTGTTTACAAAAAAGTATAAAATTTAAATTGTGTAATTTTTTTAATTTAAATCTTATTAATTACATTCCCCGAATAGTCAATACATAATCGTAAATATTGTTCAATGCTCATTTTTTTTTTTTTTTATTTCTGTAATGTGTACGTTGCAACCTGTTCAACTATTGAACAGTAAGTAACCCTCCGGCCCAATGAAATGAGAATGGATGTGTATGACACGTAAATGACGTGTAAGCTTTTACAGATTCAATCCGACAATTCCTGAGACGTGTATTTAATTGAGCTCCAATCAAAAAATTACACCGGTATCCACCGTCTAATATTTAGACCCGAATAAAACACAAACTTTTACTAGGATTTGAATCTCAGAATGCTTGTTATGTGGCTTTGCGTCGTACGTTTAAACCAGGGACCGACATGCGAAATATGTTGAGAACAATGCAATGATGTTATCGACTATCTTGCAATTTCAAAGGCGGTAAATCTTGATTCAAGAATTTAATTATATATACTGTCCTTGTCGACTGTATATACCGTTTGGCGTATGCCGGATGGTAATTTTTATTATTTTAAGTTATTTTTTTGTTTATATTGTATTCATTTGTTTTTCTTTCACTTTTCGTATACGTTACAGACATTTTCGATTTAAGAATAGTGTTATGTTGCTAGTTTTTAGTTTTTAATTAATTTTTAACTTTTTTTATCTACAACAAATATATCGTGCCCGTGCGATGATAACGCGAAAGCGTTTTTCGCCCAGAAAAAAATACAAACAAAATGAACCTCAGAACCTTCAACTACTTAAATCTGCTGTTAAACAATTTATTTGCGACGAGTTAACCGCTAAGCAGCTCGGTGGGCTGATCATTTGAACAGTTTTTCTTTCTGAGACATCGTTCACGAATTACAGGCAATTAAAGAAAAATTCCTGGAAATAAAACATTATAGGCATAATGAAGTCATACAACAAAATAATCACAAACCGGTTTTTATTATAACAGGAACAATTAGTCATTTTAACATTTTACTACCTGCAAAAAATAAAATAATTTCTCTTTAAGATTTTGTGTTTATGTATGGTATTTTTTTTTTTTTTACCTTAGAAATTAAAACAAACATTTTTTAAAGAAAAAAGATGTATCAAAATTATTCGATTTGATGGAATTTAAAGTGATTTCAGCCTGGACTCCTTTTTTGTTTTTTTATTGGTTCATTTGTTATTTCCTTACATCTAGTACAGGATTTTTTATTTCCGAATTTTAATGAAACTTCGGTTGAAAGTAAACTACAGAATGGATAGTTGTCAAATATAGTCAGTGGTCTGTGTCGTATTAACGTTTGTCTGTTGTCAGTGCGAGACAGTTGCCGTGAAAAGTTAACCTTTCTCGTTGCACGTTTGGGGTGTTCAAGGTTAACGAATGTATACATCATGTCATTATGGTGATGCTCGATTGTGTTCCTTTGACAACTATTGCGTAACGTGCGTACGTACTTGTTGAATGTGTATGTTACATGGCTTTGTGTGGAAGGTTCAGACTAGTACACAGAATTGTGTATCTCTTTTAGATAATTATGCGTCCGAAATTGAACTAGTTTTCATATTACTTTTATACTTTAATATCTTGATCAGTAGAGTTTTTATTTGAATTTTAATGTATTTTGTAAAGTTTAATTTTTCGTCATTTCTGGTCTCTTTCTTTATGGTTTTAGATGATAATATCCTTCTTGGTAGTTGACGCAAAAAAAACGTTTTACATATATTATTCTAAAATATCAAATTTCAAACAAAAGTTTTAATTTTGTTTTATGCAAAATAAAACATTGGCCTTTTCTGTTTTTCCATACGTTGTTTTTTTTTTTTTACGTTACGTATACGTATTAGTAATTGCTTATGTTATAATTATATAGTATTTGTGGAGGTATTTGCAGAGAAATTATAGATATAATCTAACTTGATCTAACCTATGCTCGCTTCGCTAGTCAAGATTAGCGAGCGTACGTTAAATTTGGTTAAATTATGTTTATAATTTCTCTGCAAATACCATGGAATTACAATTATAACATGAGCAATTACTAATACTTACTTTAAAAAAACCATTGTGGGGGGAAAACAGAAAAGATACTAAAGTAAACGCTTTTGTAAAAACAAACTTAATGTACAATATAAAAAAGATAAATATCAAATTAAAAGACCATTTTGTTTAATTGTTATCGTTATTTAATTTCACACTATGCATTTAATTTCATATATTTAATTTTACATTTTGCAACTTCCCGTAATTATATTGTAATAACGTTTTGAAAATTACAAATACGAAAATTGTATTATATTTATATATATACTAGCAGACCCGGCAATGCTTCGCTATTATTAGATTTGTGTATATATAAAGATTAAATGAACACAATTGAAAGTTTGATAAAACATTAACAAAATTAACATTACGGAACTTCTCAAAATTTAACCTTCCCCTTTTACCCTTTCTTCCGTTTCCCTTTCCCCCTCTTCACCATTTTCCTTTTCCCCATTTACATTTTACTATATTTCCTTTTCCCCTTTTCGCCCCTTTCCCTTTCCTTCCCCCATTTCTCTCCCTTGTTTCCCTCTCCCCGTTTCGTCTTCTCTTTTTTCTTCTTTTCCCTTTCCATTTTACTTTTCCCGTTTTTCCTACCTCCGTTTTCCCCTTTTATCTTTTTTCCCTTCTTCCTTTTTTACCTTTTTCGATTTTTCCCTATTTCTCTTTTACGATTTTCCCTTTCTCTTTTTTTCCTATCGCGTAAATAGGTCCAGTAATTTTTTAATCTATATCGGACACATATCGGAAACATTGAAATGGAATTGTAAAATATTTAGTATAGCGTGTGTTGCTGTTACGTCCAACAAATAGCGCTGTTTTTAAAAAAAAGCATCTTCTTACCTGTCACAGGTGTGACATCTTAGGTATATAAAAGCACGCGCGTATTCGAATGTAACGTTATGTCAAAATTTCAAAGCAATCGGTGAAAAACTTTCGCATGTTTAAAATTTTGAACAAACGAACATTTACATTTTTATTTATATAAGTATATACATTCTATTTAAGAGAATTTTTTTATGATATATGTATGAATGTATATTGTCACCTGAGAAATCTTAGAGAGTTCTAAGTGAAACGTAGTGAATTTAATTTATAAGTTTGTATAATTGATTGGTTAACCCAAGAGATTAATAAAGATAATATTTTTAAGTAAAATATCTCTTGTTATTATATTTAATTCTATCCAATCAAGAGGAAAATTAACTACACTTAAGTTAATATTCATATATATATATATATATATATATATATCAAATTTCCACTTAATTTTTTATATGTTAATAAGTTAGAGAAATCGCTATTTTCTCTAATTAATACATTTTTCCCTTCCGATAGTGACAGTTGATATCTCAGATTATAAGTTAAATTATCATAGAAATAAAAAAATAAAAATAAAAAATCGAATGAATCCAGAAAAACATCTAGTGATAGTTAGTCGTTTAAATCAAGGGCTGTCCCAGATAAACGAATTAAATGTAAATAAAAATTTTAAAAGTTGTGGTTGACTGTTTTAGTGTAAATTTTAAGTAACTGTTGGTCATTTTAACACTTGAACATTCGTAAAAAAAAAAAGTAATCTCTTTAGAAAGTAAGTTATCGTTTATATTGCTGCGAGATTATTGGTGATTTTGCATATTCTATAAACTTTCTTTATATATATAAATAATAAGTTTTGGAGAAAGTATTAATTTATTTTTTATTATATTAAAAAAAATTATATATGTAATAAATCTTTAATGGATTATAAGTGTTGCAATTTAAGGGATTTAAAAAAAATAAAAATTGAGTAATCTTTGCATAAAATTTTTAAAAAAGTTTATTTTCATAAAATCATATACCATTATAATTTATAATTTCTCTTGCTTGCTATCAGCACGCTTTATATTGTATTATTTATTTAATTCATTGTTCCTGGAATAATTTTTTTTAATACTAATATTGAAATAACAAAAAAAGGAATTTAAATATATTTTGTTTTAGTCAAGTCTACATATATGTTACCATGTATGTGTATATATGTATGTATAGTGCATCTTAGGACCTGAACTAATTTTTATAATTCAGTAGTTTGACTGTATCATCATTCAGCGATTTAATATTGAGTTACTGTTGATTAATTAGTTTAATAGTTCATTTTATAATAACTAGTTTATTTTACTTTACGATTAACTTGTATTTATTTGTAATTTTTTCTTTTCTGAAAACAAGAAATATTTTACCGCTTTTTAGTACTCCATATTATGTTCAAGGGGAATGGGGAATTATTTGAACTTTTATTATTATTATTAGTGTGTATGTATGTGTGTGCGCGCGCGCAAGTCGATTGCGGATATATAATTATGCACCTTGTTATCATTTACGATTTTTTGTTTCTAATTTCATATTTGTTCTTGTACTGTTTTTGTTGGTACAGGAATCTACATTGATTCGTAGTATATAGTCCTTTCTGTTTTGTAAATAAATATCTCAGGAGTTATGTTATCGTTTGTCGTATGATTTACTAAAAAATTCGAGTGTTTGTTTATGTGTCATTCCACTACCCTTTTTATGATAATTTTCATTATATTCATTTGTAGTTAGGGATTTTTATTTTGTTCTTCATGACTTCAGGGCGGTAATGACTTATCCAGTTGTTTACCCGTATAAAAATAAAATATATTTATGCTTGTCAAAATTTTCTCTATTTAGCCATTTATGTTTGTCTTATTTAATTAATATTGCACTAATAGTGTTTTGTATCTTACTGAATTTTTTTTACTATTCCTAATTATGGTTTTCCCTTCTTGATTATTTTTTCCCTTTAATTGATTTTTTGTAAATTATTTAAAAGTTTGAATGCGAATTAAACTATTATTGTAATATTATTTCTATATGTAGGACTATGTAAATCTGGCTATCTAATATGTAGGTGTTTTACATTTATATAACAAAAATCTTTAGATAATAACACAATTTGTTAAGCAAATAAATTTCAAATCCATAAAGAATTATGTATCTGTTATGGTAACATATTCTAGGCTATACAAGTAAAAACTTGACTTAGAAAACAAAACCTTTGTGACAATTTTCCTCTAATTTATTTACTCATTACATCATAAATAACAAAATTTTGCACGATTTGTTACGCGATTCGACAAAGAAAGAAATGTCACAAATTATTTCCGAAAATAACTAGTCATTATCAAAACTTCAAGCCTAGTAGATAAAGTGAGTGATTTATTCATTGCCTTTTTCATAGAATCAAATATACGTCTGTGTATTAGCATGCCAGGCCCAACGAAACGCTTGTAATAGCTTTATTCTGTTCCCTACAGGGACAGATTGTATAGTAAATGTCAATATTCTCATAAAAGCCACTCGTGAGACTGTACCTCTACCCTCAGGTGCTTTACATATGTTAATTCTAAAGGCTGGATCAAATAATTTAAAGCAAAAAATTATGTAAATTTTGCTATTAAAAACGATGCATATGTTTACCAATTTTAGGTTTTGTGTTTTCAAAGCAGTAATTATCTTATATAGTTGTTAGTTATTAAAAATAAACAATTAAAAATAGAAAAAAAATTATTTATTTTGTTTCAAATCAGTAGGTGATGATTCGTAGTGACTGATTTTCACTTGCGCTATAGCAGATCTATAATTCTAGAAGGGAAATCGATCTAATTTGGGCATATTCAGTTTTCACCGGATCTTTACGTTTTGACACCTAAGGAATCCAAACGTGTAGTATGTTCGGTGTCGTCCTCTAATTCACTTTATATATCCAGAATTACTCCACTGATTTTGACCAAACTTGGTCAGATTACTTCTATATATGAGACATAGATGCCATTAAATTTTCAACTTAAAAGGTCAAGGGGGTGAGGCTCTAAGCAAGGTCATCCTCAGTATCTCGAGATTTTGCCTAATTAGTCTTATTTTTAGGTACATTTTTTAACAATTAAAAAATATATTTAAAAAAAAAACATTTTTTTCGAAAATCGCACTCCTACCCCAAAAATGCTCTAAATAAACTATTAGCTACGTGGGTGTGCGTCATTACTACCCCTTCTCACCACAAGGAGTGCTAGTGTTGCACTGACGTACAGCTTCTGTAGTCACAAGTAAGAGGTAGAATTAAATAAATGAATAATATTTAAAGTGTAAAAAAGTATTTTTAAAGTGATCGCTAGTACCGCCACACCCGCACGAATGAAATACAAATACGATATGCGCTCGCGCTTTAGTTAGAATCATTGAATTAAAAAATAAAATTATATTTAAGTAAAATTATAAATATTTTAAATTAAGTTTTGTGTGTGCATGAAAGCCGTGCATCAGAAAAAAGCCGCGTGACGGGTAAGTCCTACAACTGTGTTTCAGCTTTTTTATAGCTTAAAAATGATTTATCATATTCCAGATGGTCGATAATACTATGTTATATTAAGAAGATTCGGCTTTACCCGATTTAACAATAAGCTCAATTAAGCCCAATTAGTGTTTTGTAAATACACTGGATAGGAAGAGTCCTTGGATAGTTTTATTAGTAGACCCCCTCTTCTTACTAAAACATACAAAAATCAAGGGTCCAGCAACTTAAAAAACGTCTACTCTCTTCTTTTCATTGGATCCACAAGGATTCAGAAAAAAGGGTTGGTGATAATGGGACTCTCTACATAGCGAGGGTCGCCACATGATACATGACAACTCAAATAAGAGCTCAAAAGAGTATTTTTTGTCTTTGATCAGGCTGTGAACATCCATCTCGCCCGAAATCGCTTTGAAGATCCCATGTAATTTTTACGTAGGATGGAAGAAATATATTACTGATCAATGATTTTCCATAAACTAGTTTGAATTTATGCTGTAACAAATCTATTTTCCTTCAGATACTAAAGAACCACCTAATTTAAGGCTCAAACTTCGTTACGGGAAATCCATCCACAAAATTGCGTGGAAATTGCAAGTAACTCACTGTATAGGCCGTTGACCAGATATCTCTGCTGCAGAATTATAATCGGTAATAATTCTCCAAAGGTCGTTTTCTGTGAGAAAAAAATTATCTAACTTGTTCTTACGCTAACAATTTGTTATAATTAACTTTTAGTGTAGAGAGTCAGAATTAGTGTAATGCCAATATTAATTTATTTTGTTGTGAAAACGGAATTTTTTTGATAATATAAATAAGACGTTGGGGTTAATGATCAGTTATGTTTGCTACTACAAGGATCTATATCAATTTTGCTTTATTTAATTAATGCGTCGTATATTCAACAATAATAATGATAATAATAATAATAATAATAGATACGAAATTGTGGTCAGTATTAATTGATTTATTATTAAATTCTGGTGATTATAGATGTTATCGGGGCCATCGTTCAATCTCTTTTTATTTTTTTCCATTGGTACTGGTTAGTCGTTATCGGTGAGTTGCATTGACCGGCTTCAAGGTCATTCGTTGTCCAGCAAGTCACCATGACTGTTCTGCTTATAGCCCGTTACTAGTATGCAAATGCCTTAAGTTTTTTTATATACTATAGCAATTTATAAAATTTGTTGTGCGTGTGAGAGAGAGAGAGAGAGCGTGTATTTTTCCATATTTTAGTATTTATTTAATAACTTGTAATTTGTTTCCGTTAATCATCTTAAAAGAACAGATAAATTTTAATAATACTTATTTTATTTAAATAATTCATTTAGTCAAAAAAAAGATTAATTAGATTTAAATCTGACATGCGATGTAATCACATAAAAAGTAGTTTCCTTGATACAGAATTTATTTGTTCAGTTGAAAGTAATTTAATAAAAAATGGTTATGGGGTGTGTTAGACCTTTACGAATAAGTAAATATTAAATATTTAACCATTTCTGCTACATTTTGTTTCATGATCTGCCATAAATCATTCTCTGCTTCGTATAGATTAATGGGTTCGAAATTCGTTCACTTTAAATGAGACAATTTTAAAAACATTAACTTTATCGATAACTCGTGAAATACATGAATTGTATGATACCTTCCTTGCTTGACGATCTAAACACATGTTTGTAGCAGAGAGCTGGAATTACAAATATGCATTCTACCCACTTGCTGTCTGATGTCCACCACCGGTTTCTGTACTTCTAGGTAATATTTTGCTGGAACTGTCTATTGCAACGGTTGGCAGTGACCGTCTTCGGTTACACTAGTCGTGACTACTGGGATACTTCCTCAAAATGCCATTCATTACATGTCACATTATTTTAATGTGAGCTGTATAAGATACAACATCGCGTAAATTGTCTGTAATTCTGTTAAAAAAAATGGATTTAGACACGATGGTTTCTATTATTAATGTTTGAGAAGATGATTAAAATTAACGTTTTCAAAGCAGGAAAATAAATGAATGATGTCGGAAATATTTACTTAATTAAAGCAATTGAGAAACGATTAAGTGATTTACGGAAGTTCACCGGATTTATACCGTCTATATTTAATTTTATCTCGAGCTTTTAGTGAAAGGCAAATATATTTTTGTGAATGTCTCTGTTATAATCTTTTTGATGTGACGAAATAATAAGTAACAATAAATGCTGAAAAGAAAAAAAAACACTGTTAAAGGTAGTACCAATTTCTGAACGTTATATAAATAATATTATAAACATTATGAAAGTTATACTGAAGGCATTATTTCTTAACTTAGAATGCATGTTTTACACTTCAGCTCTTTACTATAAACATCTGTTTGACTTGTCTAGTAAGGGATATATCATACGTATTTCACGAGTTACCGATTAAGTTAACGTTTTTAAAATTGCCTTTTTGAAACTGAAGGAATTTCGTACCCATCAATTTACATGAGGTATAGAATTACGGCAGATTGCCTAACCAGAATTACGGTTGCTGCCTTTGACTAGTTCAGGCATGGCCAACATATGGCCCGTGGGCCGGATCCGGCCCCCGTAATGAATTTATGCGGCCCACGAAAACTTTTTCAATAATAGTTTTTTTTTATAAGCAATTGAATAATGGAAAATACGAAAATCTAAAAATCTTGCCAACAAATATTTAGTAATCTTCAGCTCAACTTATATTTGTGAACAAACTTTTTGTTTAATAAATTTAAATAAAAGTACAACAAATTCCATAATAAAATTTTGTTTACTTAAATGAATCGTTTTTGTATTTAACATTTTATTAATTTTAATATTTCGTTCGGCCCGTGAAAAAAATTTTCTTTCCAATTCGGCTCGGAGGAAAAAACTGTTGGCAATGCCTGGACTAGTTCCTATCGTCACCGAAATTCATAATACAATCGTTGAATTAAATCGTCACAACACACAAATGATTTTCTGCTGGAAATTCTACCGATGTGGAAATCCTGCGTAACTAACGTGCGGATTCCGCTGCTAAGATGCTTATAACCTAGCCAACCATCTTTTACCAGTCAAGTTACTAATACCAATTTTATTAATTCTATTAAACATACACTTCGAAGATGCTTAAGGTGATGGGACTGCGCTGCAGGGGTTCATATACTCCGACGCATTAAACATACGATGCTACCATGGGATAATTCATGAAGAAAGGTTCGCCGAGAGGAAATGGTCCTGTGCCGTATTCGATTAGGACATACCAGAACTACTCACGGGTACCTGATGTCAACGAAAAACGCACCACTGTGCGCCCGATGCGACTGCCACTTGACTGTGCACCACATACTTTTGGACGGCATATCTTATGCGGCCTTAGTCTCAAATTACCAAGAGAAATTCCTCGCATCCTAAGAAGTGATAAAAATGTACTGGACCACCGGGTTTGTTTCTTCTAAGAAGAATCAAATACTTCATAAGATTTAATAAACTATAAATTTTGATTTTATTTTAATATTCGTGTTACATATATTATCGTAATGGTTACATTTCTTTAAATATTTTAATTTTAATCTTATTGTCTTCGTTTTAACCTTATTTTATTAATATTTTAATATCCGAGAAGGAGCTTTTGTTATAATTTTGACCCGAACGATGGTAACGCGAGAGCCTTTTTCGCCCGCCCCCCACTCCAAAAAAAAAAAATCTAGTTTCCGAGAAGTTGAACCATATCCGTATATCATTAAAATAGCTCCTATTTAAACCATATTTAAAACCTATTTAAACCATTTATCATCCACAGTTTATTCCACTGGTAATACCACTGTAACAATTCAATATTAACATAAAGTTGTTATACTTTTCCAGGTATTGCCTTTTTCCCTTACTCTTTATTGAGATATGAAATAATGTAAATTTAGGTTATTCAGTTAATTAATATTGTTATTGAGACATTTTTCCACCTATTACTGTTATTTTTTATTAAATCCCAATTTATGAATTTTATCATATTACGGATTAGTGTTATAAATATTAAACTTCTAGTATGATTAAAAACGTAATTAAATTACCCATCGTTCTTAAAATATTAAGAAGTATATTATATAAATAATTTTTTATAATGTACATTTTTTAATGTATCGTCAAAAATAATCTAAAAATAAAAATAGAACAAAAAATATTGTTTTTATTCTGTTTTACAAAAGGGAATTTATTAATATATTCTTGTTATTTCATACTGAAGAAGCTACCGATGGACGAGTAATATTTTGATATCAACGAATGAGGCACTTTCCATCCCCTTTATTCATAAATATTCATATCATCCCTTTCTAAGTTCCCATGTTATAGAACCAACCAAAATCTTAGAAATTCTTTGAACATTTTGTAGGTTTTGTAAGTTCATTATGAAATTATACATTTTTTTTTTTATAATGATAATTTTAAATTAATTTTATAAATTTATAAATAATTTGAGATTAATTTAAACATAATTATATTTTCTGTTGAAAACAACTATTTTTTTGTTATAATTATACAAAAACTTACTTTTAGTAGACATTTCCTTTTGTCATTAATACTACATTAAGCAAATGGATGCATTTCTCAGCCTGCAGTATGCAAGCGGACATTAGGAAATTCCCTTTTTTATGCTGTATCTAATTACCTTAAATTATTCGAAATCCGTTACAAAGTTGCAGTTTCTTGGAAATATTCTCATTTTATCTGGGAGTATAATTTTTTTCTTTTAATAAAAAAAAAAAAAAAAAAAATTGAAATTGCATGTGTTTTTATTTTAAAAATAGGGAAATATAGAGAAATTTAACGACTGTATAAATAAGAATTGTTTTAAATCGTTTATATTTTGGCGTAAATGAATCTCAATAGTATCACTAATATAAAAAGTTATTGGTGTTGCATAATTAAAAAAATATATATTTTTTTTATTTGTTTTGTTTCGACAGACAGCTGGAGATTTTTTTGTTCCTTCTGGTCCCAATTTGTTTGAAGCTAATACTGTAAAGTAATTTTACCCTTAAAGTATTCTATTAAAATGATCTGCCGATAAAATGTATTTTAAAACATTTGTGTTTTAAAGTTCAGTGAACATAATTTAGTTTTCTTCTCTCAATTAGATCTTTTTTTTAGATTACGTTACATTTCCTTTTTCCTTTACGTTGTTTCCAGTATTTTTTCGAGAGTGCCTGTTTTATCTTTTGTAAATTTTCTGGAGCTGTTATTTTGGATTTCCTTTTCATCTCATTTGAAATCTTCAATTGTTTTTAAAAACTCTATTTTATCTGTTTTTTTTTTTATTTTTATTTTGTTTTTTTAGGTCTTGCTTTACTTCCTGGTGCCACTCAATTTTTGTTATTTTATAAAACTCGAATAATAGTTTTGTAAGTCGATTGATTGTCTGTCATTATATAAATATGATAAAACATTCATCATTTTCCGCATTTACGTTTCTAAATTTTTTATTTCTTGGTAAATTTTTTTGTTAGATTTTAGCTTGTAACCTTTCTCTCTTCTCTTGGTTCTAAATATCTTCCTTAACATTTTTCTTTCTTCTATTTTAAATATTTCTTATCTCTTCTTTTTTCCTGTTTACCCTCCGGTAACTACCGTTCAGATAATACTTCAGAGGATGAATGAGGATGATATGTATGAGTGTAAATGAAGTTGTAGTCTTGTACATTTTCAGTTCGACCATTTCTGAGATGTGTGGTTAATTGAAACCCAACCACCAAAGAACACCGGTATCCACGATCTAGTATTCAAATCCGTGTAAAAATAACTGGTTTTACTAGGACTTGAACGCTGGAACTCTCGACTTCCAAATCAGCTGATTTGGGGAGACGCGTTCACTACTTGACCAACCCGGTGGTAAATATTTCTTATCTAAATGTTCCTAAACACTCGCTTGCATATAAGACTTCTGGATAAATACTGTCTTGTAGTGTCGCAGTTTAGCTTTATAGTTTAAGAGTTTCTTATTGTAAACATCCCGTCAGTCTATAAGCTGTTTCCATTTTATGAAAACTACTTGTAATTCCTTCTTTTTCGAGTACAGTTGGTGTTATTACCTCCCCAAGGTACTTAAATTTGTCTACTTCGTATTTTAGTTTTATATATGTAAAAAAAAAAAAATAGGAGCATTTTTGAGGGATACATTTTATTCCTTTTTAAATAATTTTTAAAATATACACACATTTAACCTAAAAATATATATGTAAATTTTTAATTTCTTAAATCTTCAAATTAAATGACTTGTTTTCGTTTAGCTTCATGCTAATTAATATAGTGTAATAAAATTAGTATAATAAATTTACTCATAAAAATAACTCGAACATTTACGACATGAATTTTTCAATGAGATATATATTTTTTAAATGTAAGGCTGTATTTTTTTTAAATAAAATATTTTCTTTTCTGATAAATTTATGTAAGATAATAGTAGGGCTTCTTGAATTTACTTATCGGTTAAAACAATTTTTTTTAAATATCCATCTAAAACGAAAAAACTTAAAACGGCTCGTTCCAGTTGATTTTTACAAAACTGGATAACACTCCTGTCGAAAAAGTGAATAAATTATTTTTATAATAAAAGAAGAAATCAAGGTAACAAAATACAAAATTTTATATCTTGAAAACTATTACAGAAGATTCAAGATCAATACAATAATTGAAAAAAAAAATTGTATTCTTTTAGTTTCTGGATGATTATGTAATATTATCTCGCCTGTAGTACGGTTTTATTTTTCGGGTGATAATATATTTGGTTGTTTATTGAAATTCCTAAAACTTGAATTTAAATATTTTTAGTTTTTGGTGAAAAAAATCGGATCTATAATTTTCCTGTTTATTTATTTTGTTTTCTTTAAATTGTTACACCTATTGTAACTAATGAAATAAATCGTTAAATGTGTACTGTAAGTAAAAATCCATGAAGCTACGTTTCAGTTACAGAAACGCAAATAAAACACCTGAATATAATATCCACCATAGTTGAATAATAAAAGACCTCTCTCTCTCTCTCTCTCTCTCTCTCTCTCTCTCTCGGATTTTTTAGGCTTTGTCATGTAATGGCCACATTAGATCTACTTAAATTTAGTTTTATAAACATAGAAAAATGCGGTTAACAATTCAGTTAATTGTTAAAATTGTTAATTGTTAATTGTTAAAAGTAGTTTTTTTTTTAACTATAAAGATAATTCATAATCAAATAATTTATTTGAAAAAAAGTATAAATGTGTGCAGTATAATAACATATAAATGTAAAAAGAGATAAAAGACCTGTGTAAAATATGCAAGAAATAGTGTGAAATGTTGTTCGATAATTATATACAAAAGAAACTGGAAAGAACTAAGAATAGATAGGAATGGAATGCGTCTACAAGAAATCCTGTAAGTTTAAATAAGAATCTTCCTGCAAGCCGAGAGAAACACGCGCGCACGCATGTAAGTTATATAGATCACGTTTTAATCTCTTGCACGAATCAATTTAATAAAAATAAAAAAATTAGAAAACTACTAATAGATATCTTACTTTTGGGTTGTTTGTGTCGGATATTATAAATTAAAGTGTAGTTCGTATTTTTTTATTTTTATTATTAATTTTATTTTTATACCCTACAGTAAATCGTGCGATATCATTCATTAACTAATAAATTTAGTATATAGTGGGCGGTATAATAAACGGTTTGCATCCATTACAGTCCGTTACTTGTTTTCGGGTCAGTGGCTAACGGTAAAGTATGTGTGGGAGGATGGACGCGGTATGGTTGTCGGATGGCAAAAGGGAAAGGAAGGCGAGTGACTGATATTAAAAGGAGAATTCAAATCGGTATGTAGTAAGTAAAGTAAGTAATAACCTCCCTCTCTTGTTTTATGTTTTTTTCTTTTTTTAATGCTTCTCCATTGTACCGCCAGACGTATTCTATTGTATTATTCTTATTATTAGTAATAGTAACAGTAGTAGTTTATAATATATACTAACGTTAAGTGCATTCAACTCCCACTCGAATAACCAACCAGATCAACATTCTTATCGCTACAAATTATTTAGCTACGTACAAATAAACGATCAGCTGATTTGTTTGACTGAGTTAATTAGCTTTTTTCTTTTTTTTTTCATCTACTTCACATTATCCTTTAAATAACTTGTCATCATCAGTTAGAATTGGATTTTGTTTTTCTTTTTAAACAAAATAATTTTATTGAACGTTTTCCTCCTTTTTTGTATTAGTTTGAATTTTTCGAAACGCTACAAAATTATACAGATTCACTATATATAAAAACAAAAAGTAATAATAATTATAAATAAGTTGTCTTTCGCTAGCGGTCTGTGGTGAGCCTTCTCTTTGGTATAAAGGCCAAATGATCTGCTCCTACATAGCTCACAATAAAGTGCAACCAGATTATTCGACCTTTGACGCGGTCTTCTTCAACCAGTATGTTAATTGATATCAGGAACGGGTAAGATCTGTTGCCCTGCTAAGCATTAAGCATCACAGCTCATCACCTTCTTCTATTTGAAAATATACAATTACCTCGGTTTTTACTGTTACTCAACGTTATTACCTCCCTTGCCAGCCTTATCTCCTGAATTATTGCTTTAGTCTTTGTCGATATTAAAACAGTATATATATCGATATATAGTAACATTAGAAGTATACACCTGACCACCACGAGACATGTACTAACGAATCGGTATTTTCCGCTAGTGATCGGTGCATTCCAGTGTTAAGCTAAGGGGGACGCGCACACAGACAGACACACATACAAATGTCCTTTAGTAGGGTAGGATTGTGCTTTATTTTTCCTATTTTTCATGTGTGATTGTGTGGTTTGTTTGTTAATTTTATTTTTTATTTTTCAGTTATTTGGTTTATATACCTTACTACTTAGCCCATGTTGATATAAAAGTATTTCATATATTGTAGAATCATTGCTTCTGGGCGCTAATAGCAAAACTCCGGTATGCATCCCCCCCAAAAAAAAATAAATAAAAATAAAAAATCGAATGTCTTAACTATTCCTTAAGTCCTTGCATGTGATTATTCATGCAATCTTTTTCGTCTATTTATTTTTCTATTTCTTTTATGTTAAATTTTAAATATTGTATTTCATTATGGTTTTATGTCGATTTTAGCATACGACATGGCATTTTCCATCTACGCTGTGTCTTTGTATTACTGTTATTTAATTTTTAAGTAATTTTTAATGTTTAACTGTTAACTGTATAAATAAAAAAAAAATATCGTGTCCGGACGGTAAATAGGATACTTAACTTCGTTGTGCGCCCAGAAAAAAAATTAAAGAAAAATTTTTAAAAATATATTTTTATTGTATTTTTTAAAAAGTTTTATATTTTAATTATAACTTTAATGCTATTTATGTAGTTTCCTTATTACACAGATTAAATTTTGATCTAACTTTTGAAACTTTTGAAACTAACTTTTTATTGATGTTCGTTTGCTAGTTTTTGTTCTTTTTTTATTTTTAATATGGTTTTGTTTAACATATTAATTTTTTTTCAACGTTGATTTTACACTCCGGTTGGTTCATTTTCTTTTTACGTTTACTTTGTATATTTTTAATCTCTTCATTATTGAAAAAATAACATCCGAAATATTTTAGGAAATAATCTGACAATGCTTTTGACTGTTTTTTTATTTCTTAAGGCTGTACATCTGTATTTAAATATTTAATAAATATTGTAATGTGTTCTATAATATATTACAGATTTTACTATTTTGTCTGTGATATTACGTGTTTCATTGTTAATTTTATTTATTTTATATTGTTATTATGTCCGTTATTATATATTAGTTTATGTCCGTGATACTTAGTGTTTGTTGTTGCATTTGTTTGTTTATTACAGAAAAAATACTCATTATTGATAAAAATTTGCTTTTTAAATAATAAATTAGTTAGTAAATATTATTTTTATTTTTAAAGAAAATTAATTTACGTAATGACTATTTTTATGCGTTTTTATTCTATTTAGGTCACTTTGTTTTTGTAATTACATCTGGAAAACATTTCTTTTGTGTTTTTCACTTTCTTTCTTTGTGAAAACCTTTCATATTTAATGTAACATTTTTTTTTTAGTTTACACTACTTTTTAAAAGTTTTAAGCTGATTTTAAATGGTTAACTTGATTTTTATTGTTGTTTACATGATGATGAATAGAATAATACTTTTTAAAATACTGTCCTTAATGTATACAGAAAAAGAGCTGTTTAGTCTTGACCTAATATTGTTGTCATAATGTACGTAAACCCATTATAATTGGATACATTTGAAAGTGACAACAATAATAATATTTTAAATTATATACAGGAAGGCAACTATTTTACAAGAATTTCCGCTCAAGCTAGTCATCAAAATGTTCAGACAACTGTAATAATATGGCGGTTTCCGGTACGTATATATTGTAGGTTGCCGACCTTTTTCTCTTTAAAATCAAAATCATTAAATATATCTTCGTTCAGGTCGGAAAATTCATGTGCTGAAGATAATCATTGTGTGTACATCAAAATTAAAAAAAAGATTCTACCGTTCTTTACTTTATATGTATTAAAGCGCTACTGGCTATAGGGCCGAAAAGTGTGAATATATTGGGGATCCCTTTACAAACCAATATTGGCATTTTGTTGTCTTTTGCCGTACTTATAAAAATTGATTTGTGAATTTTATTTGTAGTTCTACAATCTCTGAAATGTTTTCATAGAAAAAATTTTATCTTTTATTTCTGTTTATAGGGAATAGCCCATCCGATTTTTGCATTAAAAAATAGAAACCCCTGAATTTACTGCTGTTTTTAAGGTAAAATTTACTGCTGTTGACAGTTTACAAAGTAAAGAAAGTATTGCTTAACAAACTTTAGAAACAAACAGCCTATAATTAACCTGGCAGAGAGGTAACTTTGTACCTTTCATCCCGAAGGTTTTAGGTTTAAACTTGGTGAATTGATCTTCTATATATATATATATATATATATATATATTGGCTGATAGTCGGTTGACAGTTTTCATTTTTTATTTATTATTTTCACGAGAAAAAATATAAAAAAATCATATAGCCTCATATGTTTTTCGAAGGAAAAAAGCTATCGCAATATTCATTACACAGACTAAAAAGTCGTCTCTTATTTTTCCTGAAAACTTTCTATCTGCTTGAACCTCTGTTAAAATAAACAGTATACTTAACTCATCTTCATAAGAACTTGAAAACCCCCTTTACAGAATTTTTTTTCTTTCTTAAATTTAACTTTATCATTTGTATAATTTAAAAGTTTTTTTTTACAGATCAGTCCTTAAGTTTATTGTTACCTGTGTAGTTCAATAAAAGGTAAAAAATAATTGTTTGATTTTACATTACATTTAGGGATATATAAAGAAATGATATAAGGAGATAGTCCCACTTTTAGAAGTTGTGGAGAGAGAGAGAAGGGGGTGAGAGAGAAATAAATAATTATAATTCTAACAAAATACAAAATAAATAAAAAAATATTATGTTAGGCTTTGAAAACTACTATTACACGACTATGAACGAGAAGATCCTTACTGACTGCCATTTGACTCACTCAATTTTGGTTAGAAAAAATCTCTACCAATCTCTTATAAAAATGATCGATTATTAATTATGTTAATCAGTTTTTGTACGTATTTTTCATCTTGAGTTAACCCTTTCCATTACTTTCCCCATGAATTCTTTTATCATGGATACTTCCAGAACTACATTGTTACTTTCAATTAAATGAATACAAGGAAACATACGTATATTAATCATCTGATGAAGCAACAGGAGTTTTGCACATTCTTTCCAGTTAAAATTAGATGTAGTAATTTATACTAATAGGTGTAAACCGAATGATTTCGTTAAATATTTCTTTGTAATTGATCATAGTCTATATATTCGGCCTCCCCTGGGAAATTTCTGTCGAATTTTGTGGCCCTTCATCATGTCATCGCAGATGGATCGCATCATAAAAATCGTGTTCGGGCTGTAATGACGACACTTCGTTTTGCGCTCGGGAAAAAATAGATAACATCATCTTCTATTGTACTGCAATTCAGTAAATGTTCTTCGATCTGTTGTTATATTCTCTGTACATCTAATAATTTCGGAGATTCCCCGGTTTATTTCTACTGTTGACAAACGCAACAGACGAGTCACAACGCTCGTTTCCTAGTCACGTACGAATTTCAAGCAACGAAGTAACTAATGAAGTAGTTAAGGTAGCCTACAATGTATTGTTACGGAATTCATGATGTTTTTATTTTAAATTCATACGGTAACTTTTTTAATATTTCCGATTACACTTTTTTTTGCGTATTTATATCGTAGATGTGTTGGTTATTAAACCTGTAATTTATTATGTTTAGATTTTATCTTATAAGTGAAGTATTTTTGACTTTATGATAAATTTCCATAAAGACTTAATTTTTGCTAGAAAGTTTATTTTTATTAGCTGTTTGAAGTTTGATATGTTAGTTTTTCCAGCGATAATCATTTGATTGTTACCAAAGAATTTATTAAAAAATTGTTGGGTTGATCTAAACTCGGTACAAAAAGGATCAAAATTAAAGCGTAAGATTGTAAACTTTTTTGCTGAATTAGCACCTTCACAGAGTTTTCAGAGTTACCGACGGTAAAATTCAGTTTTAATTATGTGATTATTCTCAGCAAATCCATATCCAGTATATCTTTTTTTGAGATTTGAAGTTTTATTCTTCAATCTATTTTTAGGGTGAATTATTAGAGTAGATGTTAATCCCTGTGGATCATTTTATTTTTTCGAATAAAATAACATTTTTACTTGAAATAACAGTTTTTTAATCTATATTATGGATTAAAAATTTTTTTTATTACCGTTTATTTTTATATTGAGTTGTTGACCTTTTCTGAATGTATTTGATGGTAATGATAAAATTCAGCCGTTATTTTTTTGCATACTTACTATGTTCACGACTTCATAGGCGATAAAATGAATAGACTTAAAACCTGTTTAAAAATTAATAATAATAAAAAGATGACAAGTTTAGTTATTCTTTCAATTTATGTACGATATCTTCTGCTATTTTAATATTTATTTCACATATTAAATGGAACCTGCTCTGGTCACATCTGTTTTGCTTTAAGAATTCTTTTTTTTGGTTTTGTTTTATATTTATGAATAATGTGGAAACCAATGATACCTTTTTATAAAGAATTCCACTTACTTGTCGACGTTTGTAAAACGTTTACGGTATTTACTAAAATGAAAAAAAAAAAAAATACTAAAAGCTGAAAGTTACTTAACATTATTTATTTTATAAAACTTTTATTCGTATTCATTTAGATTTATTTTTTGTAATTTCACGTTTTTATTACCTTCGCCAACTTCATTTTTTCATCAGTCCTATCTGCAATTTATTAATGTTTTGACTAGGTTTTTGTCTAATATTATTCAATGATTTAATCTAACTATCCCAAGTAGATTATTTAAAACTTTTAATAGTATAACTGATTTATTTTTTTAATACATAAAGTTTTTTTGACTGAAAGAATTGAAATCGAGGGACTGCTCTGTAACCATTAATATACTTTAATTTTTTATGTAGATCAATATCATTACTATTCGTTCAGAAGGAGAAGGCTAAACTCCGTGTAATTCATTCTTACTAATGAATTATTTTCTTCTAGCTTTGTAGATATGAACGTTCATATAAGGTGATATTTTAAATGTTCTTTTTTCTTCATTTTGGTCTACCTTGAGTTTTTATCCTTTCGGTTAATCGAAAATTCTAAGTACTTATTATTTTATCATTGTGTCAGTATCGTATTTAGGTTTATTAGATAAGTTGTACGTTTTACCTTTGTTTTATTTAAAAAATTAGATTTTATTTAATGAGAATAAAGATTTATTTTGCGTATATCAAAGAAACACCTTTATACAACAGTTCTGAAAATTTCTTAATATATTAATTTTTGAAAAATTATTTTTTTAATAGTGATAATTCTCTTGTAATTACTTTTAAAATAATATACATGTTTACGAAAAAATATTAGAAAACTTAATTTAAAAATGATGACAGACTAAAAAAAAATGAATTGTTCATTCTCAAGAGCAATAGTACGTCAGGTCAGATAAGAGAAAGTCAAATATTGTTTCTTTACTAAGCTTAATATTATAATTTTTTTTTTTTTGAGAATATTAAGTCCTTCGAAATAGTGTCGCTATTCAACCGTTCGTAATGGACCTTTTTGGGCATAATTTCGTACCTTGTATTTTCAAACGTACAGTCATTTATCTTTTCTCAACCAATAGTATTGCTTTAATCAGTTTGTATCGGACTTCTGACCACGTAGGAATCCTGGGAAACGCCAAACGAAACGAACCGCCAAAGAGGCTTGCATTTACCCGATATTATGGCGCGAGAAATCTATTCCGATTATGTTTGCTATGTTAAACCCTGGTTTAAGGAAGTGTGACGGGTGGCATTCGTCGAGAATAAGTTTTATCAATTTAAAGATGCTACTTCATTTACGTGGAAATTGAAAGTTTATTATCGTGAAATTCAAAGTGTTGAAAAGAAATCGGTTTCTTGACAGTCTACGTTTTGGGTTCACTAGGTCAAAAAACATTTATGTCATCATATGGTGATAGTGAAATTTTTCGCTTCGAAAATTACGATCTTTGTGTACGTTTCGTGGTATCGAGTTAGGAGATTCAAACTAGTCCACAGAATTGGCGAACCAGAAGCGATAGTACTACCTGAGAAATCCCCTGAGCATAGACCTATTTTAGAGGATTTGTGTTAGAGAAGAGAAGGGTTTAAAAAATGAAGTATCTAATGTAAATCGGGTATAGTGAGTGAATCCCTAAGGGTCCAGAGGGATTTTGCGTTTTCGACATAATTCAACATTCACTTGTAGTAATTTTTGTTTAAATATTTATTTTTGATTTGTGACAGCCCCAGGGTTGTGTCCCGAATACTTAAAATTCGGAATGACTATTGCCTTTTTTCCGTATCTGCGTGTTAAAACAATAAGAAAGCAACAAATTGATATTATTTTTCTTATAAATAAATTAAAAATTAATATAATCCACCTTACCTGCACGTTGATATGTACTCTAGACCTTTCGGCTTACTTGGTAGCCATCATCAGAAGTTAAAATTAATATATTTAAAATCAAAAGTTTAAAAAATGATAGATAAAATTTAAAAATAGTCATGACTGTTCCGGCCTACTAATATAGTGAAGGAATATACATGTACTCTGGTAGATTAAAATTAAATCAAACGGAACCATGTTATCAAAGAGATAATTATTAGATTAAATTATTACTTCTTTATATTTATGTTTAATATGTTTTAAAATAATATATAGTCTTTAAAAAAATTTTGTAAATTAATTAATTTTTTATTATTACAATATATATAATATTTTCCAAATTAGAAGTATTATAATATTTGTAAGAAATATCTAAAATTTTCGTGAGAAATACTAAGATTTAGTTGGACCGGGACAATCATGACTGTTTTTAAATTTTAACTATGATTTTTTAAACTTTTGACTTTAAATGTATTAATTTTAACTCCTGGTGATAGCTTCCCGGTAAACCGAAAGATCTAGAGTACATATCAATTGCTGGTAAGGTAGATTATATTAAGTTTTAATATATTAATTTAGCATATCGGCGGTACATGTTTGAGAAATTACATCTTTTTCTTTTGTGAATCAATACGTCATATAATCTAATTATGTATGAGAGTTAAGAAAACTATTCAACTGAGATTTTTTACGAAAAATTCCATTATATTTTGGGTTTTAGTTTCCGATTAATACAGGTTTTCTTCAATTTTCCGTTTTCTTTTTTAATAATTGCCCACGAGTTGTTTAGATAAATGGCATCCTTTCTTAATTTAAATACATACATGTAATAATTAATTTTTTAGCTAGATGAAAATTTATCTCTATGAAATAGCATACTTTCACCAATTGTAATATAAAAACGCTTAATAATATCCAATTTTTCCTACAGTTTTTTATAGCTTATAGTTATAGCCTATAAATCTAATATAACCCTTTGCAAATTTTCGATAAAATAACTAATTTTACAGAATTATTTCATATTATCACTATTTTTAAGTACAGTAATAGCAGTCTATCGTATTATTTTTAAGTTTTACATTTATTTTATGAATTAATAAAATACTTGTTTTATGCTCTCTGTTATGTAAAATACAGTTATGTATTTTAACCGTATTAAAATTTTATACTGTTGGACAATTTTGTGTATTATAAACCTGTTAATTAGCGTATTGTTTGTCCTCCTTTCTTAAATTATTATATTTTATGATCTTGGTAAAATCAACCATAAAATTAATCACAATAGCAAATAAAATTTGTTTCTACCGTTAGGATTATAGTCAACGACCGGAATTTATTACCATTAAAAGCACGTTAGAACAGTTATCTGAACTATAAAAAAATTTCTATCTGATAATTTTTTGTGAATTTAATATTATTGTGTTGGATATTTATTACGAATATATTGTAAAAATAGTAAAGTTTTAATAATGCAGATTGAAAATTGAAATTCATCAAAAAAAAACGTAAAATTGAAATATGTGATAGATAATAAATTCATGAACTTCACACCGTAAGGAAATGCATAATTAAAAAACATGTTTAGGTTACTTGTTCGTTTGTCCTTTTTACACCACAAATTATAGAAGATAAATCGTAGTTTTTATTTTTAACATAGACTGGTTTAACTTAGCCTATAAAAATAACAAATTAAATACTTATCTTTATTTTTATGTAGAAGTAATGAATATTTGTAAATTAAAACGGCGAAAGATAATGTACAGAATAATACCAGATATATACTGTACTCTACGCTAACTTCTTTTTCATATAAGGAACGAAGATTATCAGTAGCATCAATGGAGTACTTTTTCTTCACACGTACTCGTCTGTTCAGATTCCATCTGTAGATGATTAGTGACATGTAATCCAGACTCCCTGTTGTCTGTGATATACAATCTATTATCCCTGAAATGACTCGTAACACAACCGTGAGCTTCTTCTGGATCCTCAGTCATATTGAAATTTCAGCCCATGAGTATGCTAATAGCGCGGCAAAAGAGACTTGTTTCCAGCCCGCTTCCACTGATTGTGTTGTTTCGGATGATCTATTCTTTTTTTTCTGAAGTTCGTGATGAGTGGAAAAGTGAACGGAATGCTACCATCAACAATAAAGTTCGCCCTATAAAGAAGACTGTGACGTCGTGGAGCTCTTCATGCAGGAATAACCGTGGTATGGTGTTTTTTATTTGTCGTTTACGAATAGGGCACGCTGGACTTACTCATGGACATCTAATGACTAAAACCGATGCACCCGTTTGTGTCTGCTGCGACTGTCGACTAACGGTATACCGCATCCTTGTGGACTGTATCCGTTATGCGGCATTGCGTCGGAAATTTAAATTATGGACTAAAATTTAGTTTAAATTAGGGGTATTTTAGGAAAGAATATGACGATGTTATCGAACATATTACTATTTCTTAAGGCCGTGCATCTGTATTCGAATATTTAATTATTACTGTAAAGTGTTTCGTCTATTTACGTCGTTTGGCGTATGCCAGATGGTAATTTTTTGTTTTAAGTTAGACTTTTAATATTGTATTTCATTGTGTTTATTTTGCCTTTAGCATAGGCACTTTATGCTACGAAGAATATTTTTTATTATTATATTGTGCGTTTTAATTGTTAATTTTATTTGTTAGTGTAATTTAATTTTTAAGTTTGGTGTGATTAACTTAAATAATAATATTGTAACCGGGTGCTTATAACAACTCTTCGTTGTGCAGGGAAAAACATTTTCTTCATGATGGTCGTTCCACCCCGGTTCTCCATTGAATTTATAGAACTACCATGTATATTCCGTACTAGGTTTTTAAAACGTGTTTCATCGAGAAAAAAAATCCTAACCTTACTTGTAACGAAATAACCATTTTTTACCGGAGTACTGGAAAAAAATACTATTGGAAATAAATTTAAAATCATTCATCCAACAAATGAAAATTGATAACTTATATATTAATTTTTTTTAATGTAATCTAACGACGTTATGGGTGGTTAAAATTGTATTACAAGGAAAACAGACGAAAACTATTATATTTGCGTTATTTTCTGTAATTTTTTTCTTCATCTAACTTACACCTTACAAAAGTATCAAGTTGTTATTTAGTAGACAATTCGATTTTTTCCATTCGGTGGTTCATAAGATGTAATTGAAAGTCAAGATTTTTTCCTCGTATAAAGTAAAAATTAATAAATGTTTAATCTAATAAAATCTAAAAATAATTTATTGTATTACTATTAAGAAAGGAATTATTTGATTTATGATGTAACAAAATTTATCTGTTCAAAATTAGTAGTTTAATCATTAACATATGCATTTTTATTTAGTATAAATTTTAAAGTTTGAGTTGGTGTTGGTTTAAAATAAATAATACAAATTAAACCTTCAGAAATAAATTTAAATATGAAATATATGCATGTTCTACCTTTGGAGTATTAGCCAGATAACTGAGCATAGCGTGTTAGTTTAACATAAATTTTATCCGTGCAAAGCAAAATCTGTCTTAGAGGATTCTTATTAATGTTTTTTTTATTGAAAATTTATTACATGCGAAGGGACTTAAAAAAATAAGACTCTGGAAAAAATGTTAATATAGCGCATGTTTTAAATCATTGATAAATTTGTTTTATAATTGAAATAAAAAGTAGCTCTTCTTTAAAAAAAGAAAAATGCCAACTGTAAAACCAGACACTTAATTGAAAAAAAATAAAATAAACCAGTTGCATCCGGAAGTTGTGGAACGGAAGTACATTATAGAAAAAATAAACACAAATTATAAAAAGCGTACGAACTGTTGTATATTTTCTTCTTAATTGTTACGTGTTGTGATTAAATAAAGTAGAATACTGCTTGGGTCCATAACCGCAGACCTGTTGAGGTATGAGACAAAAGAAATCCACCCATCCGTCTCGTCGTTCTAATGTTATTATTCCTAATAAAGATGATTCTTCACCTGTTTACAAAAATTTCTTGTAAACAGTATGCGTCAGCTTATAAACATGATGGTAGCAAAACCTGAGTTATTATGAATAAATTACATAAATTCCTTGTATAATTATTCATAGTTTTTAATTTTATTCAAACCATAGTTCAGTTTTAAGAGAATACTCAATATGAATTAGCGAAGTTCTATTCCCGTATTATACATTCATGTAAATTTTAGTATTTTGTATGGCAGGATTTAAAAAAAACAGTCGTTTAAATATATTATATTCACTTGTTTTTATATCATTACGTAAAATATTTGAACGTGCTTATTTTTATTGCAAATTAACAAAATAGTTATTGCACCTTTAATAGTCGAGCGTTAAATTCAACATCTTGGGTTTTTTTAAAAAACAAAATAAAATGTTTCTTCAGGGTATTTAAATATTAAAGTTCTCTTCTCAAAATAAAAACTCAATTCATACTCTGATTACATCTTTTTGATCAACTTTCTTAAAAAAAAAAAAAAATAAATAACATCCATGCATTTATATTTATAATTTATAAATATGTTACTTTTTAAAAAAAAAAAAAATTATTCCTAAAAAAATGTGTTGAACAGCACCGGTACCTATGAGATCCAGCTGATTATTCTTCCGTTGCCATTTTTAGTAAATCTCTAATCAGTTAAAAGGTTTTTCGACAATTTTTAAAAAATTAGATTTCTATTTACAAAAATATTATTGTGCCGTTGATTGACAATTTAAGTAAATTGTTTTAATTAAACTAAATTTTTTATCATTGTTTAACATGTAATTTATCAGATACACAAATATCTATTTTCAATTAACGAATTCAAAATTGTTATTACGTTCTGCAATAATGGTATATGATATTACCATTTTTTTATTTATTTTTTTTCAAAAAATTGTGTTTTATAATGTACTATAACCTTTATTCTTATTTAAAAAACTTGGTAGTAATGTTGTGTTACACTGATAAAGGTTATGCCACAAGTTTTCCTGGTTTCTTTGAAGCAGTGGTATAGCAGTTCCTTTTATTAACGGTGAAATAGCATATTTTACATGATCTATTTTCCTCCTTTTTAGGTAAGAAAGCTAACTACTGTAATGGGTACCATGATTTGACTTACGGAAAATTTCGATATATCTTCGCGTTTCACATCCCCCCGACCCCAAAACCACCGTCAGCTCAAAAGTTTATATATATATATTCACTTTCTTGTGGACACTATAGCTGCTGTAATTTTGAGCCAATCACTTTCAAATTGTTGCTTAAAAATAACTCGTCCCAAAATCAAGGTCGAGTTTGTTAACGGTCAAAATCGGACCATGTGAGTGGAAATGGGGAAATTTTTCGACAAAAATCGCTATAACTTTCTTATTATGTACAATATCGAATTCATTTAAAGTTCCTACAATTCTTTGGATAAGGGCATAAAACTTATCTAAGTAAAGATTTTTGATATCACCAACCATTGACCCAGGAGGTGGAAAAATGGAGTTTCGAAGACAAAAATTCATACCTCCCTTAATAGGCACAGTATCGAATCAGTTTAAAGTGGTCGATAGTCCTCTAAACATTACCTAAAACTTTTGTCTGAAGCAATTTTTTATATGACCATTTTAGGATGACCAAACGTTTGCTGAAATTGTAAGAAGATGGGGCTTGTCGTATGCTAAATATATGAAACCTTTTTTCACATGCAACCAATATCGTATTTAGTAAATTTGAAGTTTTTCTTAACTTTAAGATGAAAATGTTTTTATCCCCGTATTTAGCGCCGATGAAATCTACCTCCGCCTTCCGGCGTGCCGAAAGGGATTTGTTTAATTTAAAATATATGTCCGCACTTGATGCGTTTGACGCATGGTGAAAAAGTTACTTACTTTCAAGTTTATTTCTTTATAAACTTACTTAATGTATATATATTTTAAGCCGTAAGAAGTTTTTTTTTTCTAGAGAAATTATTCTCATTATACTAATTTTATAGCTTAAAAATTTTAAGATTTTGTTTGTATACTCAAATTTCGAGAAATATTAAATTTTTCTTCTTAAAATAAAAGTCAATATACGGACATCTCCGAATATATATTTTTGATCCATTTCTTGAAAAAAAAAAAACCATTGGAAACAGTAATGAAACTGATAAATGTTGAACACATTTTTTGTTATTACGTATTTCTTTTTTATTATAAAACATTGGCTATCCGTTTTGGGAAATAGTTATTAAATTATCGTAATTTAAGCGTTTTTCTTTCTTAAATTTCTATTTTAATTTAATGTACCATATCCTGTGTAGTTGATTTTTTCAATAATAGAAATTATATAATTTTGTCATGCATGTAAAACAAGATATTTCCTTTAGAGTATAAGGAGGTTGCTATTAGTATATTAAATACATTCTTCTCTTGTTAGTGTGTTATTTTTATATAATGTGTTTTTTGTTACTAATTTAATTGAACCAGATGCACTACTTCTCCATTAACCTTATCGTCATCCTTTAAAAAAGCCTAATTCAAGTACAACTTTTTTTATAATAACTTTCTATTAAAAAAAGTGATTTAAGTATTTGGGGTTCTTCATTGCCGAGTTAAATTTATATTTTGGTAGTTTTTTTTATTTATGAAGATAAATGTAATATTTTATATGCTAATTAGATCATTTTTTATTAGATTTTTTGTTAATTTATTAGGTTTTTCGTTTGTTTTTTTTTTTAAGTAAAATACAAAATAGTCTAATGAACAGTAGTTATTAACTTATTATTCAGAATTAATCGGTAAAACTCGATAATTTTTTAAAAGTTAAACATAAGTTTCGGAATTTTCAAGTACAATCAAAATAGTATTCTTTGTAATTTACGAGAAAAGTATGCTGATTTATGTATGTCTGGTAGATGAGATGTTATATGTATTAGCGGAGAGTAAGTGTTACTTAGTTTTTTTTTCGTATATTGTAATCGATACTACTTAAACCGAATTCACTGTGAAATTGTGTTAACGACTGTAATTATTATCAGTTATCTGTAGTTTACACACGTATAAAAAAATAATGATCAATTTATGATTGTAAATAAAAGAGCCTTATTAAACTAATCTCTTTTTAAGAACCAATAATATTATCTTAATTGTAGGCTAAAATTACTGCTCCAAATTATTTTTGTAATAAGTAGATATATAATGGATTAAATATGGCTATTTCTTAAAATGTTAATTATAATTATTGTATAATTAAGTAATTATTGTTTAGATTATTTTTTATTGTGTTGTACTAAAAATTAACTCGCATGTTAGGAAGTACTCTCGCAAATTACGATAAGTAATTTACACTGCATCACAGAAATGGTTCCACTATGTATATCGTTAACGTTTAAATCATTCATATGACAATAACAAAAAAAAAAACGTGTATTTACTTTGCCGGATCTGATTATGATTTACAATAAAATTGTATTTCAATTGATTTTAATTAATCGTTATTTTATAAAGCATTTCAATAGATTATAGTATAAACCAACTGCAAAAACAAATTTTAATTTTTATATAGTGCCATAGATTTCGGTTTGAGACTAATGTAAAGCATTTAATATAGAAGCGAGTAAACCGTATTTGAGACTGTAATACCTGGGTGTTCAACTTAAAAGAGGCCCCATTACTCTGTAGTTGCTGCTTTCTACTAAAATACTTTCTATACTAAATACTTATTATATACTATATACTTTTTAATACTAAATACCTTCGTTAAAATGTGTATATTGATGAGATGTATAAAACAATGTGGAAGATGTTGGTACGACTGGAGCTGGAATGGGGGGAGTGTTTATTGTCTGCACATTTGAATATTGACAGTCTCTGTCGAGCATCGGCTTTTGAACAAGGTTGCGTAATTGTATTTGCTTATTAAAATGCGATTGACTGTTAAAGAACTCATGGAACCTTATGTAGAGACGAAACCGTACGTTGTGTGTCGGCAAAAATTGAGAGAAAAATTTGAAAAGGAAGCGCCAGTGAAAAGCGTTATTCAGAAGTTAGTTAAAAATTTTCGTGAAATGGGTTCGATATTAGACCACAAATGTACCCAACTTATGTCAGTTTTGACAACGCAGGTCGTACAGGACATTAAAGCGGAAGTTAAAAGATTTCCTCTTAAAGATTTGCGGAGATTACCGGGAAAAGAACATTTCATTAGGTTCACTCCTTACTTCAATGAGGAGAATGGTAAAATTTTATCCGTATCGAATAAAGATTTTCCATAAGCTATTTAATGCTGATTAATCCAAAAGTTTTCATTACCGTCAGTGGTTAAAAAACTTCATTAGAGGCAACATTAGCATTTTAGATCAAACATTTTTCACAGATAAAGCGTGGTTTCACTTGTTTGGGTATATTAGTAGTCAGAACTACCGGACCTGGGGTACTGAATACTCGCACTTTTTCTTTGAATCTCCCCTACACCCACAAAAAATAGGCCTATATTATGCGGTTTCAAGGCAACGAATAATAAAACCTTTTTTTAAAAAAAGAAATATGGATGCTGCCATCTACCAAGAAATTATCCAACAGTTCATAAACTTACTGCAAAGGGATGAGTGTGACTGCTGGTTGCAACAGGACAGAACCACTTCCTATTCAGCTCGCTCTACTATAGAAATGCTGCAGGATTTTGTCGGTGGAAGTATCATTTCTAAAGGATTGTGGCCACCAAGATCCCCTGATCTAACTACTCCAGACTTCTTTGTATGAGGTTACTTAAAAGAAATTATTTATAATAGCAATCCATACACCCTGCAGGAGTTGAAAACGTACATTACCAATGCCATCCAGAAAGTAGACAGGGTACAGCTAACGAGAGTAGCCAGGAACATGATCAAACGTTGACAAGTATATAGAAGTGGATGGACATGATCAATACCTTCAATACCTTCTGTAAATTATTATGTAAGTGTTTGCCAATAAGTTATTATTAAGTAGACTAAACTAAGCGATGGAGTCTCTTTAAGATAAACACTGAATAAATACAGCACAGCTTTCCTTCGCTCTAGGACTTGGTTTGGTTTGCTTGGCATTTCTCACCTCACCACCCCATTCGGTCGCCCAAAAGCATAAGACCGAATGTCTGTGCCACAAGCCGCAACTGTACCTTGAACAGTTTAGCGACCAGTATCCTAATATAGCTCCCAGTAATTACTTAACAGCGTGAACGGACTAAGCGCGGTGCCATACACCAACGTGTCCCAACCGCTCACTTGTCATATATTTGTTAAAATGGGTAGGCGCACCCCGTCAACTACTAAAAATATGTATGACATGCATAGTAAAATTTATTTCGTCAAGACAGCAATTCGCTGCCTCACATAAGTCACTGAATACCAGGAAGAACCTGTCAACCATTTTATAGTGCTTGGAGCCATAATAATTGACTGATGATCAGCCGTACCCAATGTTAGCTTCCCAAGGCAGTGCGGTAAGACTCTTTCCCTTAAGCAAACTACTGATGCCGGTTGCACAAAGCAACCGCACGGTAGGTTCTCCCACACGGTCCGATAATGCGGTTGTCGCCACATTGGAAATTCTGCAGGATTTTTTCACGCTAGGACTTGTATGCTGCAGTATTTTTTGTATGAAATTTGACTTTTCTTTTTAAAACGTTAAACCAGTTGGTGATTTTTTATCTGCCCGCTCGCAAGTATGCAAATTAATAGCAAAAAAAAAAATATTTCAATATTCATTTATTTATTTTATCATAAATTATATATTTTAATTTATAAAGAAGCTAATACGGTATATATCCTATATCGTATGAGATATAATTGTATCACGTCTTCATAAAAATGGAATAGTATAAAAGTAACTAATTTGAGATTTGACAAAGCTAGTTAAAATTGAAGAATGTTGTTTCAGAATTAATGAAACAATTTGATCATGGATTTCCCGGATTATAATTTAATAAACTAAGGCTACCTGAATCGGAGCTTTAAAATAGTCATTTTAAGATTTAAAAAACTCAAATAGTGTTTGATAAATGTTGATAGGCATTCATAAAAAGTCTAATTGAACTGGTTAAGTTTTGTTTAGACATTATAAAACCTGTTTAACATATTTATCTTCAAATTCCACCAAATGAATAATAGTAACAGAGAAACACATCCCAACCCCGCAGGGGGAAGACACCCACCTTGTGACTTACCGATCGCCACACCACTCCCTTCGTTCGGAGCCCAGAGAGGCTTTATCGGAGGTCGTCTTTAGACCCCAGTCTACATCTCACAGTTTACATCTCACAGTCATCAGCCAGGCCTCGGTCGGGATGCCACCGATGTAAATGCCTCTGCAGACATTTGCACCAGTAAAATACAAATCAAATTTTGCCTTCACGTAGACCTGAAACGGACATCTTCACATCTAACCTAACAATGATTCTCTCAAACTAACTAACCGAAACCGCAGAAGCATGGATCCCGCGCCTAGTCCAAATTTGACAGCACCGTTCGTGACTGTGAATGCCTCAGAAAACGAACGAGTTGAAAGTTAAATCAGTGCTACACTCATACCAATCAAAATTATGTTTTACGCAATATATAAATTCAGACCTACACCCAAATAAGTCGATCAAATTAAGTTACCTAACAAGGAGAATGTAACCTCATTCCGGTCCGCGCAGGAGCCGGGGACAAACTCCGGAGTCTTGCGCGACATTACCATATACAAAAGCCACACCCCCGGTCGCACGGGCTACCATACCTCGGCGAAAAAAACAGTATTATGTAGTACTGTTGATGCTTATAAATTTTGTGTTGTGCCTGTAACAATTGTTTTGTATATTAGTTGAACAAAATTAGTGTGCCATGCCTGACCGGGATTCCAACCCGGGACCTCCGGATAAAAAGTGGTAGCGTCTCAGCCTTTCATCCGGCGGTCCCGGTCAGTTATAGCATTTAATACACTACAAAAATTGGGATTCATCTCATCTTCTGAAGCAATACCTAACAGTGATCCCAGAGGTTAAAAAAAGGAAAAAAGTATGTTTTTCTGAAAATTTGAATACGATATTTCTAGATCGTGACGTTTGGATAATAATGATCCATCCAGTTGTTCGCCCTTAGTAAATATAAATTTTTTTAGATATAACTTTTTAAAGTAATAATTTCATCGTAAACTATCTTCACTTTTCTTCGGTTTCGTTGTTTATTTACATTTTGTTTACTTTTGATTTTGGTAAATTATACTGTTAATTATTTCTAATGTTCACATTGATACAAATTGTGCAATAGTGAAAACAATTATTCATTATTAAGTCTAGACTGTTTGTTATTTCCGTTTATTATTATCGGTATTATTATCCTCGCCATTGTTTAGAATTAAATTATCGGTCAAGAGCCTCTAATGCTTTTACGGATGTTAGTTCAACTACAGAATTGTTGAGCAGCGAAAAAATTAATCGTTGATTAAAATCATTGATAGGATTTTTTTTTTGACAGGATACAAAATATATTTTTTAATTTTTTAATAAAAATCAAATAACCCAGACTTATTTTTTCCAGAAAACTTAATATAATGTAATGCGGTATGCGTATTTTTCCACCTTTTTTGATTTATAAAATATTTTATGTTTTGTCTATTAAGATAAGAACCAAAGAACATCGTTAAATTTAGTTAATGTTAAGATTATGATTAATACAGTAATGTTAAATTTTTAGGGTAGCAAAAAAATTAGTTTCTAAATCTGTTTGTATATTTATATCTGCAGCTAATTAAATATACAAAATATTTTTTATAAAATAGTTATTTTCTGAAATTATTTATTTCAGAAATTAAAATGATGAATATTATTAATAGCTAAAGATGAACATTTTTAATATAGCTTTGTGAAAAAAATTAGTGTTCGAATTTCATATTTGTTCTCGTTTTGATCTCATTGTTTTTAATTGGTCTCATTTCTTATTTAAAAAAGAAAAAGAAAAAATTTTGAATATCGCTGTTGTATTTCATATCCTCAGAATTTGTATACGGCCTTACAGTCCTCTAATGTATCTTCAAAAAAAAAAAATCTATAATGATTTTTACATAACATTTAAAAGTACATGTTACACGATATATCCGAGAATCAAAAGAATTTCTGCTTCTAGAAGAACATACTGTTTTTGACGGTATAATTGTGTTCGTTCCTTTTGAATTCTACGTTTAGTGGTGAACAGAAGCAGTATCCTATCTTAATAGCATTTGTTTAAAAGCTACAAAAGAAATTCTACATTTTTCATTTTCAATAATGTGATATACGAGTATGAAAAAATATTGGTGTAATAAATATTTTACAGGAATTTTGTTTTGAATGACACATTGCACGTCCTGCTTCCACGTTATCGGAAATAACTTTCATTGCCCATGACTGTTGAATTGATTTATTCCTCAATGATCTTGCCTTCAGAATCTCTTTAGCGTCTTCTTATGTTCGTTTTTCTCTTTATAATTCTTTGTCACACACTTCCTGGATCGGACGAGATTGTTCCTTAATTAACGAATCACGTATTCTTAGGTCTCCTTTTAATTTCTGTTGGAAAAAAAATTTATTACAGCATATGTTGCAGTTAGTCAATGGAAAGATCGTTGTTGAAACTACCACTCCAGATGTCACTGGTCATACTAGACTCACTTCGTGTTACATATTAGCAGGAGAACAGAGATCAATATGTGATCTCATACCTGTGATTCATAACAAAAAGCTGTGATTTATACCTCACAATGAAAGACAATAGAAAAGTGCACGTTACATAGAGACCTGAGAATGAGGCTAAAATTAACAGAAGATTTAGCGATCTATTTATCTTATGATAAAATAGAGAAGAAAATTATTTTTTAAGAAAAAGTGGTCTGTTAGAGCGACGCGACTATGACTTTAACGTTTAATACGTTTCATGATGACTAATTATTGATTTATCTGTTTACTTTTTAGGTAGATTTCATAAGAAAGCATTGTAATATAGTATCATGATACGACTTCCGGAAAATTTCGACATATCTTCGCATTTTATATCCCCTAGACCCCAAAACCACCGCCAGCTCAAAAGTTTATATATATATATATTTCACTTTCTTGTGGACACGATAATTGCCGTAAATTTGCGCCAATCACTTTCAAATTGTTTCTTATAAATAACTCGTCCCAAAATCTCGGTCGAGTTTGTTAACAGCCAAAATCGGACCATGGGGGTGGAAATGGTGGGCTTTTTCGAAAAAAACAAAATATCGCTATAACTTTCATATTAAGTAAAATATCAAATTCGTTTAAAGTCCCTACTATTCTTTGGATAAGGGCCTAAAACGATTTGGCCCAGGGAGTGGAAAAAATGGGGTGAAGATAAAAAATCATACCTCCCTTAATAGGCACAGTATCGAATCAGTTTAAAGAGGTCGTTAGTCCTCTAAACATTACCTAAAACCTTTTTCTGAAACAAATTTTGATATGACCAACCCTTACAGCAAGGAATGACTAAAATGTTGCTGGAATTGTAAGAAGATGGGCTTGTCGTATGCTAAACATGTGAAAAATGTCTTTACATGAAACCATTGTCGTATTGAGTAAATTTGAAGTTTTTCTTAACTTTAAGGTGGAAATCTTTTTTATCCTCTATTTAGCACCGATGAAATCTATCTCCGCCCTCCGGCGTGCCGAAAGGGGTTTTTTCATTTGTTTTGTGTTACTGATTAATATATTTTAGTATATATTATTAATAATTTTGGGTCCTTTACACCAACGTTTAATAGTTTTGGCGACATTTCTCTAGGAACACAATATCATTTTGTTTTTAAGTGGCAAGGGCTATACATCCTTGTCATATTGTGTTTCTTCTGGGGGTTTCATTGTTTCATGAAAAGTCTTTCTAGATCATCTGCTTGACAAGATTGGCCTTTTGACTCAGTCGCTTATTTTAATGAGAGTGGGGAATGTTTTTGCTTGTGACAAAGACTAATGACCACATTAGTCGATAGCCACTATGAAAATATCGGTTAAAAAAATTGTATAAAACTTTCCTGCATTAGCTTCATTAAAGGATTTGATGTTTTTATGTTTAGCTTACCGTAAATCATAAATATTCGTTTTAGCTTTTCTATTATTATTAAGTGGTAATTAATTGTTAATAAAATTAATTTGGTTATTTCTTCGAAAATATAATTTTTCTTACAAAACGTAGCAAAACGCTTATAAATAAGAGGCATGATTATGAATAATTTTTTTATCTAGTAAAAATATAAGATAGACTGTTGTTTTTATTAAATTTCGAAACACAATATCTTGTTTAAATTGAAATAGTTTATATATGAAGAATAATATTTTTTTTTGTTTTTTTTTACTAACGACCATATAATCAAGCACGTATTATTATTTTTCAATGTCACGTGATATCCGGTCTCTCACTGGTGATGCATGCCAAACTGCCGGCTCTATGTGAATAACTCATTATTAATATATATCTTAAAACAATGTTCCATGGAAGAAATATAATGAAATGAAGGAATCAAGTAGTATAATATACTTATACTAGTTACTCGTATATTGTGTATTATACCTTTGTATGAATAATAATCAAATCGTATAGCCTTCAGTTTTATGATTAATGGTTGTTGAATGTAAGGGATAAGAAATTCTGTGACTTCGTTGAAGAAATCGCATTAATCATAGGATTTCTTGATTAAATTGCTTCCAATTTATCCGCTTTTTATCACATTTTGTTGTCCTTCCATATAATTTCACGTATTATTTATTGTAAATCATTCTGGATCGGATTTCATTTCAGTAACATATTAATCATCCCGGTTTATTGCAAATTCATGTTATTCTCGTACCTGAAACAAATGTCCGTTGACCTTAAAGAAATGTGGAGCAGAGTAATATGATGTCTTTTGCAAGAGTAAGAAGATTGATTCGTGAGTAGTGCAATTCCTTCCTTTGTTCATCCAATAGATTTTTAATAAACAATACCGGTTCTTAGATATTTTTATATTATAATTTATTTGAAATTACAACTACACTGAATTTTTTTACAGGTTTATTCGTTAATGTTTTCGTATTATGATTAAAAATAAAAATAATGTTTTAAAAAAATCAGTTATATTATTGGTAACTCATTTTTCTTTACTTCTTTCCTTAAAATGTTCAAATGAGATTTATTAGCAACGGATTAATGGTCTTCCAAGTAAATGTTTTAATTATTATTTTGTTTAATTTCATTGGTAATACTGATTTGGTTGAATTTAAGCAGAATGTTTTATGTGATATATTATAAAAAAATAAAAATAATTAGACAATTATTTTGTTTAAATTAAATATAAATCTGTGTTATTTTATTCTATTTATGATTTTTTTTTTTTTTTTTTATGTTCAAGCAAAATGTTAATCAATTCGGTTGGTAGAGAAAACGCCTCCTACTAATAAAACATAAAATCCTCTGTGTGACACTACATAAATATGTATAAATTATTTATATAATAGTTTCCATTTACCAACAATCTTTAATAGTAATATTCGAGCGCTTTCGAATTATTAATCCATTCTCAGGAATAATGATGTGTTATACATTATAATTATTTACTTCACATATCATTAATTATACTGTTGAATTTTATAAAAATATAAATATAGAAATTGATCGTCAAAAGGTAAAATAAAGTTAACGTTATCCGTCATGTCAGTATGAAGGTCTCAATTGTTAAGTTTATTCTATGTTTAAATATCTATATGTTGCTTAGTTTTCATAAACTGCTGCGCAGGTACTTAATATTTTTATTAATGCTAATAATCTAAAGTGTTTTATTTTTTAATTTATTTATTATAATTATATATTTTAAAAGCATCCGACAACAATTACGTTTTATAATGAATGCATGCATTAAGCATTAAAGCATGTAACACGTAAGTAAATGATTCTAATTTCATTAAAATGAGGATGGAAAAATTATATTAAAATTCTCATAGATTTCTATTTTATTTGTATAGTAACAGGCCTACATATTTTTATTTCCGTTCGTTTAACCTTGATTCAGATTACATTCGCTTCCGTTTACCCGTTTGTTATTACATAGAAAGAAATTTAATAATTTTGCATTTTACTCTCTCTCTTTCTCTATGTGTGTGTGTGTGTGTGTGTGTGTGTGTGTGTGTGTGTGTGTGTGTGTGTGTGTGTGTCCTTGTATCTAATAATACATTGCTAAGTAATTATTATAATTCTCACAAACTGTTGTGATGACAAACATAAAAAATAGCGTAACTATACAACGAGCAAGACGTTAGATTGCCAGCTTAGATATCAGACTGTTAACTTTTACAAAATTTTAAATCAGATGTATAATGCTGGCGCAGCTGACGGAGATTTTCATTACTCTATTTACTAAATATGTAGTTACAAGATTCCTTCGGAAAGTCTATCCCAATTTCATCTTAAACGTCCATGTGTTGTGTTTGTTTGGTATAATGATAATTGTTAGAAAATTCTTAGAGATTGTTGGAAGAGTCTATTAAAATTCAGTCGTATATCAACATCTGAGTGTTTCAGAACTTATCTTAGTGCAAAAACAGTTGGCCATTAAATATTTCAGGAATCTAAACGTTTAACTTAAAGAAATCATATTCAGTCTTTGAACATAAAAGAAATTCAACATCTATACTTTCTTCTCTTATATGAAGGAAACTAAAACCCATGTGTGAGCCAGATCTAGGGCCCCTTAGGACTGTAGGACGTTAGCATTTTGCAGGAGTCTTCAGGTGACGTTGTAACTTTTCCTTGGAGAATCATTAATTTCTTTGAACATTTCAGTGACGTTACGAAAAATAACGCTGTAAATACTGTAAACGCTATGAAAAATACAGTATGCTGTAAAATACTCATGTAACTCTCCCCCTGAAAACGATAACTAACATGTACCTATCTAAACTGTCCCATCTTCCAAATTTTGCACTGAACCATTAGTGAAATCTGTAGAACAAAATTTTTTATAATGTATTTCTCCTAAATCATGCTTTAAGCCATTGTGATTCCTGCATTGAAGTCCGATAAAAGTCATTGAAGTCCAGCTACTGTTCTACGTCTTTTAACAATATAATATGTTGTCTGATTGTGCGGTATATTGTGAAGAATTTAATTTTCTTAAAAATTTTGAGAAAATATTTTCTCAAAAAGCGATTTCAGACGAGGTATATGACCATCAGATCGTCCGCAAAGTATCTATGTAAGATTATCTTTGGAATAAATGACTTTGAAATCGGAAATTTTAGAAAATATTTTGTGAAAAATATGAACTTTTATGTATTTTTGAGAGATTATACTTGTTAATAATAAAAAAAAATAGCTGTAATTTTTATAAGATTGTGTCATATTTCTATTAAAAAATTTATCTTACTCGTGTTTGTCACTGTAAACGTCACAGTTCCTGTTATTTTATTTTTCAATCTTATATGAATTTATTTTCATTCGGGTTATATTTTAACTATAATCAATGAAAATCACAATTTAACCATTTTAGTAATACATGCTGCGGTCTGTATATAAATTCCTTTTATCATAAATTTTTCATTTCATTTGTGTTTTATTGTTTTGTAATAATTTTTTTTTTCAATAGATCTATAAATTTTTCAAGAATATAAATAGACCGTACATCAGTGAACGAACAAATTCACGGTATCGCTTCGTTAATGAATATAGATGTGATGCGCGTGGAGATTTTGTTAAAAAAGTTCAATCACACGACCACAAATAACTCATGGTCATTGTATAAGTCGTCACCCTTCATACTGAATACCTAAACAACCCATAATTTTTTTTATTGCCACATTTTATCTTTTACTTGTGATATTTTATACTTGTGAAACTATTTTTGTCCCCATTAAAATTATCTGAAAGTACGAAAAATAAAAAAAAACCTACAGTTATTTTATTTAAAATTATGACGTATGTGGGTATTGTATGCATTGTATACAAATTAGTATCCCAGATACTGATTTGTAGAATATGAAATCGTTTATCTTATTATGGCATGTATAAGGCGCTTACGTTCATTATTTTACACACCATAATTGTATGTTTTTACTTCCTCGTACGAACTAAAGAAAGTATTGTAATGGCGAAATATTTAGGTTTTCAGATTTCAACGGAAATATCCGTTTTGATCATTCGTGAATCCATTTTGACTAGTTTCGGCGTGACGCCTGTACGTACGTATATATCTCGCATAACTCAAAAATGATTAGTCGTAGGATGTTGTTTTTTGGATTTAGGACTGTTATAACATCTAGTGTATCTTCCATTTTAATTGAAATCGACTGAACCAAAAGTGTCCAAAAAAGTCGAAAATCCAAAAACAATTTGAATTTTGGTCTTTTTATTAACTGCAGTTGTAAGCTCTCATTGAAAGTTTTTTAACCATATATCATAAGTGGTACTTACTTTCATTGGTTCCAGAGTTTTATAGCCAAATACAATTTTAATTAATGAAATATTTGGATCTTAGGGGAAGGCACATCAGTTTGAATCGGACTTGATCTCCTGTTTTTTTCATTTTTTTAAAATTTAAATAGATTGATTTATTAATAAACCTCTCATTGTAAAAAAAAATTTGATGATGAATAATAACAAAAAAAAAAAAAAATTAAAAAATATCAGAAGTTATTAATGAAATAAAAATTATGTACTTTTATTTTTTTTTTAAATGTGAATATGTAATTTAATAGGCGTACAAGGAAGTCATATGTTGTCTACATCAGATTTTTTGCATTGATTATAATTTTTATGTTATTTTTTATTTATTCTTTAATTGTTGATTATTTTATTATAATATATTTGTTATTCTCACGGGTAATAAAAACGAACTGCTCCATAATTTCGCTACTTTCATACACACCGGCCCCGGGAATCGGCTGACTACATTCTTCATCCCGCAGCCGAACCGCTGCTGGGTATAAATAGAAAATTAATATCGTTGTTAATGAAGCGTGTTAATAATCGCTAGCGTGTTAATATCGTTGTTAATAAAAATTAGGTTGTTATTGATGGAAAGATAGAGTGACAAAAAATTATTGCTTATGTTATATCGTTGTCCTAAACGGAGAAGTAACAGAACCTGCGGATTCAACCATTTTTTTTTTAATCTGATGTGGACACCACATGACTTCCTTGTACGCCTATTAAATTACATATACACCTTTTTTTTGTTTAAATGAAAAGTACATAAATTTAACGTCATTAATAACTTCTGATATTTTTTCATATTTTTTGTTTTTTTCCGAACATTGGATCGAGATGAACAGGACCGGCATATCCATAAGCGATCCACGCGAACGTGTACTTCCATGTATAATTTTAACTTTTACCCGTTTGCATCCAGGTGGCTAAAATTGGTGTGTATGAAAGCATCTTTTGCCTGGAAATGTCAAGAGAAACCATGGTATAATCTTCTTTAGAGCAGTTTATAAGAAAATTATAGACAAAAAAAGAAGTGGTTATAGTCCGTGTTAATTCATAAAAGAATTAAGATGCAATTATTCAAAAATAAATAAGAACACAATAATATAACAGTTTTGAAAGAAAAATCGTTAAATATTTCAGTGCGTATTTAAAATGTATGTAAAAGAGTATATAAGAAATTTTAATTTCTGTAAAAAAAAAATCTTAATTTAATTTTAAATGAATTGGTCGGATAACATGATGTAATTTACTAAAATAATTAAATTATAATGAGGTTTTTTCACATAGTCATAAGTAAGAAGTGTTATGCGCAAAAAAGTTGTGTTATCTGGTTTGATTTTCTTTTTTTTTAGGAAAGAATGTCTTTTATAGGTTGTTTTAATTCAAGATTTTATTTAGGTTGGCTTCTTTTTAATGCTATGCATGTATACATTTTTTTAAATATTTTTTATTTGTTTTTAATATATAATTTTAAAAGTTATCAATTGGGCAACAGTAGTAACCTGCCATTAAAAAAAAAACTGTGTATCTCATGGCGTACTTTTACCATTCAGTCATCCATCTCTAGCCTGATAATGTAGACTTGTATTGCTTAATAAAGATTTGATAAAAATTTGGTAGATAATCTTTTTTAAATACCAGTCAATAAAAATGATTAGTAATAAAGTTAATAATAGCTTTTCTTTGTTGGAAAGTCAGGTCAATAATATAATTTATAATAATAAATAAATAACTCGTGATGTACGCTACAACAGTTGTACTCCAGATTAATAAAACATAGTTTTTCTACAAAATTATTTAGATTAATATCGCTGTAAGGAAAAAAGCCTTAAATTTATTATTATTTTGTGTGTGTGTGTGTGTGTGTGTGTGTTTGCGCGCGCGCTCGCGCACGCGCGTGTGTTAATGCTGGCTTTTTTCTATGACGTTATGTTTATAAATACTATTTTATTACCTTTGCAAATTAGTTATGTTAGCTATACATTTTATATAGATAATAAATGGTAAATATTTTTAAAATTAGGCTAAGTTTTATTCACGTAAAATGTTAATGAAGTTTTCATCAATAAGTTTTTTCACGAATCATGAAATGTAACGGTTTCATAAATTTTATTTATTTCTTCCTACTTGTTTATGATGTTTATTTATTTGAATTGATTCAGTCTGTTTTTACTATTTATAGTATTAAATATTTTTTATGTTTCTGTAAGAATAAACAAAGCACAAAGATACTTTTTTCATCTCTTTTTTTACTCGTATTTAGTATTTAAGACTTACTTTTACTAAATGGACAGATTTCGACGATTCTTTTTTATTTTATAGAAAGTAACGTCAGTTACTTTTTTTTTTGTATTTTTGTTTTTATAATAACCTATTTTCAGGTTTCGTATTTGTGTATTTTTTTTTTTTTTTGTGAACATTTCATTAAGGTGTTGATTGAAGGACGACCCGGATAGCGTAGATCACGCCCTAAATTAGAAAGTACAATCTTTCTACTTGCTCTGATCAATGAGACCCATCACTACCTATGCCATTCCGTACTAAAGATTGCTTAGTTTTTTCATATAAAAGAGATCAACAGTCAAACTTTATTGTACTCCCCAAATGTAGTACTTGCACAGGATGCCGGGATTTTTTTAATTTCAGAAGCAATGGTTATTCCAGTACTAAAACCTGGTTAGGATAAATCATGCCCTTCAAGTTATTGTCCTATCTTCTTGAACAGTACCCTGTGAAAGTTGATGGAACGAATGGTAAACCTTCGTCTAGTGTGGTAACCCTGAGAAAAACGCCCTTATTGCCCCCGAACAATGCGGTTTCCGCCAAGGTAGATCGTCTATTGATCATGTAGTTGCCCTGGAAACTGTTATCAAAACTCTTTCATACCTCGCCAGTGCCTCGTTCCTGTACTTTTGAATATATGAAAGGCATACGAGATGGCTTGGAGGAGAGGAATCCTAAATACGCTGCATTCTCAGGGGGTTTCCTGATAATCGGTCCTTTCGAGTTTTAGTTGGGACGACGGTATCCGACAGTTTCACACAGAAAACGGAATATCACATGAACGTGTTTTAAGTATTACCTTGTTTGCCGTGGCCATAAATACTATACGTAAACTGCGTGTAGAAACCCGTGTGTGTTTGTTATTTGTAGATGATTATTCAATTTACGTTACATCTAGATCTTTAACTACTGCCAAGAGGCTGCTCCAAAACACAATGACGTGTTTAGAATTATGTTGTAAAATTACTGGATTCATTATTTTCCCGGAGGAAACGAAATGTATTTGTTTTTCCCGGTTGGAGGGAACGTGTTGACCTTCAACTGCATTTGTGTGGTGTTTAATTTGAACCATGCACCCAGGTTAGGTTTTCAGAGCTGTGGTTTGACCAGCGACTGACGTGGATAACATATTTAAAGGAAGTGAAAATAAAATGTCTAAAATTGTTAAACATACTGCGAGTTCTATGTACTATTCGTTGGGGAGCTGATACTTGTTACGCTTCAACCGTGATCTGATCCGTTCCCGCTTGGACCACGGCTTCGTGGCTTTTCGTCTGCACAAGCCACCACTCGGGATGCTCGATATAATCCAACATTCATTTATTCGTCTTGGTACGGATGTTTATCTTATCATTCAAGCCCTGTGATAAGTCTGATAAGACTTATTTAAGTCTTATCAGACTTATTACTTATCAGATAAGTCTGATAAGTGATTTAGACGGAACCAAATGGTCAGCTGTTTATGCATTTCGTATTAAAGCGCAAAGAAATCATTCGACCTTTGATCCGGTGTTCTCCAGCTCGCATCTTAGTCGGTATGAGACACGCCCGAGATCTACTGTTCCACTAGGCATCAGAGCTTCAGCGCCTTTTCTTATCTTTAAATATACAATTACCTTCAATTCTCACTGTTATTCAGTGGAGACTTCTTTTTAAAATTCTTTTATTTTTGTAAAAAACATACGTAATCAAAAATACGTAAAAAATATTTTTTGTATAGCCTCTTTTCAAAAGTTTCATCATATTATATGTAAGTTATTGTTCAACATATCTTTTCTTTTTTTCTGGAGATAATAATAACTTATTTGACTGTTCGTCCATTAAAAAATTACACATTTTTTCCATTTGAATCATCAAAATTACCTATTTTAACTAAACTTGAAAAATTAGAGATAATACCGTGGCTATGCAGTACGCTCTGCTATGGCGAAGCTTGGTTTAAAAAAACAAATAAATAATTAAAGATGTATATTTTTTTGTGGTGAAAAAATTTAGTTGTAATTTATACAGATTCTATTATTTATAATGAGTATTTCTTCCATAATAATTATTTTTTTTTATTAAGATAACTTTTTTGTTATTAAGTTTTTATGAAAAGAAAATAGTAAAGTTTTTTTAATTAACATTCCTATTTATTTAATTCCGCATGGAGTCTTATAATTTTCGTTGCTACTGTTTTTATTAGGGGAGAAGTTTGCGTGACTCATATTTTTTGATCAGACTTATATGAGAGGGATGAGTGGGTGAAAGAAATTGCAGTTCCCTTGGTGACTCATATATATATTTCATTCATCACTTTTTTATTCTCTGTTATCAACGATTTAAATTAAAATGCCTATATGCGGCGCACTGTTATAAGTTTGGTTATTGTCGTAGTCAAGATGAAATAATTAATCGAAAACTGTTCATTTTATATTTCTTTATTACTCATATTGTGTATCAGTAACTTATAAAAGCAGATATGAAATATGCGCTACAGTCACGATTAGTTAATATTAATACATATTAGTAACCTTGATTATTTTTCACGATGTATGTACGCATTGTAAAATCATGATTTGTTTAGAGATTATTATTTTATTTTATCATGCCTGCCAATAATTGCTATTTATGACATACAAGGAAATTCATTTAAACCTGTAATGATATGCTCTTTTCCCGCATTTAAAGGTTACTTACAAAAATACAGCGTATTACAATCGTTCTATGAATACCAACTTGTTTTTCGAGTTGATGAGCTCGCATAACTTGTATGTTTATAAATAGATTGAATATTACTGCATACAAGGAGCTAGTAAAAATTATCTTAGCGTAAAAATAAAAGTCGTTAACTGGAGAAGTGATATACTGTTTATGCGTGACTGCGTGTATTTCTATTTACCGAGTTGCAGACCTGGTATTACACGTATAATTTTCGACTTGCCCAATCCAGTCTGTGCATGAATTGCGCAAATAATCATCGGCTGCCAATAATTTTTGTAATAGCGCGATAACTTTAACGGAATATAAGTATACAAAGCAATAAATTGTATAGAAAGTTTAGTGAACAGCACTACGTTGTACAACATTTTTAAATACTCTCGCCAAAGTTAATCTACACACTTTTTTACTTCGACAATATCATTTCCATTTCCTGATCATCTTGTTAACCTAAACTGTAATGAAATTACGCACCATATTTATGAAATATGTAGCTGCTACCTGCCGTTGGATATAATAATGCGAGTACGTATGCGCGCTGTCTAAGAGAACGACCAGCTGAAAGAACACGACTAATAAATATACTTTCATCATTTGAATAGCTACATTTGCTCCTATGTAATTTATCATTATGATAATGAATCTTGCAATGTTGTTGTATTAACAATGCTTATTACTAATCTTTATAAACATTACAAAAATAAGAAGGCGGAGATTTTTAGACTTTATTAACAGTTGGTAAAGTCAAACTAACGAACCAGCGGTTTAGTGTACTTAACTTATTAAAAGATTCGGCTAAATTGCTCATGATAAATAGAACCAGTTAACATTTTCCATAGATGATGTCTTTCTGTTTAATTACTTATTAGGCTATTTTTAGAAACATCACGTATTAATTATACTTATCGTAGAATTGCATATACATATATTTTATTAATTTTTTGAATATACACTTAACTTTTTAAAATCGTGAATTATTTTAAAATATCTTTTCTACCACGATGTGTACTCTAATTAAAAATAATAACAATTTATAATTTATTAATAATCAGTTCATCCAAATAAAAAAAAATAATGTGTCAGTATATGTTAATCAATTTAAAATGACAAAAGTTTTAATTGCAATATTTAATTATGTAGTACTCTGTTAAGTGTAATAACTATTAAGATTTAGTCTAATCTTATGCATGCAGTAAACCTGTCAGTACCACTCTTTTTGAGATGGTTCTTTTTCTAGTATAATGTAAATAGTACTGCTCATCATCAGAAGGAACCCTTCGCTTTGTCAAGTTACATAAAAATTATGTATATATAATGAGGCTACTATTATAAATCTCCAAAGCGTTATCACAGCTCATACTTGTACTTTTTATCTCTGATTTTATTCTATTTGTGCTCATCATACAGTTAATTAAATGGTAAATATTTCGTTCACATTTACAAACCAGTAAAATTGGTTGGATTTTATGTTGGAACTGAATTTCTTATGTCATTTGATGAGTGGTTTTATTATGTTCTCTTACTAACTGCCATGTTAATGTTAGAATTTCTGTGAATGTGTACATCATGTGGAATTTCTGAGAAAATTCAGTTTGTTGTTATTAACCACAGTAGATAATTTTTAAAGATAAGTTTTTAAAGACTTCTGAATTTAATTGTAATTCAAACATGTTTTGTATTTTCTACATAGGATGCAGCCTCCCACCAAATCAAACTAGCTTGGTTTTATTCAAAACCAAGTTATTTATTTATTTATTCAAATGTAATATAATATTCAAATAAATATAATATTTACTATAATTTAGATAATGATCTTTTCCAGCGATAAATTACATAGGAACTTTTTACACTTCTACCTTGATGGATAATGTAGGAACATTTTGCACTCATATGCAATCAACATCTCACAAATTTAAACTATCTAGTAGATGTGAGTGCATGCACTCTCTGCCCTTTTTTCTATTTTTTTCTTTTTTCAAAGGGCGTTTACCAATTATTACTTTTCCAAATGTTAAAAATTTTAAGTTTTCTGTCACTTTTGATCACCTACATTGATAGACAAATATAAATTCTAGATGCAAAAATGTCAAAAGAATCTTCTTTCATCATAGAATTGATCACAAAAAATAAAACCTAAAACAATATACATTTCACCTGTTTAATGTTTTATAAAACGTTTGTAGGGGAATACTTAGAAAGCTGTAGTCAACAGAAAGGGTATAAGTGTCATTGATTTTTTAGTGTTAAAAGCTTGTAATGTAAAAACAGTTTCTAAATTCTATATAAAAGTATACTTCTTAGTATCTACAAAGTTTAAATTATTTTTGTTTTTTGTATTAAATGATTTATTAATTATAAAATATTGAATAATGGCATCGTCTCTTAAAGCAAATGGCCTTGAAACCCATTTTTTTACTTTAATACTGTGTTACCTTGTTAATGCATTATTATCTTAAATTATTTTTGTATTTGTTTTATGGTTTAATTACTTCAAGAATTAATAAAATTTTGCTAAAAATAATTCATAATTATTACTTTTCTTTTCAATTACTTTTAAACTATTTAATATGCATGATGTATTTTAGATAGTAATCAGAATAAAATAATGCTCAAGAACCATTTAAATTTCTAACATTAACTGGTGTCATGTGTTATCACATCAGGAAAACTAAGAATTTATGAACAGTTGTACATTTTATTTTACTCTTTTGTCGCTGAGGCACGCTAATGAATAAAAAAAAAATGGAAATTACATTCATTATATTCAAGAAAAAAGTCCATGAGAAAATATCTGAGCCAAAAAAGGATGAGAACCACTGGAATAGAAAGCACAACCATATTATGGTATCCAAAGAGCGAGACATAATTTCTGAAATCAAAAGTAAATGGCTAAGATTGGTGAACACCTTATTAGAAGTAATAATGGCAGAATAGTGAAGGGAGGTTTCTTCTTTGATCGCTTAATGAATGTATGAGCTTGAAGCCAGTACGTTGTTGTGGGTGCTGCTGGAAAACGAGTAATGTATACAATATTTTTCCATTGTTTCCAAATGGTTGCTGCGAGTTTTGCATCGGCTACATTTAGTCTTTGGTGTTTCAGGTAGTTGTCAATTTGCTTGACCCATGTTTTCTTTGGTGTAGTTCGTTGGAACTACCTCTGTGCAGGTTGTTGTCTCCATAGGAGACAGCATAAAAGTCTGTATTCATGCATTTGGCATACATGTCCAAACAATAGCAGCCTACGCTTTTGTATTTAGAGTTCAGTTGTAGGTTATTCATTACATCTGAGCCTGATTGTGTGATTTCGCAAACGATCACACAGTGATACACCTAGTATTCACTGTAGGCATCACATTTGGAACATTTCTAATTTGTTTAGGTCTTCTTTCAGTAGTGTCTATGTTTCTGATCCATATAGCAAGACTGGTAATATGAGTGCTCGGAACAGTCAGATCTTTGTCTTCAAGGTAGGTTACATTTGGTTCCCTTCATAGGCACCAGTCCAATGGTTTGAAGGCAGCAGCTCCCTGGCCAATCCTGCTGTGGCTTCTGTGGATGATGAAATCTTCTTTTCTTGGATTAATGACCCAAGGTATTTGAAATTGTCAACCTGCTCAATTTGTATTCTGGTCAGATAAACAGCAGATGGTAAGCCATCAGCCGTTAGGATCTTGGTTTTTTCAGCTTTAATTTTGAGACCATATGGCTGTGCTGCATTTGCAATGTCATACTCGTCTGTCACCTCGACATCATCATCAGCAAACATTAGGTCGTTCACATAGTCGTCTCACTGTTTTGGATACCATGCCAGCCATTGAAGGATTTCTGCATAATTGCATCATAACGGTATTGAATAGTAAGGATAAGATGACCCAGCCTTATCTTACAAACCCACCGGGTTGGTCTAGTGGTTAATGCGTCTTCCCAAATCTACTGATTTGGAAGTTGAGAGTTACAGCGTTCAAGTCCTAGTAAAGATAGTTATTTTTACACGGATTTGAATACTAGATCGTGGATACCGGTGTTCTTTGGTGGTTGGGTTTCAGTTAACCACACATCTAAGGAATGGTCGAACTGAGAATGTACAAGACTACACTTCATTTACACTCACACATATCATCCTCATTCATCCTCTGAAGAATTATCTAAACGGTAGTTACCGGAGGCTAAACAGGAAAAAAAAAAAGAAAAAAGAAAGCCTTATCTTACAACAGTTTGTATTGGAAATTCATCAGATAGTTCATTATGAATGTATATGCGGCTACTAGAACCATTATATGTTTATGCAAGTAGTTAGGTGGTTTTGGCAGACATAAGTTCAGACTTCGAGTGCTGCCCATAGTGCTACCTTGAAATCTCTGTATCCAATGACTGTTTGCTTTCCACAGCATATTCACTCTTCCAACATTTGTCTGAGAGTGAAAATCTGATCGCAACAGCTTCTGTTTGGGCAAAAGCCAGCCTGTTCTTGTCTAGACAGTTGCTCATGTTTCTGCAAGTTTGGATGATTCTCATAAAAGCTTTTCCAGTTATCGACAGGAGGCTTTTGCCAAGGTAGCTTTTGCTTTCACAATGTCACCCTTCTTTAGTATCAGTATAACAATTGGTTATTCTCATTAAATGTCTTAAATTTTCCACTTAGACGTCAAAATATTGCGTAGAGGAATTGGTATTCATGTTTGTGTGCAGCTTCTTTCATTTTGGTGGCCATATTTATCCAATATGCTGCACTCTCGGCCTTCAGCTTAAAGGGAGGTATGGAAAGGAAAACTGGCTAGCAGTAGATGCCCTTCACCAGGGAGACCTAAAATGCCATTAGCACCAGGATATGTAAAATATATGAAGCTTATTGTAAGAGGATGTTCAGGGCCAGAAGGGAAGGAGGCATGTTACTGAAGAAATCCAAAAATTGTATTTAGCCTACAAAAAACTTTGCTCTTTCAAAGTACTTACCGTGTAAATTATCTTCCCTGCAGTCCACCTGAATATTTAAGTTATGAGTGTGTCTCTTCTGGTTAAGGCTCATCTCATAAATTTTGCATTCTAATGATTTAATGTCTTTACAATTCAATAAATATTAAGAAAATGTAATGCTGAATAGTATTTTATTTATTATAATAACAGTACTTTTACCATACCATAAAGTTATTGAGTTGTAGATTTACATACAAAAGCAATTGTTCATATTTTGTGTTGGATCATTATTATTTTATTATTCATTGTAGTTGTTTTATTGTAATTTAAAGGAATGCAAACATATTCAATTTATGGATTTAACCATTTCTTGATGTAACGACAACTGTATTACATTTAATCATCCTCTGTGAAAGTACACTAGAAAAGTTTCTCCACAATTTTACAGTTAGTATTGGTTTTTAATATTATATGTACATGGAAGTATGCATGAATGCATACATTTTAAATATTTAAAAAAATACTTATCATGAGATATTAAAAATGAAAAAAAAAAAACAAATATATGCCATACTGCTTTGTAATAAGTTTTATTTTTATGTTTAGAAAGTGTACATTATAGTGAGTTACTTTCATGATACATATTAAATTCTTCATTTGTTTCTAATAATTAAGATTTTTTTTTTAGACTGTCTTAGTTCTCATAATTCTTTTGTTTAGTCTTTTAAATTCAAACTGTTTATTGTGAAACAGTTTACTCTTAAGTATAGATACAAGATTTTGTATAAAATGTAAATGTAATCAAATAAAAATAGAGGCTGTAGTAGATAATCCAGTTTTAAGAAATGAGTTGTAAAAAAAAAATGCTTTAATGGGAAAAAGTATTTTTTAAATGGTAATTTTATTTTTAGTGGTAATTCAAGTATGATGCCAAATATAAAAACAAAAAAAAAAGAAGTTAAATAAGTACAATGTTGGTGTGCTCAGTACTATCATCAGCTTGTGCTTTACTTACTTTTGCTTGTGCTTGTGTTGTATTTTACTTTTTACTTACTTCTGTAGCTACTTCAACAAATTTATATTTTTTGGTTCATATAAAGTTTGCTTAGGGTTCTGTGTGATATTATCCATGTTGTCACCGTTTTCTCTGTCACTAATTGTTTTCTAACGATTTTGTTACTTTCCATTTGCCAGTTATGTTATCTTTTTTTTATGGTTTCATGAAATTAGAAGAGCATACTGCTCATTTGAAGTAAGTTTTAAAGATTTTTTTAATATAATTTTGTTAAAAAACTATTTTTGTAATTATTATTCATATATAATATTTTGTTCCTATATGCTGGCCTCTGTGGCGCAAGTAGTATCTCTCTTTCATTCAAGGTCCCAGTTTTGAATCCTGTCAGGCACAAAAATTTCCATTCATCTCATCCTCTGAAGCAATACCTAAAATAATTACATAATAGTAAATATCATAATATAATACCATGATACTTAAATTTAACTGTATGGTCAGGCAATTTTTAAAAATGATTTTTTTGTAAAATAAACAAGTATAGCATTTTGATAATTACTAGTTAAGTTATATAAAAATATTTTGGGCAGTTCCAGTAAGAATTAAATAAATATTTTATATTATTCTACAGTTCTTTAACTCGGTACATGCAAGATTTTATTACCTTACATCTTAAAACATTCCCATATTTTATTCTCCTAATAATTTTTCCCTCTATTTGGATATTCTATAGACTAGAATAAAACAATTTCATTCATTGGCTTTAATCTTCTGCCCATATTTTTTCTATCTTTCATGTTAAGTTCCTTTTTGTTCTTATGTTCTTGATTTTTCTTCTTTTTGTTGTTTTTTTCATGGAAATTATTGATTTTGTTTCTAAAAATTTCTCTATCCAACATTTCCTCTTTCTTTATGTCTAGTTCTGTTAATTCTCCTTCTATTTCTGTAAACCAGTTAGGTTTGCTCTTTACAGATGTTGGTTTTTCAATTAAGTTACTGCAATATTATCCATTATAAATAAATTGAAACTGCAGTTTTATAAGATTTTTAAGAATAATTAAATATATTACTATACTGTAAAATATCATTAAAATACACCATTAAAAATGTTTTTACAGTTTACTTCTAATACTACAATTAAGAATTTATCTAATCAATAAAACTTTTCTTAAAACAAAAGCTGTATTAAATGACTACTGAAAACTATAGTTTTTTGTGAATTTTTTTTTATTCCTAATGTGTACATTGCAATCTGTTCAACTAGTGAACAATAAACAATCCCCATGGCACAATGAGATGAGGATGATATGTATCACACGTAAATGAGTGTAGTGTTGTACAGACTCAGGACGACCATTCCTGATATGTGTGGTTAATTGAATCCCAACCACCAAAGTTCCCCAGTATTCACTGTCTAGTATTCAAATCCGTATAAAAGTAATTAACTTTTTACTACTAGGATTTGGATTGCAGAACCTTCAGTTTCAAAAATCAGTTGTTAAACAACTGATTTTTGAAGACAAGTTAACCAATGCCAGCCCAGTGGGCTACCCATAAATTTAGATAAAGAATTAACATAGTTTATTATTTCATTAGTTTTTTAAGTGATTATTAATACGAACATACCTTTTGTTACAGATAGTTTTTAAACTCGTCTTAGCCACCATTAAATTTATTGTAGAGATTACAAGATTAACATACGTAAACTGGAAATTGTTTATCTCATTTTTACTGGTTTTATAACTAAAGCTAACTAACTTTATTAACTTTAAAGAACCATATTTAGTTAAGAAGCCTTTGCCATCATACAAAAGGCTAATTCTCAAGTATAAAGATTTATTTATTTAGTTCATTATCTCTCCTCTCCTCCTTTTTATATAATTTCATAGCTCATATATTTTCATACAAAAAAGATTTTATACCTACTTAATTATTAATTGTACTGAAAAACTAGTAAACATTATTAAAGTTTCTAATATATCTAGTTCTGACACAATTTGGTTTTCTTTTAAAGGTGAAGAGAAATTAGGTACTCCTGAGAAAAAACCTGTATGGTTTGAAAGTTACTATCACATTATTTTAATTGTGTTAAATGAATAAAAACAATTTTTTTAAATATATATATATATATATATATATATAACATAAAGCACTGTGTCACCTATGACAAAAGTAAATGAAATAATACTAATACTTATTACTTCTACAATAAGAATTAACATCCAGCCTATGCCAATAAACCTTGATACCATCAGAATTGCATAACGTTTCAAGTATTTTAACAGTCCAAAATACCAAACGAAATTTTCATACAACAACTTTCCAAAATTTTCTTACAGCATTTTGAAAACATCTTAATGATATTTTGAACAAGCATCAAGTATTGTTGTGGATTACGTATGTGGATAATTTATTGGTCACTTGATTTATTAGATGACTTAAAATTCACATTTTAAATTGTAATAAACAGAAATAACATTATAGAAACAACTGTTTACAGGAAACCAACCATAAATCACACCACTATATATAAAGAATTTGATCATCTATGGTCACAAAAAATTGGCACATATAAAGATTTAATCTTTAAACCATTGTAATACACAAAAAATAGCCCAGATAAACTCAAAAAAATTAAATTTGATAAAACAAATATCAGTTTCCAATGGCTTTGATAATCGAATTGTCAAAAGAATTTATAAAAAACAAACAACTAAATATCAAAATAGTTTTACAACTTTACAACAGAATAATAATAATAACTTACTAATAACTAGTTCATGCAATATACTTACACGAATAAGATCATAGAAAAAATTATTGATATTTAGAATAAAGATAAATGTAAGAAAACATACAAACCTAATAACCGCATTTTAAATTATTTAAGGGATAATAATAATACTAATGGAGAAAAATTTAAGTGGAATAAATAAATGTAATTTATTAAATGTAATGATTACAATGGTTTATAGTTTGCTAAACCAACACATCTTTCAAAAAAAGGTTTGCAGAGCATTATAATGCCTACAGGAACAAGAAGAGAGGCATTTTAATATAGAAATCTGACCATCTGCTGCAACAAACATACTATTACCAATTATGAACACAACTTAGAAATTTTAGAAACATGCACAAAGAATAAAAAAATGAACATCAACAAAACAAAATATCAATGAAAATAAACAAATGAAATATACTTTCTTTTTTTTCCTGTTTAGCCTCCGGTAACTACCGTTTAGATAATTCTTCAGAGGATGAATGAGGATGATATGTATGAGTGTAAATGAAGTGTAGTCTTGTACATTCTCAGTTCGACCATTCCTGAGATGTGTGGTTAATTGAAACCCAACCACCAAAGAATACTGGTATCCACGATCTAGTATTCAAATCCGTGTAAAAATAACTGGCTTTACTAGGACTTGAACGCTGTAACTCTCGACTTCCAAATCAGCTGATTTGGGAAGACGCGTTAACCACTAGACCAACCCGGTGGGAAAAATGAAATATACTAAATTTATAAATTCAAACGCATAAAGTGATCAACCAACAAGTATCTTTTGAAGATACTATTTTGATTAAAAACACAATAAACTATAACTATTCACATAACAACATAACATAATTCACATCCAGCTGATTTTGTGTTTATTACTACAAAAATTTATTATATTTTCATTTGTTCATTTAATCATGTCACCATAACGTCACCAACTAATAATGCGAGTGGTTCATTAAATTGCTTTTGGAGATTTAATAAATTGATTCTTTAACTGTGTTTTGATGTTAATTTAATTGGTTTAATTTATAATATTATATCAATTAACTCAGCGGTTAATATGTTCATAAAGTATTTGATTTTCAAAAAAAGAAAAAAAGAAGAATATTGTATAGAGAAGACACATCATGTCAGTTTAAAGAAATAAACATTCAACATTATCTTTTTCTAAAAACCATCATTTAATACTAGATTTAAATTTTGAATAAGTAAAATTCTTTATTTCATTGGATTTAGTGTTGTAAAGTCAAGGAGCTATGTAAAGGTAAAACCTACGAAACATCTTTTTATTTTGTCTTGCTGGTATGAAGTTCTCTAGTGATCATAGGTTGTGTACTCACCAACAGTAATTTTGTTATTTTTGTCTACTTTTGATAAAAAAGATTTTTAAGACCTTGTGCTTAAGGGTAATAAGAGTCCCACTGTTGAAAAATGTATAACGAATACACAAGATGAGGTTGCTTAGAGATTGTTCTGATTATGTATTTTTGTCCCATGATCAAGGGATGCATTACGCTGTGGTAAGCACCACCCCTTATTGTTAAGACTTAAGACATATTGCAATCTGTTTTCAATTAAAGTGTAGTACAGAGATTTCATTACAAAATCAGGGCAACTATTGCAGAGGAAAAAAGTGTTCAACACACATATACAAGTTCTTTATATAATTTTTGTTTATGAGCTGCCCATGTAGGACCAGGATCCATGGTTATTCCCAAATATTTCATGCAGTTAATTCCAATGATTCAATTACAATCACAACCACAAACTTTACAACTATTTGTCAGGCCAATGGTTCCCCTAACATTTGACCTCAATTTTAAAGCTATTAAATTGGTCTTTTCTGTATTCAGCCGCAAAGAGTTCTACTCAAACCACATGCTAAGCCTAAGCCTTTGGAGATTATCACGGACCATCTCACAAAGCTCACTTCTATCGTTTGCCCTATAACTTAAAGCTGTGTCATCCACAAATGCTGTGATAGCACTATTAAGAACACCTCCTTATAGATTGTTAATTTATACTAAAAAGAGCTCTACTGAAAGTTCAGAGACCTGAGGAACACCACAGGTAATGCGGGATTCGTTTACTCAAAGAATTTCCATCTCTAACTTGCTGGGTCCTACCTGACAGAAAGCTAGCAAACTGGTCTACAGATTCCTCTAACGCATTTCTTAGTTTTTTTAGAAAGAGTTCATGATCAACAGAATCGAAAGCCTTTCTTATATCTAGAAATAATGCAACAACCTTGCAGTCAGTGTTTATGCTGTTATAAATACCAGAGAAGAGATTTAACATTGCATTTTCAGTATCACGGCCCTTCTTAAAACCAAATTAATTATTACTATACAAATTTGTCTTATTTAGATGGATTCACATGAGCTTTTCAAGTATTTTTGAAAAAAATTGATAATAAAGCAATAGTTCTGTAATTATTAGGATCATTTTTATCTCTGCCCATATATATTGGAATAATGACAGACTTTTTTAATTGCTTTGGATACATTCCTGTTGCCATGCTAAGATTAAAGAGAAAGGCTAGTATATCAGATATTTTGTCTGGCCTTTATTGTATCTACTGTAATTTAAATTTTCTTAATCTAAATGAAGCAATTCTCTGGTGATTATTTTCTGCGCTGTTGATGTTATTTATTTATGGTTTAGATTAGTATTAATATAGAGCTTTTTTTTCATAAAACATCATTTTTTATTCAAAAATTAGTAATTTGTGATTCAAAATTATATTAAAAAATTATTTAACTTTTTTTGTTGTTTAAGTCTGTTAGTGTAATTTGAATCTGTCTCTGACAATGGTTGTTTACCAACATCTTTTACTATTGAGTTTTAAAATTTATTGGCCTTGGTATTATGGGACTGGATGTTACTTTACATTAGTCACTAAAATATATGTAGTTTTAAAGGTACATTAAGGCTAATAAATAAAAATAATAGCAGTATGTATGCGGATATGTGTATACAAGTATGCACACATGAGTGCAATTAAAATGTAGCATTCAGTAACAGATTCATCATTTTAGTTCACGCCTATTTCTTTATTGCTGAGTGTAATCACATATACTCCTGTGTACCTGGTTTATATTTATAATTTGGTTTATTTAAAATCATTAATGTCTAGCTATTTATTTTTATCAGTCACCTTTTGCTGGTCTTACTGTTCTTTTAGCCCAACAATGTCCAAAATTAGTAACATCACTAACACTGTTGTTTTTTCCATTCATATCGGGTTTGCTGTGTACATTTTTTATCTGGTCATAAGAAGTGCATGTCTGCACTTATATAAGAATGTATATCTAATGTGTTTCTTAAAGATTTAAAAAAATTTCACATGTTTTCCATTGCTCAAATAGTTTCTCATTTTCTTGCTCTCTTTATTCACAATGATAATAATATGTTAGTTGTTCACCCAATTATTTAAAAAAATAGAAATAAATTATTTGGCAATAGTAAAATAAGCTCGCTGAATAACTAATACTTTATTATCTTTTTCCTGATTCTGTTTACGTGGAATTGACACACTAATGCACAGGAAGGGTAGTGTTTTAAATAATAATTTGAAATAAATTTAATTTGCTCTTTTGATAAAAGCCTTATTGCAATTCATATTTTTTTTAAATTGTTATATTTTTATTATATTTATTTCATTACTGTTTTTTTTTCTTCAAAATCCCATTTTGTTTAGTTGAACTGTAGTTGGTATTTTGTTGGTTGTGACTCTGGGCAGTAATGACCCATCTAGATATTGCTTCTATATTTAAAAATAAAATAATTATATTTTGTTATTTTTTTTTTAATATTAGTTGTTGAAGTATAAATTACTATAGTAATTATCAACTCTTTCAAATATGATATCCAAATTCAAGTATGATAAGCCACTGTTGTTTGAATGTGTTCTTTATAGTCTCTTTTTTTATTTCTGCTATATATTCTTCATGTGGAATTTTGTTTGTTAGGTATCTGGTTATTAATATGCATTAAAAATTTAGTTATATGTTACAACTACTTTTTTATATGTTTACATTTATCAAGTTTTCATAACACATCACCTTTTTTATTTTTCATTGTTGTTTGCCTTATAAAAAAAAGGTTCTGCTTTGTCAGAACTACAGATATCTTAACTCTGCAATGTTTGAGTGAAGTGAATGTAATTTTTGTACTTATTATACATCTTTACCTATCAAACATATCTTTCAACATGATCTGTATATTATTCATTAATTTTGTTTATTTGTTTAATTTCGCTACATTTAATTTCATACTTCTCAAAATATGATAATTTTGAAGCTAGAACATATACTTATTTTCTACTTTTATTAACTTTTGATTACCAGTTTGAGTAATCCATTGGGTTTTTTACATACTAAAATAATTTATTTCTAATTTTTATTTAAAAAATTATGATATTTATAATTGGGTCATAGTTTGTGATCCAAATACATATTAGTACTAACAATAAATTTATACAGTGCATTCAGAAAGTTGTTGAGCAATGGAATTATAGAAGTGTAATGATGAAACTTTCTTAATTATTACTTTGTATTTTTATTTCATTTTATAGAAACTGATATTACAGTAATTGGAATGGTTTATGATAGGTGTTGAAAATGACCTTCTCCTATACCAATAATACAACACTACACACATTTCAATTTGTTTTCAAGCACTTTAATCAGCTGTGTTGTACTCTAATGTCTCCTATGTAGTCATTATTCCAGTTTTTTTTTTATCAATTGTGTATGATCTGATGATCTGTTGCTGTACACTGCTTGTTTCACTGCCCCCTGTAGAAAGTAACCTTGGGAAATCAGATCAGGCAATTAAGCAGGCCACTAACCCCTCGAAATGATTCATTCACCAATGAAATTTCATAAAAAGGTTACTGATTTGTTAGCTGTGTGCAGTGTGGCATTTCCTTGTTGGAACCAACCGTGATTGATTTCCATTTTGTTAATAACTAATGAAATTTGTTAAAACAGCACAATAACAATTACTATTAACTGTATTTTCAAAAAAGACTGGATCCACAATGCACCTTCTACTCACACCAATCCAGACTCCAATTTTCACTTCGTGTAAAGATTGTTCGTGTAATTCATGGGAGTTGGTTGTCAATCACAGTCATGTATTTTGAGAATTAAAATACCCTCATAGATGAAACCATGCTTTATCTATAAAAATTGTAATGTTGAGGATACCTATGGAATTTTGATCAATAAAATGTTTAAACCATTGACAATGATTTAGTCTTTTGGCATGATATGTAGGTTTCAGTTTTTGAACACACATTAATTTGTAGAAGAAAAGTTTCAGTTCTTTTTTACAGCCTTATGTGCAGTAGGAAGTCCAATATTTTGCTGCTGTACTAACTTACACGTTGACTTTGATAGATTTTCAGCCATAGCATCCAAAATATCAAGCTTCTGTTCATTTAGTTTAGGTGATCTTCCACTTCGATCAGCGACTTCAACAGAGCATGTTGCCTGAAATTTTTCGATAAGAGTTCAAACCGGATTATGGTGAGGAACAGGAGTACTTGAAAATATTTCAGAAAATTTGTAATTCACTAAATCAGTGTACTTGTTACCTTTATGAAAGATGTGTTCAACAAGAAAAATGCACTCCTCTACCAAAAGAATCATTACATTTCTTACAACTATTAATTCCGATAAACAAAACAATACAAAATGAAACATGTTCAATTACAATTCAACAACTGATGTCATGGTTTCTTACTGAGCAACACCAAATGAACCCACAGGGCATCCAACTAATGCTGAAAGAACAGAATGCACCACATAATTCTAAAGCATACTGCACAACCACTTTTTTGAATTGACCACATCTGTATTTTGCATTGTACTTTTATCAGAATTATTTAAAATCATTAATTATTTTGTTAGAATGAATAAGTAAATTGTGTAATATTGTTTTTTAATTATATATTATCAGTAGTAGTCTTAAAATTAAAGCTGATAATATTTTATTGATGGAAACAAGTATTTGTATGTGTAATTTTAAATGTATTATTTGTAGTTAATTTCAAAGTTACTGAATTCCCTATTGTAATCATGCTTTTGCTTCTGTATAATATAATTTACATGATTTCTTTAAGTCAGTGATAGTATTATTCTGTTTTTATTTATATTTTGTAATGTTTTTGTGTCTAGTTCTGTCATTTACTGCAATTATTTATTCTTTTATCCCAGTCATTGTAGTTTTACTTTCACTTTTTATTTTATTTACTTTTAATATATAAAGCTATGTTCAGTCATCATTTTATTATAATTTATTTTTCTTATTCATTAATCTTTTTTTATAATTGTGTCTAGTTTTACAATTTCTTTTATAAATGCTGTTCATTGTTTCATAATATCTTTTTTTGTATAACTAAATACCATAATACTTTTTATGTACCTAATGATGTAAAAAAGAGAATCCATTATTTATATATTTTATTAATTTCAGGTGTGGATGTAACAGCTAATCAGGATGAAATATCAGATCATGAGACATTCCAATTAGAGTTTGATGGATCTACAAAAAGATGGTACATACGTACGATGCAAGATAGATATTGGACACTTGAAACAGGTGGTGGAATACAGGCTGTTGGTGATAAGAGGTAATGTAATTTTTACAGTTATATTTAAGATTTTATTGTTATTCTTCATAATAATGTAAAATATAGTGTAAATATTTTTTGCTCAAAAAAAGATTGTAAACACGTTCTTCACACAGATATGTATATAGTGTATAAAATAAATATGAGTATATAATTGACATAAATAATTAATAGATTGATCTAATTTAGATGATAGAAATACATGTTATAAGGTTGTAAGTGATATGCAAAATTAATACTTCTTATAATTAATAATATATATAATTATAATAAAAAAATTTACTTTAAACAGAGAAAATAATAACAACATTGACTATTTAGACATAAAATTCAACAAAAATGTTATTAATAATAAAATAGATATAATTATATATGGAAAGCTAACCAAACAGGATACCATAATACACTTCAACTCTTTTCATCCTTGGAATCAAAAAATGGCAACTTTTAACTCATTAATCTACAGAAAAATAAAATACTTAAAGCACAATAATATAAAATTAAATAACAAAATAAATAACATTAAAAATATTTCCCTAAATAATGGATATGATGCTAACTTAATAAATAAATTATATATCAAAATAAAATATACATAAAAGACAATATAAAACTAATAAATAATAACAACAATGAATACACCAAGGTTGAATACAACATAAACTATAATGAATTTAATAAAATATTTATAACATTTAAATTAAAAACAGCGTCAACAACAAAATAATAAAATATATAAATAATGAGGATCCTTCTATAAAATATGATAACAAACACATTTTAGAAAAACAAGGAATGTATAGTCTTCTTTGCGACAACTGCGATCTCAAATATATTGGAATGACAAATTGCTCATTTTCAGTCAGAATTAAAGAGCATATTAGATGCGAACTAAAAATAATAAAGAACAGTCTAACTTCACTAAACACATTTTTTTTTAAGAGGAGGAGGAACCCCATTTACGGGTGCCTGGGCAGTGTGAGGCTCACTAATAGGTTCGGCAAGATGTTATTAAATGCGTATGTGTTTCTGCTGCGCACTACCGACTAAACCTCCACCTCTGGCTACCCATCCTTCCAGATACAGCTGGTATGCATTACTTCAGGAAGGGGGAATACATCCTCACACACATTCAGACACCACAGTCAACAGACACGGACCTTGCACCCACAAGATACCAAACATCAGACTAAATCTCACCACATACTCCATGACATTCAATCATCACTCAGAAAATATACCTCATGCCACTCACTCCACACATTACATCAAAGCCAGTCACATCCAATCATATAAACAAACACCTCATAGACAATCGAACACTATAGAATACTTACCTCACGAGTCACCATTGGACATGGGAGCGGAGTGCCCATGACCTCATTGCACCCAGGCGATCCCCACACACAGAGATAAATCCCCCACTAAACACATTCTAGAAAATGGACATAATTACAACCCAAATGAATTCTTTTTAAATATTAGAATATACTAACAGCTATCATAAAACTAGCATAATGGGGAAATTATATATATATATTTGGATGATAATAATACGTTTATTAATGAATAAATCAGATTTGATAATGATATTCTATTAATACAAATTATACAATAATTAATAAAAAAAAATTACAATGAAACTGTAAACCATTCGGTAAGACTCTTGCAGATATAATTTCTTTCACTCAAAATACAAAAATTTCTGTAATATAAATAAAACTGTTTTTAACAAAATAATACTGATATCAAAAAAGGTAAGACATTTCTATTATCTGTTATTAATTTAGAATTTTCTTTTAAAAAAAATATATGTTAAATATATGTAATAGACAATAGATATACAATAATAGATAATAAACAATGTTTAAGGGTTCCATATAAGGAAAAATAAAATTTGTTACAAAGTTCTTACCGGCCCGATTTCATTTATTAAACAACAAATAATCATAAGAATTGTATTATTTCTGTAAATGTATCATGTATTGCATGTAAATGAAATCGGACCGGTAAGAGTTTTGTAACAAATTTTTTTTTTCTCATTGTATGGAACGCTTAAACATTGTTTGTTATCTATTATTGTATATATATTGTCTATAAAATATATTTAAAAGTACTATTTTATAAAGCAAATTCTAACTTAATAACATATTTTGATAATAGAAATGTAGTGTCTTACCTTTTTTGATATCAGTATCGTTTTATTAAAAGCAGTTTTATTCATATTACAGAAATTTTGTTTTTTGAACAGAAGAAATATCTGCGAGACTCTTACTGTACAGTTTACAATTTCATTGTATTTTTTTTTTGATATCTCTGATATTGTTAGATTATTCTTTTATTTTATTTTTTTTATTTTTTTATGAATTACTGATATCTCATCTTATAGACTTATTAAAATTTATTGTCTTAGAACAAATCGCATTTCACAGCCAAGTTTTTTTGTTGTCATTCACTTCATACCATATTTTTCTTTTTTTAATAAAATTAGTATAATGTGACTTTTACAAATCAAAAATCCATAATGTAATATTGGACTTATTACTTTGTAAGTGTAACCCTCAATTTTGATCGTTAAATTCAATTTTACCAATCAAATTTATTTCTAATTTATTTATTCCTTTTTTAATAAAACTAGTATAATCTCTTGTAAACTAATACTTTTATTTTTTTTTTTTTAAAGTGATTGGAATTAAAACAAAATTGTTTCATCTTCAGTACTTTCATTTACATAACAGCATTTACTATTAAAACAAGCTGTAATATATTTTTTTTTAAATTTTATTATTTCAAGTACATTATCAAGTTTTTGTATGCTACTAAGTACTATCAAGTAGTGCTATCTAGTGGCACCATTTGTAAAGGTACACTAAAAAAATGAATAAAATGACATATTCAAGTCCCACAGCTCATCAAATGAAAAAAACACATTGTCTTACAAAATTCGAAGTATTTTTGAAAGTATTCTTTATTACTAATCTAATTGGACTGAAATATGTTTTCACCCTTATTTTTTTCCATTTTCATTTCACTGTTAGTTTAGGTCATGTTTAGAACTGTAAACATAGTTTGTTGACTTCATCACCTCTTACCGACGAAGTTCTAACGAATTTCTTGATAGGTTGGTAATACTTTATTTCATATCTCATAACAGTTGTAAACATCCTACTGACATGACATTTTATTTTACTTAACGTATAACTTATTTTAATTATTGATGACCAACTGATATGAAAATAACAATTTTAATTTAATTTTATTTATAATAATACAAATAACATTATATGCACGGATACAAATTAATAGTTTTAAATAATCCCTGA